>NC_080798.1:60531091-60842880 GCF_028018385.1 Neofelis nebulosa | reverse complement strand
GGCGCCCTCTCAGGCTCTCCCAGAACCTTGCCGGGGACCCCGGGCCAGTTCTGAAGGACACGGCTGTCCCCTCGGGAATGTCAGGCGCAAAGTGTGGACTGTTCCAGGAAATCCCAGGTCCTGGGGCTGAGGTGTGGGCCCAAGGAGAGCCGGTTTGGGAGGGAGCCCCTCCCCGGAGCCCACATGCTTTGGGGGGAACGTCTGGCTGCATCCGGGATCCATCACGGCCTGTGGTGAGCTGTCCCCACGTTCCTCGCGCACGGTGATCACAGGGGCCCAGAGAGGGCATGGCAACGCCTGAGGGCACACAGCGGCAAGAGGCAGAGCCCCTCATCTCGGTGTGGGGGCTCTCTGAGGGCAGCACCGGCCACGGCCCGAGGCCCTCTGTCCTCTGTCCTCCACAGCCCCCTCCCCACCCGTCTCGTCCCTCCAGCAGGCCGTCCCTCGTGTCTCCACGTCCACGTGTCAACACTGGGCCGACCCAACCCCGCTCCTGCCCTCGGCTGACAGCAGCCCCCTGCCCCCGGCACTGCCACGTCCTTGGTCCGCGAGTCCCCACCATTCCCCGCCAGCTCTCACGCCCCTGTGCCGATGCGGGCTGGCCTCTCGCACCCCTGTGTTGGCCGTGTGGCTCCCCTGCCCCAGCACAGGGCAGAGTCCATTCCCAGACGTGCCGCCCGCCGGCCTGCCACCGTTTCGACCCCAAATCCCCCCCGTTCCGGCTGTGCGGCGTCCGTCCACAGGAGCAGAGAACACGCTGGAATACCGGGCCAGGGGCGTGAGTTTGTGCGAATGGGAGCCGCTCACGCCAGAACCCCGAGCGCGGCTCGGTTTGAGGAAGCGGAAGGGGCCCAGGGTAGAGCCCACCCCCGCCAAACGAGTCAGCAGAGCAGCCCCCCTGTGCCCCTGACAAGCGTGTTGGGAAAAACACAGCTCCCCCTAAGCACACGGCCTCCCAGGCTTCGGGTCCCCCGTGCTTCCTTGTGTGCGGCGGCAGGAAGGAAATGTGATTCTCTGGCCGACTGGGTCTCTCGCTGTGTCTTCTCCAGGGTCCCGCTGCTGGGGACAGTGGAGGTGGCGAGGGCCGGCCCAGGTGTGACCAGGATGGGGACAGGCACGTCCAAGTCTCCCCAGCGCCCTGGCTGAGGGGCCCTGGAACTGGCCCTCAGACCCGGGGCAGGGCGGGCTCCGCGAGGCACCAGCAGCCCCTTGCCTGGAACCCGGAATCCCAGCCCCAGCTCTGCCGTGACCTTCCCCGTGGCCCAGGTGAGTCACTGTCCCTTCTTAGGCCTCAGGGGCCCCGAGGTGGGCAGCAGAGGCCTAGAATGTTCTGCAGACAGGCGCTAGAAATGGAATGCTCGCAGGGGTTACCTGGAGCCCCCGTGCCCGCCTGGAACCGAGAAGGAGCAACGAACTGGGGCTCTATTTGCCAGTCCTTGTCCCCTCACCCCTTCTTCCAGGAAGCCTTCCTGGACCGGGCCGGCTGCAGGCTCCCATTGCCGCGCGCGCACACACACACACACACACACACGTCATCTCGGGCACATGACCTGTGTCACACCACTGCCCGGCACAGGGCCCCCCTGACGCCTGCTGAGAGAACACGCTTCCTGGGTGGGTGGCGGGGGCAGCCGGTGTATCCGCACTAGTGTGCAGAGCGCTGCCGAGATGCCGCCTCATGCCGGTCCCCTCTCGGCCCCGCAGACTTCGCGTGGGGCTGGGGGCGGCCATCCCGCTCTCGGGGAAGGGGAGTCCCAGGTCCTTGTCACCTCCCGGGGTTGAATTTGAGGCGGGAAAGGGCTCATTTTAACCGGTGACTCTAGCCTCTGGCCACCAGGCCTGGGTCCCTGCCCGCGGTGGGGGGGGGGGGGGGGGCGCTGGGCGCTGGGAGGGTCACTTCGGCGTGGGGTCGCTGACGGCAGTGAGCACTGAGAGCGGGTCGCTGTCCTTCAGGCGGGCGGTCAGGGGTGTGGGTTCCACACCGGCCCCGGCCGGCAGTGAGTGCTTGGGGGCCGTTGTGCCCGGCAGGCAGTGAGCGCTAGGGGGCCGGTGTGCAGACATCTACACGGAACAGCCCGGAGCCTGTTTTGTAAGGCCTGTGAGCTAGGAGCGGTTTTCACATTTTTAAAGGATTGTAAAAAAGAAAAAAAAAAGTGACAGAGGCCATATGTGGCCTGCAAAGCCTGAAAGATTTATCACTCTGGCCTTTTACAGGAAAAGTTTGCAACCTTTAGGGTGGAGGAAGGGACTGGGCAGTCAGGCCACGGGGGAGGGGGCCTTGGGTGGAGGCCAGCAGCCCTGCAGCTGTGGTCCCTGGCCTGGACCCCAGCCCCCACCCCACCCAGGCCCTGGTGCCTCTGGAGGGTCCCACCTCCCCTCCCCCTCCCCCTCCCCCAGGCCCTGGTCCCTCTGGAAGGTCCCGGCCCCCTCCCCCTCCCTCTCCCCATGGCTTCTCGGGCAGAGGCATGTAGACCAGCCCCTTAGCCAGCTCTCCCCCAGGCCCTGGCGGCAGATTCTGTTCCGGGGGCTCTTCCTACAAGGCCCCCCACCAGCTGGGGCCCTGAGTCAGAAGCTCCTCCCTTCGGGCCTCAGTTTCTCATGTGCTTGGCAAGTGGGCTGGCCTCACCCTCCCCGGGGGCCTGTCCAGCTCCAAATGCCCACAGTCTCCCATCCCCAAAGCTTAAGGAGCACCCGAGATTCGTGAGCAGGAAGGGTGCCCGCGGGACCTGAAGCTCGTGGCTCCGACGCCAGGGTCACGACTCCCAGCCCTTCCCGAGCGAGCCCCGTGCGTCTTTTCATGAGTGGAGGATTCCTCTCGACTCGTATTCCAGGCGGGTCTTCTCCGGGCCCCACGGGCAGGTGCGGATCCACGCACACCCTCCTGCCATCTATCTGACCCCCTCCGAGTCGCGTGCCCGACCTGTGGGGTGTGGGAAGGTGGAACCAGGATGGAACACGGGAAGGGCCCCTGGCAGGCTCGCTGTGGGAGCCCGAGAGCCCTGCTGAGAGAAGAAGGCGTTGCTAAGAGGGGGTCAGGAGGGTCCTGAGGAGGCAGGGCCCCGACCACCTTCCGGAACACGTCCCTCCATCCCCTGCCGGGGCTCAGCTGAGCAGCCGAGCGACTGTCAGATGGTGACTGATGCTGACGCCGGGAGCTGCGATCCAACCCCCTGGAAACAAGCCACGGAGCCTCATGGGTGTCGCCTTTACGAGCCTACTCTCTCCGCTTGCAATCCAGAACACTCTTTCCATTTGGGTCCACGCTGCGTCTCCCGGATCATAACCCCTAGCATCCAAACACACGCTTTTGCTTTACAGCCTCTTCTTCCTGTAAGAGGAAGAGTTCTGACCACTAGAGACCCCCGTGCTGGGGCCCCCGTGGACAGTGCAGCCACGGCCCCAATTGGTGCCTGTCCTGGCAGTGAAGCTGTCTCGGAGCCTCTAGGCCAGCCTGTCTGCCCCTGACCCCCTCAGAGTGACCTTCATCAACACCACCTGAAGAACCATCCTGACCCGCGTGGTGGGTTGGTCGGGGGATGCGAGAACACAGGCTGTCACGAGTGCTAAGTTTTGGGGGCGGCTGTTATGGGCAGCGGACCCAACCTGCACTTGACCGCTGCCCACCTTCCTCTCCTGCGCGTGGAGCTGACAGGCAGACCGACCCAGCCCCGCCACTGACCTGAAACCAAAGCCACGTCGCATGCAACACTGAACGTTGTGGCTTTTCCAGGGCGCCTGGGGGGCTCAGTCGGTGAAGCGTCTGACTTGGGCTCAGGTCCCGACCTCGAAGTTCGGGTTCGAGCCCCGCGTCGGGCTCTGTGCCGACAGCCCGGAGCCTGGAGCCTGCCTCGGATTCTGCGTCTCCCTCTCTGTCTGCCCCTCCCCTGTTCACGCTCTGTCTCTCTCTCAAAAATAAACATTAAAAAAAATACGGAAAAACACAGTCGTGGCTCTTCCAGGAGCGGCTCCGACGTGCCCTCTCCCGCAGGTGGAAGACGCCGCCTGCAACCCCGAGGGGACAGCAAGCGCCCCTGTGATCGGGCTTTGCGGCCCTGCTGGGCACTCGGTCCTCCAGGGTTTCCCGAGAAGTCGCAGCTGCCTCCAGCCCCCACCCGGGGGCCCCGATGATCGTCCACGTGAGCCGGGGCTGGGGGTGAGGCCCGGGCTGCGGAGGCAGCGAGAGACACAGGGAGGGGCTGAGGGCCGTGCGGACAGGGCTGCGGGAGCGCTTTGTGGAACGACTGGCCGCTATCAGGCATCATCGTTAGCGGTGGCGGCCCAGCCCGAGCTGATGACTTTGCCAGGACGGAGCTGAGAGCAGCCACAGACCGACCGGGGAGGCCCAGAGGCCCTGGAGAGGCCGGGAGGCTGATGGCCAGCAAAAGCTTCACTCCCACTGCAGGACGCACCCCCGCCCAAGCGAGGGCAGAGGCGGGCGGAAGCACGTCCGTGTCCCTGCACCTGGGCCGCCACGCCGGCAGGCCGCAGAGGTCTCGGGCTCGGGGCCAGAGTCCCCGGCTCCGGCCTCACCTGGGCCCAGTTTGCCCAGGGGCCTCAGGCCTTGGCACCCCGGCGGATCATTCTTCGTGTCACGTCCACCCAGGGCCTGTGGCCGTGGCCTTCCTTACAAATGAGGTCTTTGCGGATGAAAAGGAGTTAGGGGGAGGGCACTGGGGTGGGGCGGCCTCATCCAAAGACTGGTGTCCTCACAACAGGGGACACACAGGGGCGAGGCCGCGGGAGGATGGGTGCAGACACTGGCCATGGCCATGGCGTCCGAGGACCGCGGGCCGTGCCAGGAGCTGGAAGGACTCCCGCGGTGGCCTCCAGAAGTGGCGAGAACACAGCACGTGTGGGGGGTCTGTGTTCTGAGACAAGGAGGAACGAGGGGGGCTCGGAGACCCCACCGCCACGGGCTGGGCGGCCGCGCTCCTGGAGGGAGACGCCACCCAGGCGGTCCCAGGAGGGCGCTGCAGATGACCAGTCAGGGCTCCCAGGGCACACAGATGCCACGGGAGGGAGCCGGTGGCTGGGTTCCGCTTCCTAGGACCGTGGGCCCCTCCCCTGGTTATGCTGAGGTGGCTCCGGCCCCTTGCCTGCTGTGTGGAGGCCACGGCGGGACCACGGGCCACGGAACACAGACCCTGGTGCGGGCTGGCTGAATAGGGACACTCATGACATGGGGTGAGGGGAGCCAAGAAGCAGGGTGACATCCAGAGCGGGCGAGGCCGCGAGTGGGGAAGAGCCATCCTGAGATCGTGACCTGAGCCAAAGTCGGAGGCCCAACCCACTGAGCCGCCCAGGCGCTCCTGGGTCGGCGGGTATTTAAACGCCTTGACCCGGAATCCCACCCACAGAAGTGGGTCGGGAATGGGGAACCCCAAGCACACGCGGGGTGCCGCAGCGCCCTTCACGACACGCCCGGGGGCTCCGCGCCTGGACGAGGTTGAGACAAGTAACCTGACAGGCTCTTCAGAAACCCGCTACATCTCGACGGCCTTTCACCACCCGGCAGACGAGTGCGTGTGCATGTGGGAGAGACCGGGGCGCCCTGGGACGTCCAAGGGACCCAGTCCTGCTTCACCCGTACCTGACGGCGTCTCAAGTCTTCATTCTCCCAGGAAGAGGGGGGAGAAGTTTGAGACGCGGAGCAAAGCTTTGCAAACGTCCTGCCTGCCTTCCCTTCACACACTCGCCCGTCTCCAGAGTCACGCTGACCTTGCACAGCCACGCATCCTCCCACTCAGCTCCTCCCCCCACTCCCGGGCCCACAGTGTTGGACGAACAGAAGCTTCTTCCTCCCGGAAGGTGGGCCGATGCAGCTGAGAGGGTCGTGCAGAAATGCGCGTTCCCGGCACGTTTCCATCCCTGGGTCCATCCGACCGGAAGGAAATGCCCCAGGTTCTTAGCTGTCGCCCTGAGTCACCAGGCAACCCCTCTTCCATGACCAGCAAATTGAGAACCCTCTCTGAGCCAGCTGCACCCACTGGTCCCCACGACTGGGCAATGAAGACACATCCCAGGTGGACCTGAGGACGCCCGTTTTGCCCTGAAGGCCACAGTGCGGCCGGCTGTGTGACCCAGGCCTCGCCTGGCTCCTTCCACTGAGGCTCGCGGCCGAGTCGCCAAGGGGCGGCGGCAGAGGGGGGTGACGATAGCTCGCACGGGGGATGGCCACACCTGCCGGGAGCAGAGCCCAGTGGCTCTGAGGGTGTGGGAAGGGCTACGGGCTGGGAGGCAGGACTCCGGGGCCTCGGGTGCCCAGACTGAAGAGGCAACCCGAGGCCTTAGTCTTCTTGTCTGCGGAATGGGATAACAGTGCCCACGTCAAAGGGGTTTTGTGCAGATCCTCCATGGGAGAACGTTCCCGGAGTGACGGTCCCGGGCACCGGTATTGGAGAGGATCCCGCCATCCCTCCCTCTGGCCTGCCGCTTCGTAAGGCACAAGCCGCAGGGTTCGGTGCGGAGGTCTTACCTCATCACTGAGGCGGTGCCCTCCCATCGCCACCCCCTACGCGCACCCCTGGTGGCCGCCCGCAGGAGGCGCACGGAAGGGTTCGTCCTACTAATGGCCCCTCGGGCAACCAGACTCAGCAGGACCCGGCGCCAGCCCCAGCGAGGCTTTGTCAGGCCGGGCCCGGCGTGCAGGCGTCCGTGCGGCCGAGAGAGCCGCCAGGGGCTGGGTGCCGATGCCGTGCCGATGGCTGTGCCAAGGGTCCCCACGGGTGCTTGTGGGCCCCAGGCACGGCGGCCAGCCCCCCACATGGACGGCGTCACCCTCCCGCAACGATCCGCAGCATTCTTGGACACCACACGGAAACCCGACCCCCTAACGCCTCCTGGGACGGCGCATGTGGAATGCTGTTCTCTATGACTCATTTTCCATCCCTCATCTGTCAGAAAAGGCAGTTTTGTTTGTTTCCGAAATATTCTCTCCGTGGCCCTGCTGATGACACTCAAACGCGAAAGAAGGGGTGGCGGGAGCCCCGTCCCCTGTGCCGGTTCCCAAAGCCGTGACTCCTCCCCCCGCTGAAAGGGGCTCGGGAGCCCCAAAGGCCCGCGCCAAGGGGGGGCCGTGGCCACGGGGGCAGGGCTAGGGCCAGCTGCAGTGACCAAGGCGCCTCCACTCTGGACCTCAGTCTTCCTGTGGCCAAAGAGGGACCGTCCCCAGATCCTGTGACCTGAGGTTCCAGGATTCACGGGTATGTCCACAAGGCAAATGCGAATGATGTGATGGTGGTCATGGCCGGGGCTCCCTCAGGTTGGGCTTGTTGGGCAGGGACGGAGCCTTACCTGCGTGCCCAAGCGTGGTGCCCAACAGGGACAGGTGCAGGGGTGTAGGCACCACATTTAGCAGGGATGAATCGCCTGCCGAGTGAGCACAGCACGTACAGCCTGGGGCCTTGGTGGAGTTGCTGGCACTCAGCCTCAGTTTACCCCTCTACCAAACGGGCACGAAGAGCCCCTATTTCATAGGATTCCTGTGGTGGGGGGAGAGCCAGACAATGGGGGTGTGGGGCCGCCATCACCATGCTTCTCCCTGGTTTTGCCAACTCTTCTTAATTCGGGGGTGGTGAGTGAAAAATTATGGTGGAAAACGATGGAAAATGGCCCCAAATAAGGGCAAAGGCCCCACAGGTTGGCCTTGCCGACGCCCACTCCCAGAAGCCAGTGCGAAATTCCTAAGCGGGAATGTCGGCCCCTCTCCCCTGCCCCCCCCCCCCCCCCTTGCCGAAGTGCCAGGCCGGGGAGAGGTTCAGGGAGAGCTACGGGCATGTGGCAGTTAGGACAGGCCAGGACTCTGCTCGGACACAGACGGTGGGGCCTGAGGCCCGGTGTTGGGTCAAGGAGCAGGAGGCCTTCCTGGCTTCAGGCAACTCAGAGAGGAGTCTGGAAATCAGGCTCTGGGCGACCAGCTGCCCCAGTTCGCCTGGAACGAAGGGCTCCCGGGACACCAGCTTTCAGAGTTAAAGCCGGGCTGGCCGGTCACCCTCAGGCTGCGGTCTCGCTCCGCCAGCTCCCTTTGGGCATCTCATACCCTCCTGAGGCCACCTGTTGGCCGAAGGGACAAGATCAGACCGCAGATGGCACCTGGGCCTCGTCCCAGCCCTGCGTTGGCCGGGCCGCAGGGGATCCTGGGAGAGGAGGATGCTCAGCCCCCGGCCCAGGTGCAGCCACTCCCCGGACGCGGAACCGTCCACGGTGACGTCCCTGATTAGGTGGCTGTAAGATGCCGTCTGGCTCTCCGTATGCCTCTCGGGAAAACTCAAGGGGCTCGGGTGACGGTGGTTTCATCGGAGGCTCGAGAATGCCTCACCGGAACCCTCTGGGCGACTCTGCCCCCAAGGCCCTGGGCGCCGCAGCGGGAGCGCTCCGCGAGGATCTCTGAAGGTCCCTCGAGCCCTCGACTCTGGTCCGCTCCTCAGCCGGGCCGCCGGCCCAGGGTCCCAACCCGGACAGCTGTCACTTGTGCACTGCCTGCGTGGGGCAGGGGGATGGAGAAGCCCCCCACCCCATCTTTGAGGGGGCCGGCTTCCTGCCGACCTTGTGCATGTGTCTCTGCACCCCGGTGGCCCCGGGGGCCCCTCTGTATCCGGCCCATCTCCCAGGTCTTGGAATTTCCTCGTCAGTGTGTAAGGAGCCACGGTCCCTTGGGAAAGGAAAGGACCACTAACATCCCACACGACAGCCCCTCCTGGGACGAGGAGCTTCCTCCCACAAGCCAGGAGTCTCCTCAGACATGTCTGCACTCGTGGAGCAGGGTCGGGGTTTTCTTGCGGCTCACGGACACTGGCAGGGCCGGCTGTCCTGAAGCAGCCGACAGAGCCCACGGAGGGCTGCCCGGAGGCGGTGCCAGGGGTGAGGGGAGGGGAACCCGGGTGGCCTGGGAAGAAGGCAGGCCCAGCCCGCGGCGTGGACGCCGTCCCGCCAACAAGCATCCGGCCGCCTACTCCGGGGAGACCGCGGCCAGACAGGATGGGCTTCCTGGGGGAGAGCCCCGGGTCGGGCCAGGGCAGCGGGTGCCCCTCCTGCAGCTGGTCTGAGCAGTCGGGCCCCGGGCCTCCGGTCAGCGGGCAAAGTGCCGGGCACGGTACAGGGGCTGGACGCGTGCTGGGTGAAGGCAAGAAGGCAGAACCGACTTGGTCTCCGAGAACGAGGCCCCTGGAGGGAAACCGCGGCCCGGAGTCTCCGGGGCCAGAGACCCTCTTGTGGCAGGAGGCACCCAGGGCCTCGGTGGGGGGGGCCACACCCCCGTTATGAGGGCCACACAGAAACCGCCCTGTGTGGGCTCCGACCCCTCGGAGACCTGGCCACACAGACCTGGGCGCAGTGGGCCTCCGAGGACACGGGGGTAACTCCGGCCACTCGCCTCCCCGGACTCGGGGTTGCAGCCGGTCCCTCCCCGCGCCCATGCCCCGCGCTCAGGACCCGCTTCTGCGCCGGGGTCTCTGCCGCAGGCGGGTCTCTGCCCGGGCCATCCGCCCACCCGGGAAAGTGAGAGGCTGATCCCGGCTAGCAACTCCTAAATTCTTTGAATTCCCTCCTTCCGGCAGAATTCCCAGTTATTTTGCCAAAGCGAAGAGTGGAGGGGAGGCTGTGACCTCCCCATCACCCGGCCCGGCCGCCCCTGTGCTGGACGCCTGGCGCCCACCCCCCAGCTCAGCTCCCGGGAGGCTCACGTGCCAGAGGCCATATACCTTCGCTTGGGACTCTCACGCTTCCTTTTGTGACGTGAAGACAGCCGGGGCAACACGCGGCGGGAGGAGGAGTCGAGCTTCCGCCCTACCACGTGGAACACTGTCGACAGCCTAGGGCTTATTATCACTCCTCTTTTAGTTCGTATAATCTTCAGGACCTGGGATGCGTGCTGATGGCACGTGAGAACATTCTGGAAGGCGTGCCCCTGGCCCAGGCCTTCCAGGAGAGGCAGGAGACGAGGCCTGGTGGTGCGCACCTGCCGTCGTTCCAGGGGGTCTGGGGAGACAGCCCCGAGACCTGCCAGAAGTGAGCGACTTTTTATTGAGATATAATTCACAGACTGTCCAAATATCCCCTTTGAAGTGCGCGACTCGGTGGTTTTTAGTACGCTCGTGATGTGCAGCCCTCACTGCTATCAAATTCCAGAACGTTTCCATCATCCAGAAGAACCCCCACACCCCTTTGCCGTCGGTCCCATTCCCTGCCCCAGCCCCTGCGGATCCTTGTTCTG
Organism: Neofelis nebulosa; assembly: GCF_028018385.1. Taxonomy (NCBI): domain Eukaryota; kingdom Metazoa; phylum Chordata; class Mammalia; order Carnivora; family Felidae; genus Neofelis; species Neofelis nebulosa. The sequence continues at coordinate 60,832,670 of NC_080798.1, read as the reverse complement.
CTTTGTGTCTCTGCAGATTTGCCTCTCTGACACCGTGCAGGAATGGAATCCGACAGCGTGTGGTCCTCTGCGTCTGGATTCTGTCACGTGGCACCATGTGTCTGAGCTTCATCTGTGCCATAGCCCCATCAGGCTCCATTCCTCTTCATGGCTGAGTCGTGTGCCACCGTGTGGACATGCTTTGTGGCTGAGTCGTGTCCCACCCTGTGGATGTGCTTTGTGGCTGAGTCGTGTGCCACCGCGTGGACGTGCTTTGTGGCTGTCGTGTCCCACTGTGTGGACGTGCTTCGTGGCTGAGTCGTGTGCCACCGTGTGGACGTGCTTCGTGGCTGTCGTGTCCCACTGTGTGGACGTGCTTCGTGGCTCAGTCGTGTCCCACCCTGTGGATGTGCTTCGTGGCTGAGTCCTGTGCCCCCACGTGGACATGATTTGTGGCTGAGTTGTGTGTCACCACGTGGACATTCTTTGTGGCTGACTCGTGTCCCACCCTGTGGATGTGCTTCGTGGCTGAGTTGTGTGCTGCCACGTGGACGTGATTCATGGCTGAGTTGTGTGTCACCATGTGGACATGCTTCGTGGCTGAGTCGTGTCCACTGTGAGGATGTGCTGCATTTGGTTTATGATCAGTTGAGGGACATCCGGATGGTTTCTGGTTCTCGCCTTGTGACACGCTCTCAGAGCATGCTGGGTAAGTTCTGAACCCCCCGTGGCCTTGGGTGCGCTCTCCCGCTTTGGACCCATGAAATTTTAAACCCAAATGCTGTCTAAGAATTTTTTCCTCGACTCCGTGGAATAGCTGAGAGACTGGTTATTTCCAATGAGAACCAATTTCCAGCCGGAGTGACCAGCCTGCCACGTTGTCTGGGACTGAGGGGTTCCCAGGATGCAGGTGCACTTGGGAACCCATCCTGGGACACGTGAACGCTCACTTCCAAGCCAGGACCTCTGAGGACCACGGGGACAGGCCCCCGGCCCGCTCCTCCCTGAGGACCCGGCGTTCAGCCGGGGGACTCAGTCTCCCCCACGCGCCCCAGCCGCCCGCACTGCCTGCTCTGCTCCAGCTCTGCCGTGCCGGGGCTCCTCGAGGGTGACCCCACGGGGTCTCGACAAGCGATTGCTGCCGGGATTAAATCGCATCCTCCCTTCCCATCTGCCAGCTGTCTCCACATCTGGACCCATGCTCCCCAGACCTTCCCTCTTGTGGCTCTGACACGAGCTCTGCAGAGCTGAGGGAGCAGAGCCCCGTGGAGAGCCCAGGCCCCCAGCCCCACCCTGCCGCCCCCACCCCCGGCGCGCCCAGGTCACAGCCGCGCGGATGCATCGTCGGAGGCCCCCTGCCACTGGAAGTGACGGTTACCATGCGGAGCCTGGACCCCAGCTCCAGGCTTCCGATCGGGGGTCGGGGGCAGGGCCGGGACACTTGCACGTTAACAAAACACAGGAAGTTTGGAGGCGGGCGGTCTGCTCCCAAAGACCCAGCTACGGCCGAACCCCGGGGTGCGTGGAGGGCCTGTCTGCCGTCGGCCGCCCCCCCGCCCTTCGCGGCTGCGATGCCCTGGCCGGGTGCACGTCGTCTGCACCCACCTCCCCGTCCGGGCTGCTCCGAGCCTCTGGAAGCCTTCCGTCTCCTCCGCACGTCTAAGTTCCAGCCGAAACGCACGAGTGCTCGCTCTGGCTGGAAGCGAGCCCTCCCTGAGCGCGTGTCAGCGTCCCCGTGGGCCCCGGCTCCCGAGGTACGTCCGATTCCTTTTTATTTCTCTCATCTGGCGCCCACCACCTGGCAGTTGTCGTAGGAGTAACCGCGGCTGTCCCTGAGGGAGTGTGGTACAGCTGCTGCCCATGCTCTTCTTCTGGAACTTTCCGTGGGCCCTGGCCCAGAGGAAGACTCCATCTCCCAGTTTCCCTAGCGACCCGATGGGCGCGTGCCTGGTTCTGACCAGCGTGTGGAAGTGACGTGTGTGACGCCAGGTGCTGCCCTCCTTTGCCTGCCCCTGGGTGTGGGGGAGCAGAGAAGAGCTGTGATGGCAGGAGCTGAGGCAGCTATCTTATGCCACGAGGTAAAGCTGGGGGTTGAAGAAACAAGAGCATCAGGGAGGGCCAGGATCCAGGACCCCTTGGTGCTGTGTCGGCCCTAGGCGGTACCCGCGTGGACTGCTCAGCAGAACAAGTCCCCTACCGCAGTTGTGTGGGGCCCCGGACGTACTTATGTCAGCGGCAGAACCTTCACGTTAACCGACACGGCCGGGCCCCGGGCAGGGGGGCCCAGCGACACTCTCTAGGGGCTGCACAGGAGGCACGATTATTCCCATCATCCCAGGCCGACTGGCACCGAGGAGCCTGACCCAGCCAGGCAGCCTCGGTGTCTCCAGCTCAGTCTCAGTCCCGGCACTGCTGGGCACCCCCCGCAGCCCACCGTCTCTCCTAGCGGAGGAACCTCCGCTCCATCCGGGGTCCAACCTCCGCACGGCTCAGGCTAGGGGACGGGCCCAGCGCTCCAGGCCAGGCACGGTGTGAGAAGGGGCACCCCTTCCCTGTGCACGGCCGAGAAGGAGAACCCCGACCACAGCAATCCTGTCTCCACAAACCTACCCTGGGGATCGCGAGCCGCCCGCTCGGGAGGCCTTGCCCTGTGTGGGCTCCGGGCCCCCCCGTGATGGGATGGACACGGTGCCCGTGAGGAGCCCACTGCAGGGGGAGGAGACACAGGTGTCCCTGCGGGGCCTTGGCGCCCGCCATGGGGACAGGGAGGGAGGGAGGTGGAGGGGTGGGGACAGAGCGGGGACAGAGCTCCAGCTGGGGGGATGACGGGTTCTGGAGACGGACGGTGCACAACGGTGTGGGTGGACGCGATGCCCCTGAGCCGTGAGCTCACAAATCACCGAGATGGTTCGTTCTGTGTTACGCGTGCTTCACCACAGAAAATCAAGCCCAGACGCGGCCCAGCGGGGCTCGGTTTCCAACGCTCTCTGTGAGCCACGGTTCTAGTTTGTGAGACTGTGCGCTGCCCTGGGAAAGGGTGGGTCGCGGGCAGGAGGGTCCTGTCCCCTGGGGCCCCGGCACGAGCCGGGCGCACAGGGGCCCGGAGAGCGTCCGCCGCTAACACGGAGGAGCTGACTCGACCCGGGTTCCGTGTCAGACTCAGCCGTGGCCGCGCCTTCGGGTGGGAGGCGGCGGGACCCTGAGTCACCGCCCCACATCGGCGTCCCTGCCCCCCGCTCCTGTTGGCGTCATCGGGGCGTGAGGTCACGGCCTGGCTGGACTGGGCTCTGTGAGGGGGGGAGGCGTGGGGCCGGGGGAGGGAAGCAAGGGTGGCGGGGGGAGCGCCTGAGGGGTGGCCTCGTGTCACTGCGGGAGAGGCTCGCCTGCGCCCCCATGCTGGGACCCCCCAGGCACAGGACACTCATCTCAACCCCCGTGACCCCAGATGCTCCGTGGCCCTGATGCCTCTGGGGGAGGGGGCCGTGATATCGGGAGCAACGGCCACCATGGGCAGACGAGGCTCACGGGTGCCACCGCCGCGGGCACGACTGCTGGGTGCCGCCTGCAGCCAAGGTGCCGAGGCCCGAGGGGTCTAGGAGGGCACAGGGCTCCGCCCTCTCCTCGGTGGGCCCGCCTGCGAGGGGGCGGGGGAGGGACACTAGGGTAGGTAGGGTTCCATCAAGGAAGGGCGTGTGCGGGGACCTGGGTGGCCTGGCTCCCTGCGGGTCTGCGGGGCGGCCCTGGGGAAGGAAGGCCTTGCTGCATCAGGACCAGCAGCCTTCGAGGCCCCTCCTGGCTCAGGCCCCGGGGACCCCGGCCACTGCCCATCGTGCCCCCTGGTGGCCGGCGGTGGGGCCTCACCTTCTCCTGGACCCCGGGGCTCCCCGGCCCTCGCGCCTGACTGGAGAAGCGTGTCCACTGCCGTTTGGGCATAAAATGAGAATAGATGTTTTAAGAGAAGCCGCGAGACTCCCTCGTGGTCCCAACAGCCGCCTCCACGGGGTCTGGCGGGACATCCCGGGTCCGAGCCCAGTGCCTGATTCCCGGAGGGGCGAGCGGGGGCTGCTCGTAGGGACTGTGATCACAGATGGGACTCGGTCACGGGAGACAGAGGACGTGGGGCCGCGGAACGGCCGTCTCTCAGCCAAGACGCAGCAGTTTCTGTGAGGGCGGAAATTTCTAGGTCTGCACCAGCCACGTGCGGCAGCTCAGGACGCAGTCGGTGCGGCACGACAATTTTATCAGGTTCTGGGGAACTGAAGCACAAGGAGCCCTGCGTGGCCACGGTTGGTGGCCGCAGACAGCGGCTCTGGGCGAGCGGCTCTGAAACAGTCTCGTGTGTGTCCACCCGGCCCGGACCGATGCCCAGAGTCCCAGCAGGGGTGGGCGTCAGGCAGCCGGGCGCCGAGCGTCTGCGGTCAGCGCTGCCGCGCCTGGGGAGCTGCTCCCGGCGTGCCGTGACCGTCCTGTGGCTGCTTGCCGTGGCACCACGCCTTCTGCTAATGCCATTTCCTATTTACGCTGTGACGAACGACTTAACCGAACCGGGAGCTGACACGTGTCCCAGGCAATCGCTGTCGGGCCCGGGCCAGCCCGGCAGCGGGGCCGCTCTGGGGGGGGGGGGGGCAGCAGGTGCCGTGGGGGCTGGGGCCGGGGCCTCACACGGGCCCAAGGGGCGCCGCGGCGTGCCCCCTGCTCTCATCCCCTCCCGTACCCTGCGGGGCCACCGGCTGGTCCCGGGGCGGAGACAAGCCCTGGAAACAGACCCACAGGCACATCGGCCACTCGAGACTGTTTCTGACTCTTGCTCGTGGCATTTTGCTGAGACCCCAAGTTCTCCCGGCTGCCGGGGAGCCAGGCAGGAAGACACATTCCCGCGGAGGGTTAGCGGCTTGGAGACAGAGGGCCATGGGGTGCCAGGTCTAGCCGTCTGCCTGTCACGCTGCAGCTTGGGGAGGGAGGGGGGCCGGGGATGACCCAGGACAGACGTGCCAGGCCCCCCCTCTGCCGCGTGCAGAGCTCTGGGCGGGTCAGCGGCCAGACGATGGAGCCCCACGTTCTCTCGCGGTCCCCCACCGAGGGTCGTGGGCGCGTCCGTCCGCCTGTCCGTCTTCCGCCGGGACTTCTGGCTCTGACCAAAACGGGGAGGCAGAAGTGACCTCGGGAAACGTCCAGGCCCAGGCCTCGAGAAACTGGGGGCTCCCTGTCCCCGCCTCCTGGGATCCCGCTGCACCCCGGAGGAAGGCCCGCACGGAGGCCCAGACAGCCAACACCACACACCTGCCCGCCTTGGGGGGCGCCGTCTTGCAGGTGGACCCTGCGACCCCCGTCCAGCTGCCCGCTCCCCCCGCCCCCCCCCCCCCAGGCCCTGCCCAGGTGCAGATCTGTGAGCACAGGGAGGAGTCTTGCCGTCGTGAGCCACGAAATCTCAGGGCAGTTCATCGGGCGGGTCCTCACACGCTGCAGATCCAGGCGGGCATAGGCCCCAGGGCCAAGAACGCGGGACCCATCGCGGTTCCATCACGGCAGCTGTGTGACCTGGGACAGTCTGCAGCCCTCTCTGTGGCTCACCGTCCCCACTGGTACCCTTTGCAGGCAGGTGGGGGATTGAGCGGGGGTCTGGCGTGTGCCCGGAAGGGAGCGGCCCCGTCCTCGCGTGTGACCATTACTGCCACGGTCAGGGGCTGGCCCGGGGAGCCCTGCCTCTCGCTCCCGCCCTCTGCCCTTGACAACATCCCCAGGACGGTGAGGGGCGGGGAGACCCCTGCTCAGGAGCAGGGGAGCAGCTGCCGATCCCCCCCGCAGGCCCCAGGCGCTGCAGGCACCCTGTTCCCGTGTTCTTAGGGCCGCGTGTGCCGGCAGCGGCCTCCTGACCGCGAGGGCTCGGCCGCGACTGTCCCGGCACCTCGTGCGGCTGCGGGACACGGAAGTCCCCGAGCACAGCTGTAGAGCAGGTGGGAGGGAGGCGGCCGCTAGCCTTTCACGTTCACCGGTTAAGCAGCCACCATTTCAGGTCACGCCCGGGCCCCGCTGACCCACCGCGGGGCTGGGGCACGGGGCCAATTACGGCGCTGGCGGGTTGTAGGAGTAGACGGTGCAGCTGTGGCAGCAGAGGATGTGGCCTCGGCCTCTCGTCGCTTGGCACCTCACTGTTCACCAGGACTCGGGGGTCGTCCCCACTGAGCCCCGCAGAGGGGCTGGGGGTGGAGTCAGAGACGGCAGGCGATCTCTCAGCCGGGCGCCTGCTCGCACAGCGTGAAACCCAAGGGAGGCAGCTGATCGAGTCTGTCCCCGCTTCACGGATGGGGCGAGCGGGGGTTCCGCAGCGGCTCACCGCTGAGGGCCGCGGCCAGGCGGCGTGTCCCGTTTTCCGATCCCCAGGGACCCCCAGCCCTGACAGCTGACCTCTCCATCAGCGGGTGCGGGGACGGACACAGGGCCCTCGGCTCCCGGGCTCTAGGCTCGATCCCGACTCACGGGGTGCAAAGGTCGGGGTTACGTCAGCCTGACCAGCCTGTCATCCCCAGTGATTCAGTCACTCATCTGGGTGTTGCTGTGGAGTATTTGGGAGTGTGGATAACCATCAGTCGACCCTAAGAAATGGCTCTCCATAGCGCGGGTGGGCCTCGCCCCATCAGGTGAACGCCTTGAGACTACACACTGAGATTTCCCCGAGGTGAAGCAATCCAGGCTCGAGACCGCAGCGTCACCTCCTGTCAGCGGGTCCCGCCTGCCCTGTGGATCCGGGACTTGCAGGGACACAAGCCTGGTCCCTGTGACTTCCCGAGGGGCCGGCTTCGTCCCGGGGCTGCTTGGATCAGCCCACCTCTTTCCCTGACCTCTGCCCGTCGGGGATCAGTTCTGCCAGACACGTCTGATATTGGAAGATCAGGTTGCCCCTTCAGCCCTTGCCGGAGCGCTCCTTCCGTCGGTCTGCGCGGGACAGGTCCCAGCCCGTCTATCCTCCCTGGGGGCCTCCTCTCCCCAGGGGCCCATGCTCCCTCGCAAGCAGGGCCAAGAGGAGGGCCCCGCTCTGCAGCCTGGTCGGTCCGGGGCAAAGTGAGAGGTCCCCGCGCCCAGCACTGCAGCACGGCCTCCAACGGCAGCCGTGGCACGCCTGTCCCCTCCCGCTCACGCACCCGGCCGTCCCTGCACACGCGTCCCCCTCCATCCAGACGCTCTGCCACTTGCAAAGCCCTGGGGCCCGGTCATACCCTCTGTTGACTCATGTTGGGCACAGCCACCCGCAAAATCAAACATGAGTCGGGCCAGCACCCTCAGGTGACACCCAAGGCCGTCTGGCCACGTCTCCAGGCCGTTCGTGGGTGAAAGGGTCGACCAGCTGGCAGGTCATTTTAATCGTTGTTTTGTTGTTTTCCTAAAAACACCAGAGGTGGGACTAGCCACCCTCTGCCCCCCATCACTTTCTTCCCACGAGGAGGTTGCCAGCCAGCCCGAGGCGGGGGACATCCGCTCACTAAACGTGGACAGAAGGGCATGTGGCCAAGAAGCCAACATCAAATTCAAGACCCCCGTGTCCCTGCGCAGAAACTCACGGTCATTGTGCGTTAAAAACGATCATGAAAGCAGACGGCATCACCATCAACGATAATTATCACTGTTAAATACGTGCTTTCCATCAGGAGGGCGATACGACAGCAGAAACATTTTGCAAACGACGTCCAAACCCTTAATCTCCTCTGGGGTGTATGAAACGGATCTGCTAACATGCTTACTGAGCATGGATTACGCCCCCACGGCCTTTTGACTTAACACACCTCCAACGTTTCGCATCGTGCTGCACACGCCCCGTGGCTCGGGGTGAGGCGTCCGCCCCGTGGACGGGGCGCTCTGTGCTGTGCTGGGTGTCCTGCTGGGCGTGGAGGGGGCTCCCCTCCTTCACTATAAATAACACTGCTTGGAATGTCTTCTAGCACATTCTTTTCCCTCCTATGTACAATTAGGACTTTTTAGCAATAAAGATGAGCGATGATGATACTATCTGTCTTGAGAGGATTTTTATTTCTTTGTGTCTCGAGCAGAAGCCTTGGGAAGGACAGTCTCAGAGGAACATTCCGCCTCTGGTCCTTGACCCGCTGCACAAATTCTGGCTTGTGGGACGTCGGTGTCCCCCTGTGCAGGGTGGAAATGGTCCCGCGCCCCGTTGGTGTTGCCAGAAAGCTCCCTGCCAGCCAGCGTCCACACGGGCGCAGGGTGCCGAGCCTTCCCAGGGGCAGTGCTCCCGAAGAGGGACAGTGGACGGAGGGGAGGAGGGGTGAGAGCTTGTGAGAGGGAGGCGGCACTGAGACAGCCGCCTTCTCGCCTCTCACCAGCGCTGGAAGTTTTTGCGAAAGGAAGGGGGATTGTTGGCAACACCCAGGGGCCACGGGTGTGGTTGGCACTCTCCCAGCTGGTCGCCTCCCCCGGGGAGGCCTCAGAAGGCCCACCTTCCTCCCCAGGCTTGGCTTGGCCGGAAAGGACTCCCAGCCCCTGCGGGGAAAGCCGCTCCGGCCCCACAGGTCCCGGTTAGGGAACACTGGGCTCCAGTCCCGCCGTCTCGAAGGCCCCCCACCCGACTTGGGGCCCCCGGTGTGGGCAGGAAGACGGGGTCACGTGCTCACCCTGCCTGGATGCCCCGCATCCTTTATCCCTGTGCCTTCCAGCAGCCAGAACCCCAAATTCAGCATGCCGGTGCCCAAGGACGCACACAGTCGTGCGTCCCTGAAAGAACCCCAGAGGCCAAGACTCACAGCCGCCCTGTGAGAGCCGGGCCACAGACAACGGGGCCCGGGCCTGCCGTGAGGCCCACCCAAAGCACCGGCCGCCCGGCCGCCTGGCGCCCTCACGCGGGCACGTCCCGTTTCCCCATAAGCCCGGACTCCCTCCCTACAGCCATCAGCTCATCCCTGGGTCTGCTCGGCTGATGGCCGCAGGACCATCGCGGCCTGGGTGGGATGACCGCGTGAGCGCGTGACCGCTCCGCGACCTGCGGGGCTCCCCCTTTGGCGCCGGCCCCTCCCGAGGGGCCCCCTGGATGCTTCTATGCAGACGTTTCCCTTCCTTTTCCAAACACGGTCCCGTCAGACACTCCCTCTGGCACAGCAGCGGCTAAACTCCGGGGTGCTGGTCTCACCCTGTCGGTCACACAGCCGGGGAGAGCCGTGTGCGTGGCCGCCCGTCAGGCCTAGGTGGGTCATCTGTGGGAACGGAGATGCCTCCCGGACGCCCCCGCCATCGGCCAAGCCTGCCTTTCTAACGGGCCGGGCGGGGTGGGCGGGGGAGGTCACCGGGTCCCATGATGCAATCTCTAGTCCCGAAGCCGGGGTGGGGGGGGGAAGGGCTGCCGCCCGGGAGGCCCTCACTGCCCACCCGGCTGCCGGAGGAGCACCGGGCAGAGGAGAGGGGCCTGGCCCTCGACGGATATCAGCTCCAACCCCACGGAACGTCCCCTGGCTCGGCCCAGCGCCTCTGGGGCGGACAGGGAGCCTGCTCAGATGCACGCGGCTGCCAGCCAGCCGCCCAGACCCGCTGTGGCCGCGACTCTGGGGGATAAAGGTCGCTCTCATCACATGTGGGTTGGATGCCGGAGTCCACGGCCATAAATAATTCCCAGGGAAGGGACTGCACGCTGGGCCCAGGCCGGGCTGGCGATGGGATCAGGCGGGGAAGGAGAAGCCTTGCCCGCCAGCCTCGAGGTGGCCCTGCCACGTGTGCAGGTGCAGGGAGCCCCCCATGGCAGCTCCCGAAATCGGGGCTCCTCACCGCCCCGGACAGAGGCGGCTGAGCTCGGAGACAGGCCGGGCGCAGCGGCTCAGAAAACAGGAGGAAATATGGTGAATCCTTAAACGGAACCAGATGGGCTTTGGGAGATAAAGGGAGATTTCTGGAAGGTTCCTGTGAGTTCCTGGGGACTGGGGTAACGGTCAGTGAGGACAAGTTGGGAAAACATTCACATGGACTTCCTGAGGTTGGAAAGACTTGCGGTGGGGAGTCTGTGGGAAAAACAGAGCTGCACAGGGCGGGGGCCGGGGAGGGGACATGGGCGCAGCCGTCCCCACTGTGCACGTCTGAAATCAGAGGAAGGCGTTGTCTGCACCGGGACGGGGGTGTGCGGGGGAGACCCCGGGACGGTCTCTGCACACCGCAGGCTCGTGCTCCTCCCGATTTAAGGGGTGCAGATCCCTTCCAGCAATTCACCAGCCAACGTCTCCTGAGCGCCCCACACTGTGTCGGCCGGCCGGCGTGCAAAGGGGGCACAGAAAAACACACGGACCCCCTAACGCCACACTTCACGCGCGGGGAAAGGGAAGGACAGGCCAGGGGTTGTGGGTGCTCTGCTCTGGGGAGAAGGGAGAAGGCGGCTCTCTGCAGAAAGGGTGATGACTGGCTTGGGCTTTGACGTGCGAGTAGGAGTCTGTCAGGTTGGAGGGACAAATGGGGAACTGCCCCTCGATTCTCTGCTCCTGCTGACCAAAGAGGTGACGTTCTGTTGACGCCTCCTGCCTGGCCAGGAAAAAGCCGGGGCAGCCTCGAGCACATTCAGGCCTGTGATTGATTTGATCCGATCAGACTGTGAGTGGGGGGCTGTTCCCATGTTCCGAACAAGGGGAAGTCTATGCAGCCTCTCTCCTAAATTCTCTGTCCCACTAGCCCATTACTCTGCCTAAATCCAGTCATTCAAAGCCTACTTATTTGGGTTTTTGGGAGAGGAGAGCTCAGGCTGGGGGCTCTGAGTTTGGGGCTTGGAAGCGTGAGGGGTCTGGGGTTTTACGTGTGTGGACGCCTGTGGGCCATGCGCACCTGACTTGGCCTCTCGGGGCCTCGGGTTTTCTCTCCTCTGAGACGGCCCAGCAGCACCCACCCCACGGGGCTGGGAGGGTGAAACGAAGGGTGTGTTTTGGGAGATGAAAAGAACTGACCTTTCAGTTTTAACTCATTACCGGAGAAAGTTTCTCCAGGTTCCCCCAAATCTCCCAAAGGATCATATGGCTCTGAAGTCCCATTTCCAATCCAGTACAATCCCTATCACAATGCAGATGTCTTTTTTTGCCAAAATTGCCGAGTTGACCCTCGATCTCATATGGAAATGTGAGGGACCCAGAATAGCCAAAACTATCTTGAAAGAGAAGGACAAAGTAGGGAGACTCACACGTCCCATAACTACATTCTGCGGTAACCGCGACTGCGCGCTGGGTGGGAATGGCTACACGGACGAATAGAATAGAACGGACTGGAATAGAGCCCAGAAATAAATGCTCACGTTTGTAGTCAAGGGATGCTTGACAAGGGGGTCAGGCTATTCTGTGGGGAGACAACAGTCTGTACAACCAAGGCTGCTGGGCCATGGTTCATCCACACACGAGAATGAAGTTGGATCCCTACCTCACACCACACACAAAAACAGCAGGTCAGGAGCCTAAATGTAAGAGACGAAAGCGTGAGACTTGCGGGAAAACAGTAATAAATCCTCGTGACCTCGAGTTAGACAAGGATTTCTTGGCTCTGACACCAAAAGCACCAACGACAAAAGAAAAAAAAATAGATGAACAGGATGTCGTCTAAACGAAAACTTGTGTGTTGCAAATGAAGTCACCCAGAAAGTAAAAAGGCAACCCATAGACTGTCTATCTGGTAAGGGACTGGGATCCAGAATATGTAACGAGCTCTTACAACTCAACGATAAAAAGGCAAGGTATCCAAAGAAAAACTGGGCAAGTGACCCAAACAGGCATTTTTCCAAAGAAAATGCGCAAATGGCCAAGCGGCACGGGAAAAGATGCTCAGCATCCCCAGTCATGGGGAAATGCAAATCGAAACCACGCTGAGACCCACGTCATGCCCACCAGCATGGCTAGAGTCAAAATAACAGGGAGCAAGTGTGGGTGAGGGGCCCCTGTCCCGCAGATGGGTGGGAGGGGATGCAGCCACCTTGGCGAACAGTCTGCCTGTTCCTCACGGTGGTAGAGTGCTAGGAGATGGTCCGTCCCTAGGTGTGTGTGCCTCTGAGTGATGAAGACCTACATCCGTGAAAATGTGCGTACGTGCACATTCACAGAGGCATTACTCATGACAGCCAGCCGGACGTCTGTCAGCGCACAAAGGGGTAAACTCCCCGCGGTGTATCCACACAAGGAAGTCGTATTTAGTTTCTACGTGGTGCTAACACGTGCCACGACACGGAAGAGCCTGGAAAGCATTATGCTAAGGGACAGAAGCCACCGATTACCGGCCACATTTCTGTAAATGCTGAAGCCCAGGGAACCCCAGGGTGGAGTAGAGGTTGCTGGGGCCCGGGGAGGGGGCGTGATGGGGGCTTGTTTTTGGAGCGACGGACGTGTTCTGGACTTCGTGCTGGTGGCTGCACAGCTCCGTGAGCACACGGAAACCTGCTGACCTGCACGCTACGAAAGGGCAAATTTTATGGTGTGTGAATTATACCTAAATAAAGCTGTTTGGGAAAAAAATGTCACTTCTTCTCCCCTCTCCCTACCATTTGAGACGGAGTGAAGATAGGAGCCAGAGACCCCTCAAGCCCGTTTCCGGCGTGAAGATCCTGATGCTGGCTGGGGTCCCGGGGTCACGCCATCGGTGCCCGGCCGGGAAGCTGCCGAGTGACGGAGGGCAGGTTGGGGGCCCTCAGGCTGTTGGTGCCGGCCGGGGCTCGCAGGGCTGTGGGGGCCGAGCTCCGCCAGGCTCTGGGGTGTGTGCGGAGGGGGGGGTGCCCTCCTGAGAGCACCTGTGCCACGACCTGCCGTGCGCCTCTGCCTTATCGCGCCCCCTTCACTTAGTTCCCGGCTCTGACCTCCCAGAGCGCCCTGGGGACCAAATGCGAGCTGAAGAGTCACACCCTCCACCAAATGAGCCAGCCGGGCGCCCCGACGACGTGAAGTTTTAACTTTATCTCACTGTAATTCACTCACGTGGCAGTGGCCACACCGACCAATGGCAGCTCTGAACCACTCTGGCCGCGGCCTGCAGACCCCAAGTCTGAGGACAGAGTTTCAGGCTTGTTATGGGGCCCAGAGCTCGCGGGGACTAAAGTGTTGGCTCTACGGGCAGAGACCAAGGGAACACGGCGGCCGCGCCCTCAGGCTCCAGCGGGACGAACGGTGCGGAGGCTGGCGTCCGAGCCGTGCCGGGGCTGGGGCACTCGGGGCCGGGGGCCGCCCGCCCTGCTGGGCTCTGAACGCTTCTCACACCGCCCGCTCTGGGAGGATCGCCGCGCCTCCCCCTTCGTGGCAGCCCGGTGGCCAATTCTGGGCCGAGGCCGTGGGGCGGACTCACGTGGCACAGAGCTGAACCGCGAGGGTGGAGGCGGGGGTCTCCGCGAGGTGGGCCGACCGGGAGCCCGAGAAGCAGGGCCAGGGCCCTCGCCGTCCAGACAGCGAGCCTGAGCCGGGAAAGAGAGGACGCGGCCCGCCTCCCCTCGTCCTGACGTGCGGTCTCTCTCAGCCAGCGAGCATCTACGAGCGCCTTCTGTACGCACGGCCCTGACCCAGCGCCTTCCCAACCGGGGACCCCAGGGGCACACGCGGCCCTGAGCAGGGGGAGGCAGCGGACGCGCGGTCCTCCTGACGGGAGGAAGCCGGAAGCAGGGGTGCTGGGAAGCCGGCAGGGTGGGCCGCGCTCACTCGGCCAAGGGAAGCAACCACTGAAACCGATTGTCAGCACACACGAAGCACCACATTTAAATAGATTCACTCTCGGAAAAACAAAAGAGGAATGAACTTTATCTTGAGAGACCCGGCCAGACTCAGAGATGAAATATTTTTACCATTAATACCGTCTGGGCGCATATGTAATTGTTTTATAAGAGCTCGGGGCCTCCCCGGCCAGCAGCAAGGACAGCGGGTCAGACGGCAGATGGCCAGACCTCCGTCCCGCCTTTTCCGATGTCCGCCCTGGTGTCAGTGACATCCTGGGTCCCGGGCCACCAGGAAGACCCGGACCCTCCTGGTCAAGGTCGCCAGGGACATCTGTTTCTCACGGGCCCCGCAGGGAAAGGCCGTGTTTGAGCTGCGCTTGGCCACACCAAAGTGGGGCCGTGAGCTTCTTTGAGCCTCAGTTTCCTTGTCTTCATTTTTTATTTATTTTTTTAATTGTAATGCTTATTTTTGAGGGAGAGACAGAGAGACAGGGCACGATCGGGGGAGGGGCAGACAGAGAGAGGGGGAGACACAGAATCCGAAGGAGGCTCCAGGCTCCGAGCCGTCAGCACAGAGCCCGACGCGGGGCTCCGACCCGCAGACTGTGAGATCGCGACCTGAGCTGAAGTTGGACGCTTCACCGACTGAGTCCCGCTGAGTCCCACCCAGGCGCCCTTCACTGTCCGTGTCTTTAAAATGGGTGCAATTCCGTCCTCAGCACAAACGCTGTCGTGAAGGTGAGGGCCTGGAAGCAGCTGGAACTAGGACTGTCACCCTGACAACAGCCCGCCACCGCCCCGGCCTGGGACGCGGAGCCCTGAGCGGGGGCGGGGCCTGCTGGGCCAGGGCGGCACGTGTGACAGCGTTTCCCAACAGCTCACAAGAAGGGCGCGCACAGACGGAGGTGACAGACGAGAGGGCAGAAACAAAGCCATCCTCCCCAGGGACACCTGGGGGGAGGCCACCCTGACAAGCAGCCGATGCCCCGAGAGTTTCCTCCAGTGGTTCCTGGGGCTTCCCACCCCGCAGGCCCTCCCTGTGCCCCACGCGGGCGTGTTCGGGACTAACGACCTGGCCCAGACACGGGCAAACGCCTGCGTCCCCCACCCCAGCTGAGTCTCTCGAGGAGGCGTGCTTGCGATGGCTTTGTTCCAGGGAGTGCTCTTGGGTCCCTGCGGAGGCCCCCAGGGGGCTGGGACCCTAAAACGCCACTGACGCTTGCCTGCTAGGTGTTCCAAGGGACACCAGTCCTCCCTGCCACGGGCACATCCAACTGTGGCCAACCGCCAAAGCGCCTGTGTGTGCAAGGCCCGGGGCGCCACCAAGCACTGTCGAGATTCGCCAGGGGACGTGCACCCTGTGCGTGGGGTCCAGCTCCACCGGAGAAGAGAAGGTGTTGCGTCTGGCGCGACCTGGGCCACAGCCGGTGAGGCCACTGGCTTGTGCGGGGACCGGGCTCCGTCCACGGACGCCGTCCACCCACCAGCGTTGCTGAAATCAGCGGCCTCGGGGCCGAGAGAAGTCACCAACAGCAGGGTAGAGACATTCCGGTTCTCTGTCCCCTCGAACAACGCAGGTCGGACGGTGTGAGCCAAACGCACAGAGCTGGGCCCTCCTGGCCTGGCTCCGAGGCGTCTAGGACCCCGGGTCCGTCCTCATCTGCAGAGCCGCACCGTCTCCGTCACAGCAGCCAGCAAAGAGACCACACATGAGCCGCCGTCTAAAGACACGATCCCCTCCAACAAATATCCCGCCAGCCCGCAGCTCCCCCTGGGCAGTGCTCGCCTTATAAATCCAGAGCGGGAAGCTCAGGGCAGACGCCGTCACCCTGGGCATCTCTCTCGCGCGAGGGCCCCTGCAGGGGGAAAGCCCTTTGGCCTCCAGCGGCCGCGTCCGGAGGGGTGGCTCCTATAGGGTCTGACCCACGGCCACTGCCCCAGAAGAGACAGGCTGCTGTGCCTGAGACCCCAGGCTCTGATGCCCACTGCGGACGTCCAGCGGCGGGTCTCCGCTGGGTGCAGCCTGTGGCCCCAGAAAGCTGGAGCCTCGAGACGAGCCCCCTCAGATCATCGAAGATGCTGTCCTTGCCACGCGTCCACGGAAGCTAGAGCCGCGGGCGGGCTCCCTGTGGCTCCAGCTCCAAAGGGCAACCTGCACGCGCCTGGAGCACCCACCTTCTGTCCTGTCTGACCCTGCTCTGTCCCCCTCGGCCCTGGCACGCCGGCCGTCCCTCCGCAGCCCGGAGACTCTGGCAGGACAGGCCCGGACTCTGCGTGCTCAGCAAACACCTGCTCTGTGTCTGTGGCCTCCCAGCTGTGGCCTCCCAGCTGCACCACCTGGGCTGGAGAAGCTCAAGGTCAAAGCCCAAAGTCCGGAGGGCCGCCCCGAGGCCGGAGAGGGGCCGCTCCTCAAGCGGGAGGTGTGGGCCCTGTGGGGCGTGGGGCTTGGCTTCAGAGCCGAGAGGAATTTCCCACAGACCCGGCCATTAACGGGATGCCTTCCCGCCTGCACTTTGTGGGCTCTCTGTCTCCTGAGGAACCCACTCGGGAGGGCGGGTTCCGCTCGGATGGCTGCCTCCATCGGAGGCCCTGGGCCAAGTCCCCTTGGCACATGACGGTAGCTCCGAACACGAGTCTGAAGTCACGAGAGCCTTAAGTGCCTCCGTGTCGTGTGCCCCAGTGTGAACTGTGGGAGCAGCTGGGGACGTGTCTGGGTCTCGCCCCCCATGGCTTCCGTCTGGGTCACCGTGGACCTGTGGTGGCCTCCAGCCTTGCTCCGGACGGAGCTTCCCGGGTGGGTCCGGGCGGTGGAGGGCTCCTCTGGGGACAGGGTGGTCGTGGGACATGGTGACACCCGGCTTGGCGAGCTATGGTGGGGGGTCCACCCCGGGAGGAAGGGCCCTCCGGTGGCTGCCGCTCAGGGACTGGGAGCCATGGTCCACAGGCCCTCCCTCAAAGCCGAGGAAGTGAGGCGGGGCCACGTGGGGAGCCCGCAGTTCGGGGCCCAGGGCCGCGGTCCCCACCCTGGGCGCTGCAGCAGGCCGGCGGTGGCCCAGATGACGGGGTACTCCTGTTTGCAGGTGCGGTTTTAAAGGATTTGGCCCATGTGCAAATCTGAAAAGACAGGAAGGATCTGCTTTCCGGGCAGCAGGCCCCGTGAGCTCCCACAGCCCGGGGCCAGACCTCCCTCCCTCCCGGCTGCCAAGTCGAAGGACAGGTGCACACGGGGGGTCAGGGGCGGGGGTCTGTCCCAGCTGTGTGCTGTCGGTGGTGCCCCGGGCCCAAGGCCCAGGCCCCCAGGCCACACGGGGAGGCACACGGTAAGGGTACCACGACAGCGCTCGGGGAAACGTGCTCAGGAGAAGAGGGGAAAAGCAGGTGCGGACAGCAGGCGGGCCTGTCACACGGGGGCTGGCACCCCATCGGGTCTTGATGGTGCAGCGTGCGCTCGCAGGTGTCACCAAGACCCAGGGGACACGCCCGCTGGCCGCCAGCACCTGCTGAGGCTCAACCCGTCACTGGCCCCTGCTCGGCCAGCTGGTCTGCACCCACGCTGACTGCAGGTCACAGGGTCCCGCGGGGCACGGCGCCCACGCATGAGACGGCATCCGGCGCTCTGGGCCAGTGGGCGGGAGACACGAGAACCCGAGTTTGGGAGGCACGCTGGTTCCACAGCCGTGTTTGTGCCTCTGACCCAACCGGCACCAAATGTCCCCGCCTCCGAACAGCGGCACAGCCGAGCCCCCTCCCCGCCCCTGGGCCCCGGGATCAGCCAGCAGATGTCCTGCTCTGTGGCCTCGGGGTTGTTGCGACACATCAGGGTCTCCAACGCCAGGCGGGGCCGCTTCCTACCCTTGAGAGGCGATATCCTCTGCAGAGCAGGCCCCAGGTGAGAACCAGGCCGCCAGATGCGGGTTGCAGGACGCATGCCAGATGGAACCTGTGCCTCGACGGGCAGAAATCACGTCTGCTGTGACGTCCAGCGTGCAGGAGGCACGGGCAGTCCTGGCCACGTGTTCACCAGCTCCCTCCTGGAGAAATGACTCTCCTGGCATGAGCCCTCCCAGCGCCACAGGGTGCAGCGATGGAGGAAGCTGACCCCCGGGCATCTTGCGGACCCCTCCCCACGTGTGTCTCGCGTGTGCAGGGGGCACGGTGTTCGTGGGCACAGCCAAGCTCCGCATCGCAGGCCAGAGCTCTCAGCGGCTCTAACCAAAGCCCGCACACGACAGACCGTCACAGCCGACCCGTCAGCAGAAGGGCATCAAAGGCCACTGGCACCCCCCTTGTACCTCGACCCTGCTGGTCCCGGGGCTGGAGGGGCGTGTGCTGCCTGGGGGCCGGCTGACCCTGCCAGCGTGGGCTGTGAACCAGTCTTCAGTCATTCCAAGAACCTGCTGTCTACCCTTCCAGAATAACCCCCAGCCTTGTCTGTGACGCCCCCAGAGTTGAGGGGCCTGCACAAATGTTCTTGGTGTCAACTTACTCGATCATCTCCTGCCCCGAGTACTGGTCTGCAGGGATGGCCAGGGCCCAGGTTGAGGGGCTTCAGGGTCTCTGAGAGGGAGCAGGCGTTTGTTTTTAGCCCCTGGACCTCAGGTTCCCTGAGGAAAGGGAGTCAGGTCACCAGGAAAGGCTTCATGGATGGGTGGCCCCTTCCTTCAAAGAACATGCCACCCCATAACGTGAGTTTGTATGTCTTGCCCGTGTCCTTGACCAGACTGGGAGCTCTGCAGGCAGAGACCACGGACCCATGCGTTTAATGGGCACTGAATGAGTAGGTTTGCAATATAGCACTGAAGGCTGAGTTTACATGCCCTAAACCACAGGGGAAGTAGGGAGACAGCACTAGGCAAGGGTTGCGCCTACTTGGAGGGAAGGAGGGAAGGAGGGAAGGAGGGAAGGGGGAGAAGGAGGGAAGGAGGGAAGGAGGGAAGGGGGAGAAGGAGGGAAGGAGGGAAGGGGAGAAGGAAGGAGGGAAGGAAGGACGGAAGACTACATCCACTGACTCGTCCACCCATCTACACATCCATCCATCCACCCACCCACCCACCCATTCATTCATCTCTTGATCTACCAATTGATCAGTCTATCCTTTCATCCACAGATCCACCCATCCATCCATCCATCCATCCATCCATCCATCCATCCACCAATTCATTCATCTCTTGATGTATCAATTGATCAGTCCATCCACACATCCATCCATCCATCAAGTCATTCATTTCTTGATCTATCAATTGATCAGTCCATCCTTTCATCCATCCATCCATCCATCCATCCATCCATCCATCCATCCACCAATTCATTCATCTCTTGATGTATCAATTGATCAGTCCATCCACACATCCATCCATCCATCAAGTCATTCATTTCTTGATCTATCAGTTGATCAGTCCATCCTTTCATCCACACATCCATCCATTCATCCATCCATCCATCCATCCATCCATCCATCCATCCACCAATTCATTCATCTCTTGATGTATCAATTGATCAGTCCATCCACACATCCATCCATCCATCAAGTCATTCATTTCTTGATCTATCAATTGATCAGTCCATCCTTTCATCCACACATCTATCCATCCATCCATCCATCCATCCACCAATTCATTCATCTCTTGATGTATCAATTGATCAGTCCATCCATCCATCCATCCACCCACGCACCCTTTCATTCATCTCTTGATCTACCAGTCGATCAGTCTGTCATTCCATCCACACATCCACCCACCCACCATCCATCTGCTCATCTATCAACCCATACATACATGCGCGCACACACCCACCCACTGACCCACCCACCAATCTACCAGTGGATCTATCAGTTGACTGGCCAATCTGTCAACCAATCCACCCACCCATCTACCCACCCACAGGCCTCCGTCAACGCAGGAGAGCGGGGGAAGTTTCACGTTTCTGGCTGCCAGGAGGGCCCCTGCCATTGTTCTCCATCATTCTGTAGGAAGGATGAAGAAGACCCCAGGGCCAGCCCCGGGGCACTGGGCTCGAACTGTCAGGATTGCTCCTCAGAAGGACTGTGTCTCGTGGACCGGTGTTGGATAAATGATCCCAGACCAGGGAATTGAAGTTCAAAAAAGCTTGGGTGCAAATCAAATTTAGCTAGAAAAAAAATGTTCCATCACAGGCTGGCGGTGCTGATGTGTGGGAAAACGGTTTAGGGTAGTGACTGGAGAGCACCGGACGTTTCCCTGGCAGGTGTGGACACCGTGGCCAGTCTGCAGCGGGTCTGGCCTCTCACCCAGCTGCACGAGGTCTCCGGGCTCCCGCCTGCCTCCACGTCAGCCCCCACGTCCGGCATCCCCTCTCTCCCTTTCCCCGTCTTCCCTCGGACGCGATCCAGCGCCCGGCCCGTCACCGCGGCTCGCCTGCCGCTCGGCACCTTCCAGATGGGCGCCGCCACACGCGGGACTCACGGATTCCCCACCGCAGCCCTGGTGACGCGGCTCCACCAGCCCCGTGCGTCTCCTTCCTCGTCACCTGCACCCGACCAGCTGCTACTTCATTCATTCACTCATTCACTCTTTCATTCTGCAGACGTGTGTTGAAAAGCTACCGGATGCCACGCTTCGATGACCACAAAACTGTGCAAAACCCGACCTGGCAGAGCTGCCTTGTGGCTCCGCCTGGGGGTGGGCCTGGGGCTGGAGACACAGGAACCCAAGCCACACCTATTTACCGCCCGCGCCTCAGAGCCAGGATGGTTTACGTGCCCAGCGTTCACTACGGTGAGATCACGCAGGAAAGGTGAGGGCCCTAACATCTTTAAGAGTCCCTTAGGAGGAGGGGCACCTTGGTGCCTCAGTGGGTTAAGCGTCCAGCTTTTGGTTTCCGCTCAGGTCACGACCCCACGGTTCATGAGTTCGAGCCCCACGTTGGGCCCTGCGCTGACAGTGTGGAGCCTGCTTGGGATCCTCTGTCTCCCTCTCTCTCTGCCCCTCCCTCGCTCGCTCGCTCTCTCTCTCTCAAAAATAAATAAACATTAAAAAAAAAAAAAAAGGAATCCCTTAGGAAGAGCATGACTCAGTCTCAAACGTGCTGCTGTTTGGGGCTCTTTGAACGGAGCCCCCACTAGCTCATCGTGTGAAGGCGTGCACAGACCCAGGCACCATGCGGGGTGACAAGTCCCTTGGAGAAGGGGCGTCGTCTGCCATGCTGGAAAAACTTCCAAAACCCACCCCTGCTCCGCAAAAAAATGCATCTTCATCCCTCCCCGTGGGCTCAGCTCAAGACGAAGCGGGAAGTAGCCAAGAGACGACCGCGAGATCAAGAGCACAGGAAATTTTGCCTTTCATCTGAAAATCCGTCCGTCAGCTGCAGAGGAAATGCAAAGCCGGGTGGATGCCTCGGTGGCGGCTCGGACCGCATATTAGTTCCTGCTGGTGTGAAGGAGCCTGTGGCCGCGGCCCCGTGTGCACTGACCGCCTCGTCTCTCTGGGGTGGGGTCACCCCACCCACGCCGTCCGCCGCTGCCGTGGGAGCCCCAGGGGAGCGCCTGGTGGCCGCGACTTGGGAACGCACGGTGCCCAGCCGGGGGTGCCCCCCTCCCCCGGGCTCTGAGATGGCCCCGGGCTCCGGACACTCAGGAATGCCCGTGGCCTTAAATGACAGAATGAGTTTTCTTGGCCAGAGAAAGCTATTTCCGGGTAGGCAGTGTTGCAAGGGATCCCCTCCCCCACCACATAAGACACGCGACGGGCCTGTGGTTGGAAGGTTGCGTACTTGGTCCCAGAGATCCTAACGGGAAGTCCGCTGGCTGGTGCACGACTAGCGTCTGTTGTCAGGATCTCGCGGACCGAGAGAGGGCGCAGGCGCACGCGGCCCGCGCACGCCTCTTCGTGGAGTGTGACCCCGCAGGGAGGTCCCAGCGCCATCCCTCACAAGCCAGGCTGTTCTGTCTGCCTCGGTTTCTTCGCTTGTAAGATGGTGAAAGTAATACAGATCCCTTAAGGCACGAGGGTGGGTGTTTCCGTGTATCTGTCCTGTCGGTGTGCCAAGGCTCCCTGTCCTTATCACCACAGGAAGGCAGGATGCCTGGGCTGGGTCCTTCCTGGGCAGGCTGTCCCTGAACTCTGTGGGTCTCTGTCACTCCCTGTACGTGGCCAGCGGTTGTGTGGCTGGCGTCACGGGGCCCTCCCGTATCGTGGAGTCGTCCTCCGACACACGTCACAGGTGCTCAAGAAACGTGTGCTGAGTTCACGACTACAGAGGAGTGTGCCTGCCAAAGGAGTGCCAGGGAAACGAGGGGTAAAGCACCGAAGTGAAAGATGGGTCTCGGGACGGGGGGACCGGCACCAGAGCAGAGGGAGGACATTTCCGGGAAGGTGGACGAAGGAGGCTCCCAGAGTGCCCCTCGCGCACCAGGCACGGAGCGCGACCCGTCCAGGCTGGAGCAGGCGGAAAGCTCCGGAAGAGATTTCTTCACAGAGACGAGACGGAAGACGGTCTGACGTGTGTGACGGTATCGGGAGGGGACTCCCGCGACTGGGAGGGAGCCGGATTCGAGCTGGCGGTTGGTGCACAGGAGGCCGAGCTGGGCCACCTCAGCCAGCCATCAGAGACCCCAGACCCTCGTGACAAGGGCGCGATAAAGGAAAGGAAGCCGTGGTCCACGACAAGACTCAGCCGGGACCGTGGCTGTGTGAGGGGCACCCAGTCAGCGCTGCCATGGACCTAAGCAAGGGGGCCAGGTGGTGGGGAATGAACACACTGCCTGAATCGGGACACGGGGGCAAAGGCCACGAGAATCCGCTGCGTGAAGTGAGCGGGAATCGGTGCCGAGGGGAGGACCTGCAGGGCGTGATTTCTCCCCAAGCCTCGCAGAGCTCGCTGTCCCAAACGGCGAGTATTCATAACCGCGGGGAAAGGGTAAGGGAAGGGAAGGGAGCTGCGCCACCATTTGGTTGAAGAAGAAAAGCAGGGCTGGGGACAGACGCCGCACTCCCTCCCGTACCTGCTGGAGACAAAGCACCGGCAGGGGCGCGGCTCAGGTCGGGGACCGCTGTCTGCAGCCCCCACATGCCCAGCTGCCCCGGAAGGTGTGGGGCCTGGCTCCCGGGGGAGGTCGCAGCGAACAGGCAGGTGCACGAAGCACCTGGGGGTCGAGACCCGCGAAAACGTCAGATTTCGGCAGTAAGGACAGCTAGCCTGGTGCCCTGGGACTCAAGGCCCACGTCCCCTGCGCCACGCGGGGAGAAACCCTGGAAAGGGCTCTGTGGGAAGGACAGGGGCTTCTTGGGGGAGCAACTGGGGACCCGTGGCTTGGAGGGGTTCATCCACCTCAGGAGGGACAGGATGAGCGAAACCCCCAAGGGCCAAAGGCCATCTCAGGGTAGGAACCACATCCCCGGCCCGCTGACCAGGACCACCGGGCGTTCACGTGTGTAGGTGGCTCAGAAACAGACAGAATGCTGGCCTCCTAGACTCGGTGGCCCCTGTGGGCCGAGCCACCGCCAAGGGACGCGGGGCCTGACTGTGAGTCGGCAGGAAGCCCGCACCTGTCGGATCAGCTGTCTCCACCACGTATACCCGCGTCAGTCCCCACCCGTGTCCAGTCCCCCTCCCCGCCCAGCGGGTGACGTGGAGAGGCGCCTGGCCTCGGCTCAGACGGGCAGGGTCCTCTACCCCTGGGGGCCGTGACTCGAGGGAGCCCCGCAAAGCTCGGGGGCAGGTGAGAGAGAAGGGCCAGACCCCGGGGGCATCATTCACCCCTGCGGCTCACCCTGCCTTGTTACCGGCTCGTCGGCCCAGCCTCCCCTCTGTCTGCCCCTCGATGGTCTTTGTCTCTGACACATTTCAGAGCAGAAGGGCAGACAGCCACACACGGCATCCCTGGACGCTCCGGCTTGCAGACGTCACCTACGGGTGACGGTATCTGCCTGTGCGGTTTATCTTCAGGGAAGATGTACAGACGGAAAGCGCACACGTTGTGAGCGTGCCAACCACGGCCGGCGCGGCCCAAACCCTGCCGAGATACGGACCGTCTCTATCGCCCCGGAAAGGCGCCCGTGGCCCCCCGCCAGCGCCCCACACGGCCAGCCGCTTACACTCGGCGCTGGCTCCCGTGAATGTCAAAGGCTGAAACAGACCGTTCGTGCGGCAGCGTCTCGCATCCTCAGACACGAGAGAAGAGAACGAGCTGGCAGATGTGACGTAACACGCTGGCCCCGTTCCTGACGCCCTCGCACGGGCCCCGCTGGTTCCCGTTAAGCTGAATGCCAAGGCGCTTTGGAGCCCGTGTGCCAGCCGGAAAGCAGTGCCCCCCCCCCCCCGGGTCACCCTGCACCCCCCCCCCCAAACCTTATCAGAAAGAAGCCTGGGAGGCCAGGAAGCCACTTCCGGGGGGGGGGCGGGGTTCTACAAGGTGCAGGAACCAGCAGCTGGTCCCCGCGGGGTTCGTGAGACGCGGAGGCCGCCTGCCACGGGCATCCCACCGCCGCGGGCCGGCCGACCTCACGAGGTCATGCGCGCAGGTGCCTTCTCGGGCGGGCACTGGGACCAGCTGGCGGGTGAGGGTGTCGGGTCACAAGGGGGCGTCTGGACACGCACCAGCTGCGTGCTCTGTGAAGCCCCCCCGGCCGCACCCCACCTGTCGCACACGCTCCCGCCGCACACGTCGGTTCCAGATGTTGCCACAGCCTCGTCGGCAGGGTGGACGTCGGGAGACCGCTCCCTTCCCGGCGGAAGTCGGACAGGCGGAGGCCGAGGCAACACAAGCCCCTCCGTCCCCTCCAGGCCCAGCGACGACCCCGGGTGCTTCTCAACAGGGCACCGGGGGGCTGCTACCCAGCGCTCAGGTCCCGCCTTTGACGTGGCCCCGTGGCTCAGGCCAAGAACGCAGGGCCCAGAGGCGCTATTCCTGACCCGTCTGTAGCCCGCGGCCCCCACCCGGGGCTCCTCCCGCCCTCCCGCCCTCCCGAGCCAGCACGGCCGCCAAGCCGTCCCCATCAATCGCCCGGGATGGGGCCGAAGACGGTTTCCACCCTCGGTGCCTTCCGAGAACCACTCAGAGTCCGGGTCACGTCTCTTTGTCCACGGTCACCCCGACCCTCGCGCCAACGTCCGCTCAACCCCGACCACGCACCAGCGTCAACACACGTGCAACGTGACCCGCGGCGACAGCGTCAGTGAAATAAGGCGGGAGGTGGGGCCCAATCAAACGGCGGAGAGGAGAGCACACTCCTTACCTTTGCGATCCGCGGTCACAGCCGCTTCTTCCGCTGGTCACTGTCTACACAGCTGCCTCTCAGCCACCAGCAGACTCTGTGGATTACAAGCGAGTGTTTAGACAGACAGCCCCAAGCCGCAGAACCAGGGCCTGCCAGCCTCACGACTGCCACACTCCAGTCCCAGGCGCACAGGGACAGGACCCTAGCTAAAGGCTCTCCCCACGGTCACCCTCCCTGTCCCCACCCAGATCCACGTCAGCGATTCAGTGGCGCTCGGCTTTCCCTGCACACTGCCATGGCCACGTGCAGACGCCCACGGACACAAGGGGTCGTCTGCAGGCACAGTCTGATCAAGCTTCTCGGCACTGCTCCCTGCACAATGTCCTTCTTTTTCTCACCCAACTACCTGGGCAGAAATCGAACGTGCTCTTGCGGTCCCCGTGTGGCATCCCTGCAAGGAGGGGTATCCCGCTCGGCACCCCCTCACCACGGGTGTCTGCTTGCTGCCCTGAGCAGGGGCTCCTGCCCAGGGAGGGGACCTTATGCAGGCTTTGCGAGCGGACCCTCGCCCACGTGGGTCTCTGCTGCTCGGCCAGCCCTCTCGTCGTCCTCCTCCAGGACTCCATGTGTCACTCCGGACCTCCCGGCCAGCAGCTGTGCCTGGGAACCTCCCAGGGTCCCCCACCCTCTTGGTCGGTCCTCTGTGAGCTTGCTCATCGTCTTGCCAAGAAGTTGGACGCCGACCAGACACTCTTCCCGGTCCACGGTCCCAGGTGGCTTCGGGGGAGGGGCGAGTCAACACCGTGACACACACACACTCAGAAGCCGCGAGGAATTCAGAGTCGACCGTGTCCTGGCACAGCCTCTGGGCGGACCTGAAGGGAGCCGGCGCCCGCTGTCTTTCAGAGCCTCAGGCCACGCACTTAGGGCAGGAACTCTAGATCCGCGCTGGCCTCCCTCCCGGGAGGGGGAAGAGGCTGTGGGGACGCGTGAAGCTCTGCGGTGGTCGGTCTGGGGGCTGCGGGGGCACCTTCTGTGCCTCCCCAGCACCCGCCCCTCGAACCGACTCTCTCCGATCTGAAGTGGCCCCCGGAGACATGGTCTCCTACCCTCCAGTGACATTTCACATCAGTAAGGAACCTTCAGTCTCAGCCGTGTCCTCGCGAAGCCAGCGGGCTCCTTCCCCCCCACCGCCCCCGGCTTTATCTGGAATCAGTCAGACTGTCAGCAAAACGTAAAAAATAGTTGTTTGCCGAGCCCAAATACAGCGCGGGCTTCTAACTCATCTGCCGTCTAATTAACAGTTCCCAGGCCGCCCTGGCCCGTGGGAACATCTGGGCCCCATCGCTCCGGGCCCCAGACCTCGAGGGAGGGGCGCGCGGCTCTCGGAGACCCTCTGCCTCGGTCTTCCTTTGAAATCTCTAAGTGGGAGGGCGCTGGTGTGCGTGCGTGTGTGTTTGTGAAATAGCTGTTTGCACGGTGCCTGGCGGTGCCCCGTGAGCCAGCGTCCTGCAGGCCCCGTCAGGGCCAAGACGACCTGCTCTGGGTCCGCGGTGGCGAGGGAAAAGCAGAGGCGTGTGCTGAGGCCCCCGCGAAGCTGCTGCCTGATTTCCAGGGCCCTTCCGTGCTGTTGAGACTTTCCCTGGGTGTGACGGGCTCGCGGACAGGTGGACACACGGCCCGCGGGGAAAGCCGCGTGGAGGCGGAGGCCCCAGTGGGGGGCCAGCCTGACGGACGCGGCGTGGGGCTCTCAGCTGGGCAGCTTTTCTTGGTGGAACCAGCCTGGCTTCCCTCATTCAACTGTGTGCTTACGAGCGTCACGGGGCCGAATGCACACAGCATCAGGTCCACTGTCCTGGCCCCTTTCACGATGCCGAGCGGCTGTCCCCGCGGCCTGATCGTTCGGCTTGTAAAGCGGAAGCCCGGTCCCCGTCACAGACTCGCCGCCCGCCCTTCACACCCCTGCTCCCACATCTAATCTCTGTGTCCGTGAATCTGACGCCCGCCCCCGGCCTCGTGTCCATGGATCCCACCAGGGCTCGCCCTGCAGGGGTGTCCTCGGGTCCACCCACGAGGTGCGGCTGGTGTCAGGCTTCCCTTTCCCCGCAAGGCGGGGTGCCGCCCCGTCGTGTCGCGCACACCGTGCTGACCGTCGCGTCCTCCACTGGCTGCCGTGAACGCGTGTGCCAACGGGGGACGCGCTCTCACGTCTCGTGGGTGCGTGAGCGCAGGGGGCAGCGCGGGTCATCGTTAACGTTCTCTAACAGTGGTGGCACCAATGGGTGTGAGCGGTGCCTCTCTCTGCTTCTCATCTGCACGTCCCCGACGACGACGGACGGGGGCGGGGGGCCCGTCTTGACAGGTGCAGGACTCACCCACGTTTTCCCGCACATTCTACCGGGCTGATGAGCACGTCGGTGTTCCCAGCCTGGGGCTACTTGGGGCAGTGCCACTAGCCCACCCGCCCCCACCCGGGAGCGGAGGCTCGGCTGTGCGCGAGGACGGCCCGCGGTTTCCCGGCTTACGTCCCCCGAGGGTGCGCACACCTTCCAGTTCTCCGAGTCACCCAGACCTTCTGGCGAACGGACGGCGGTGTTTCTCATGGGTCTTTAACTACGTTTCCCAACGGCGGATAAATTACCTGAGCGCCTTTTTCTACATTTGCTATTCATTTGGGTTTCTTCTCTGTGAGATGGACGGTCAACGCTTTTGTCCATTTTTCTCCGGGGTGTCTGCCTTTTCCTACAAAGCATGTGTTGTGCATACGGGCCCCTTGCTGGACGAACATGACCCCGGGGAGATGCTGTCGGGGCAGGGCCACCACTGTCCCCCTCCGAATGCCGTTCTTTCCCTAACACGCCCCCTCGCCGGCACAGGAAGTGGCTCCCACCACCAACTTCACTCATGCATTCATTCATTCATTCATTCACTTGCGATCAAGAACGCGTGCCACAGCCCCGGCCGCCCCCCACGCCCCTCTCCCGCTCTGGTCTCAGACACGGTCCCCTGGGGCAGGCAGCTTCCCTCTTCCGAGCTGCGCAAGCCTCCCTCCCGGTTCCGAGGCCGCCCCCCTGCCCTCCCACCCCTCCCCGGGAGCTGGAGCACCGGGCAGCACACCTCTGGGCCGTGGCGCCTTCCCCGGGGAACCCACCCTCCACAGCCCCTGAAGCCTCCCGAGCCCCTGCCCACCCCTCCCCGGTGACCGCCACGCCTGTCCCTGCATTCCCGTGTGGTCCCTCAAAGCTGTGACAGCAGCGTTACCACAGGACGGTTATCGTTAGCAAGGACCAAGGTGACAGCGGCTCACGCCGCCGAGCTCTGCCGCGAGCCCGCCCTGGAGCAGGACGTTCCCCGCCACGTGTCACCGGCTCCCCGCAACCCCGTAAGGCGGGTCCTGTTATTCCCACCATCTCACAGACGAGGACCCTCAGGCTCAATGAGGCCAAGCAGCTGGCCGGAAGCCACACAGCGAGCCAGCACAGCGCTGAGTTGCGGTGCACAGGGACCCCGCCTGAGCGGTCTTCACGCCCCGGAGCAGGAAGCCAGGATGCTCGAGCCAGGGAAGGAGCGAAGGCTCAGGCAATAGGCACCCATCGCAGGGCCAGAGGGCCCGGCAGTCAGCCTCTGCTTGGAATATCCCAACGCGAGCCGGCCCGCCCAGCGACCGGCCCTGCTTCCTGGAAGGGACAGAGAAGAAGCAGGAGGGAAAAGCCGAGAGAAAAGTAACAAGCAGAGACAAGCCGCCTCGCAAAGCTGCCCCAAATCCTCGGGTTTCTGGACCCTGCGCGCACTCGGGGAAACAGCGGGCCACCCTGAGTGTGTCATTTCAGTGGCCGCAGGCGGTGTGGCAGCGACCAAGCGAGGGCCGGAGGGAGCCACGGTGACGCACAGGCCGCTCCGGGAGCTGCGTGGACGTCGGGCCGTGCCCAGCGAGCGCGCTCTGCAGGCACAGGGGTGCCGCGATCCCCCCTCACCCCGGGGCGGCGCGGGCCGTCAGCCGCAGAGCACATCGGTGCCAGAAGGGGCCGCGGCCAGGGCTGGGAGGCCAGGAGGTCGGGGTGTGAGCCCCAGGTCGGGCTGGAGGGCCCGCTCCCCCCACGGGGCCTCGGTCTCTGTTGCGGGGGAGGACAGGGGCTGCAGGCAGCCTCACCTTCGGGGCGCGGCTGTCCACAGTCACCCCGAGGTGTGCGAGGGCAACAGGAGAACCCACATAACGCGCCGGGCTCCCCGCGCTTCTCCGGGGAACCGGCTGTGGCATCGCAGGCAGGAGAACCGGAGGTCAAGGGTCACAGAGCGCTGATCTGAGGGTGGGAGGCGGGAGGCGGGAGGGAGGGGGCACGCAGGTGGGCTCTCGGTCCCCTGCTCCCCCAGGCAGCCCCCCACCCCCACCCCAGGCGGCTCGCCTGCTGCCCAGCCAGCCTCCCTGGGCTCTCAGACGGAGGCTCCAGCCTGTGTACTCCCTTGAGCGGTCCTGGGGGGGTGGGCGGGTCCGCCCTCCCTCCCTCTCTCCTCGGGGGCTCCCCGAGCGGCCAAACCGGGGTAACCAGGTAACCGCCTGGCTCTGGGGCCCCGTGAAGGAGACGCACCCCTCGCACTGTTGGCACCTCCTCCCCAGGTGAAAGCGGGAGCCCGTGACCTGCGCCTCAGCTCAGCCTTCCGCAGCAGCGGCCACGGCGGCCGGAGGCCACGGGCCCAGAGCCACAGATCTCTGCCGCGGGGTGCCCGACTGGGGCCAGACAGGGGGAAACAGAGGCAGACACAGGCTGTGGGTGGGTGCGGGGCAGAGCTCTCGCAGAGACTTGAGGGTCCCGTCGGGAGGAGCCGCCCGCTAACAGAGACCTTCCTTGCCTCGGGTGTCCCCTGGGCCCAGAAACACCTCAGATAAAGCGAGGATCGAGGGATTTGAGAAGCGGAGAGGTAACTCCAGACTCCAGGGCGCCGCGTTTCCGTTGTCGATTCAAGGCACGACCCGGCCCTCTGGGGGAAGCCCGGCCCTCCCAGGGCTGCGACCCGCAAACCTCCGCTCGGGGCCACCGCCCGCCCGGAACTGGGGGTCAGACGCGCCCCCACGGCTCTGCCAGGGTGGGACGTGCGGCGTTATTTTCTGTCATCTCTAGAGCAACCTAGACGCGGGCGTCCTCACGCCACTCGTCTCGGCACGGACGAGACCGCGAGAGGGAACCGCCCGCGAGGTCATCGCACAGCAGAGGCCACGCTGTCTCCTGCACCGGACGCCCGATCCGCCCGGCTCCGTCCAGACAGGCGCCCGGGCGGCGAGACAGGCAGATGGGAAAGCGGCTGCTGGTCTGGCACAGGGACCGGGGGCCCAAACCCACAGGGCGAAGCGGGACCTCAGGCTCCCCCTGACACCTCGCCCCGGCAGCCTTGGTGGCCCGAGGGCAGCACTGCTGACGCTCCCGACACCCACGCGGGGGAGATCCTTGCTGACCAACACGCGCACGAACGTCCGTGTGCCCACATGTACGCGTGCACCTTGTGTCTCGGGCATGCTGTCCCCGCGGGAGAGGCAGCTTGCGGTCAGCAGGCCCTCCCCCGCCGCCCACCCGTGAAGGGAGCTCCCCAGGGTGGCGCGGGGCCAGGGAGGGAGCAGGGAGCCCGGCATGGTGGGCTCGGAGGGTGGGCTCTCCTCTCACTAGGGTCAGGGTCCCTCTGGGCAGGAACTGTGTGTTTAGAGCCACGGTTCTCCAGATGGGGTCCCAGCGCCCTGGGAACTCGTTGGAAATGGGACCATGTCCCAGAGCCATCCCCAAGGCAGGGGCTCGGGGCCAGCCACGGTCTGTGTGTCCTCGGGCGCTGACCGAGCTGGAGTCTCTGGACGTGTGTGTCAGGGCACAGGGAAGAGGGACGTCCCGGGGCCCCTGGCCTCGAGCCCCAGCCAGCTTCGTCCTGGGGTGCGGGCCTCTGTCTCTATGGGGGCTGGCTGGACGCGCTTGTCTGAACCTATCCAACAGGACCGTTAAGATGTGGGGGTTCACTTTTTTTAGTATAATTTCCTGTCACGTTGGCTAACGTACAGTGCGCTCTTGGCCTCGGGGGCAGATTCCCGTGATCCGTCGCTTACATACAACGGCCAGTACTCATCCCGACAAGTGCCCTCCTCGATGACCACCACCCATTCCCCCCGCCCACCCCCCCACAACCCTCTGTATTTAAGAGTCTCCGTACGTTCACTTTGCCGTCAAAGAACAGAAAGAACCACTAACAGAGGCCGACCCTGGTCGATGATCTTCCCGCTGAAAAACTCGGGGAGGAAGGTACGGACGTCTGCAACCAAATGCACTGAACGTTGAGAAAAGATAAGGTTGAGGATTGGGAAGAAGAAACGAACCACAGTTGAAACCCGGTGGGGGCGGGGGCGGGGGGCCATCGGTGTGACCCTCGTCGCCCGCAGGTCCCCGCAGCTCGGCCCCCAGCACAGACCCTCACCCTCACTGGACCTCGCCAGGCTGAGCGGACCCGACGGGCCCTTGGAGAGTCAGCGCGACCCCTGCTCGGGAGGCGGCTGGTGGCCACGCACGGAACGCACCACGCAGACAAATCACGACAGAGCCGCAACAGCTACAGCCAGAGACTCAGAAAATTCAGACAAACTGTCCTGGGGGCGAGGCGCTGGGTCCACGCCAGGGACGGAGGACAGGCTGGCCGGGCAGCAGGTGGCGAGGGCCCCCCTCTCCCGGAGCCGTGCACGCGCTCCCTCCTGAGACCCCTGAAGACCCCACCTCTGTAGGAGGCCCCGCGACCTGTGCCGCCGCTGAGACCTGGCCAGGCCACCCCGTGTCCAGCATGTGGCCACTCCCGTGTCCCCATCCGCAGCTGGACCCCAGGACTTCTTCCCAGAGGCAGAGCTGCCCACACCTCCCCTTCTGTGTGGGGGCCCAGACCCAGAACCCCCGGAAGCCGAGGAGTGGGGCCCGCCACAAGCCCACGGCCCTGGGGGAGGCAGGCGCCTCCGGACCTGCGCCCCGACCGTTTCTCTCCCCCCTGTTGCCCCGGGCTGGGCGGACTGGAAGCCAGCGGTCAGTTCGGTTCACAGAACAACTGGGAAGACAAGTTGTTCCCTCCTCCCCTGGCTTTCCCTAATTAGCCTGGACGGTTCCGTGGCGCTGGTGTGGCGGCCACGTGGTGGCGGCCACGTGGGCAGGGCTCCGTGGAACTGCGCCGGGGAAGCCCCACTGCCGAGTGCCGACACCGAACGGCACACATGTGAACGGTGGGTGTCTCTCCTCTCCCCCAGCGCTGCGGACTCTCTGGGAAAACATGTCGCACCCCACCCCCACCATCACTCCGCCGACGCCTCCGGAGGCCACAGCCCCCGGGCTCTGCTGAGGCCCAAAGTGAGACTCCCCTGCCTCCCGCGGGTCCCCGTGCCCACCTCGGCGCCAGGCCCAACACCGCGGGCAGCCTGAGGGCCGCGGCGGGATTTCCCCGCCCTCCCCACCGACTCTCGCTCCACGTGTGCGGTCTGGCACCGGGCGGAGGGGCGCAGACACCGGCAGGGTCACCGTTGCCCCCCACGGTGGCACAGGGACCGTGGAGTCCTCGTCGTGGTGCCCTGCGCCAGCTTTCAGAAATGACACGCCGCCGGGGGCTTCGGATTGGAGGAGCCAGGTCAGCAGACCCCGTGTGCTCTCTGCAAAGCGAGACCCCCACACCGTCCATCCCCCGTCCCGCACCTTCTGATGAGCGAGTGGCGGACGCCGAGTCACTGCGGTGTCACGTGTGGAGGCCACGGAACCTCGCAAAAGGCACTGCGTTTACCCGAACCGGCGCTAACCGACACGCCCGAGCTTTGCAAAAGCGCAGAGGCGGAGGCTGACAGACACACCAAAAGCGGAATCTGGAAGGACAAACACCCAGCCCGTTGGGTTTTACCAAAACGGTTAAACTTGCGCTGTGAGAGGTGCCGTTAACCTAGCAGAAAGACGAGTCACGGCCCAAGAGGGAACAGTGTGGACCATACTTCTGATAAGAGACTCGTTTCCAGAATATACAAAGAATGCTTAAAACTCAACCATGAGGAAACAAGCCAATTAGAGAATTGGCAAAGGACCCGAGCGGACGCTTTGCCCAAAGAGCCACAGACGGCCCAGGACAAGATGCTCAACGTCACCCGTCTGGAGGGAGACGCCAGCTAACACACGTAGGTGCCGGTCTACACCCCCCAGAGCGGCTGGAACCCAGGGCCCTGGCCGCACCGGGCGCTGGCCGGGCGCCGCGGCATCAGGAGCCCCCGCTCGCGGCCGGAGGGACGGCGCCCGCGGTGGCCCCTCGCAAGGCAGTCTGGCGCCACAGGCCATACGGCCCAGCACGTGCATTTGCAAGTGTTTAACCTGATGAACGGAAAACGCACGCTCCCAGAAACGCACGTACGTGAGCCGTGCCCTCGCCACACACCAGGGGTAACCGACGTGCCCTCCGCCAGGCTCGTGGAGGGTCCGGCTTGGTGCCACCGCCCCACGGGACGGCCCCCCGCGGTGCTCAGCACGGGGGACCCTGAGGCGCACTTTGCCAAGCGGAAGAAGCCAGAAGCAGGGCCAAGCGGCCGTGGATCGCGCGATTCCGTTCCCGTGATGCTGCAGGGAGGGAGACAGGCTGCTGACTGCGTGGGGCCGGCGGGGGCACGGGGGTCGCTTACGGAGACGGGCAGGGGGTGTTCAGGGGGGTGCAACGATCCTGGGCCGGGGGATACACGACCCCAAGAATCCGCCGCCCGGAGAACCGGGCTTCACTCGAGAGTGAACTGGAAAGTCTGTGAATTGAAAATCAACCAACCGGGAGATGGGAAACCCCAGGATGGGATGCAGCGGTGCCCCGAGCCCCTGACCGGATCACGCATGCGGACACGCCCTCCCTGTGGGGGGGGAGTGACCCAGGTAACCACGGAAACGGACGCCGAAGGCTGGACCCGGCTGCGCATCCAGACCACGGCCGGTAGAGTTGTTTCTCCTGCGACACCACTTGACCCTCATGCTGTCCCGCGTGGACGTGGGCTTGGACAGGAAGTCGGTGGGGCTGGGCGGGTGAGGGCGCCACGTGTCTGCCCGTTGGAGCCGGAGGTTGAGGTCACCTGCCCGCACACGGAGCCGTGAGCCGGGCCGGGCCGGTCTGCTGGCCCCACTGCACCAACGGGACCCCAGCTCAGCGACACTCTCGCTGCCCTGGGGCGTGAGGCTGGGGCTCCGCGGGCGGCCGGGCCGTGTCAGGGCCGCTTCCCCAGGACACTGGCTCGCGGGGCTCCCGGGGTGCGCCCGGTGCGCTCCCTGAGTCCTCGGAGCCTCTTCCTCGGGCCCTTTTCTCTTTCTTGGGAGGATGTTGGGTCTCAGAGCCAAGCCGGTGAAGTCACACATGGGGGTTGTTGGAGGACAGGGCTGGTGACTCAGCCGCACGAGAGGGACGGGGTGCTTCCAGACCGGGCGGGGGAAGGCCCACGGGGCACATCTCCTCAGCGCCTCGGTGTCCCGCGTGGGGACACAGGCCGCTCGAAGGTCTCTCCTCACCCCTCCCCTGGCTCCAGCCTTGGGCTACGTCTCGGCGAGCAGATGAGGACGGAAAACCCGGGAGGCCGTGGCTCGTGGCTCGTGAAACTTCGTGGAGGACACGCTTGCCACGAGCCACCAGGAACGCCGCCCAGCAGCCCCGAGGAGGCAGCGACGTGTGCGGCCTGGGGGCAGGAGTGAGGCCAGGCTTGGTGCGGGGCCCGGGCCGAGTTCTAGAAGCACGAGTGGGAGCCTGGACACGGAGGGCGCAGGGAGAAGGGGCCATTCAGGGCCGCAGGCCGGGCGGCCGAAAGGGCGGGAGCAGGTTGGGTGGGGCGGAGCAGGGGCAGGCAAGGACTCCCAGGATGGAGGAGGCGGGTGTCTGGATGGGGGGCTGGGGCAGGGAAGTAGGCGCCCCACGCCCCACCCGGAGGAGGACTGGGGAGAGGGTGGGGGGCCAGGGCACCACGGAGCATCCCCTCCCCTCTGCTGGCTCCCACGCTGGGGAGGAGGAAAGCAGAGGGACACAGGGCAGTGCTGCCCGGACAGCCTTCCCGGCGTGTCTGAGCCAGATCCGGGCAGGACAAGGCCTGGGCTCTGTGGGCTCGTGGCAGTGACCCTGGCTCCTCTTCCGAGGACAGGCAGCCGGGCCTGGGGCCCCCTGGGAGCAGGGAAGGTGCCCCGCAGGCCAGGCCTCCCCACGTGCACCCCGAGCCTGGACCCTGGGGTCCCCACGGTGCACATCCACCCACCCGCGGAGCCCCGTGAAGCTTCCCCTCCCTCAGGAACCACGGCCGCCCCACGTGACCCGTGAGCTCCTTCTCCGGAGGCAGGGACCCCCCGAGCTCCTCACATGACTGACCACGCGTTCCTGGGCGAAGCCGTGAGGACGGACTTCTGGAGAAGCCGCTGTGCGTGACCCGGCGTCCCCGGTCAACCAGAGTCCAGACCTCTCCCCAGGTGCCCCCCACCCCCCGGCCAGGTCTCACGCAGGGCACTGGGGTCCTGCCAGAGGCCAGGAGGCCTGCTGTCTGAGCTCCGCCCGGCTCCCTGCAGAAGGCGCTTTCCCTGCGGCCTGGGCTCCCCCGCTGATCCAGCCTCCCCGTGTAGGATGGCACGTTGTGCACCTGCTGACGGTGTTCAGGCCACACGATGGACGCCGCGGGGCCCCTGGGAGGGAACTCCGAAGCAGCTCCCGGCCGCCGTCTACGGAAGCCGAGCTCCTGAGGAGGGCGGGGCCTCCGACCCGACAGGTGCTCGCCCACCTGCCCAGCGGGCCCGCTCCTCCCCAGCCTCGCTATCCTCAAACGTCCCTTTGCTCAGACAGGCTCTCGGCGAGTGGGACCCGGCCGCGTGCCGCCCCCGCGGGAAGGCGGGGGAGCAGCGGTCCCTACTTCTCCACGGGACCCCCACGACGCTCAGCTCTGGCAGGGCCCGGCCAGCGACAGGGGGGCCACAGCCCGATGCTGGATGACCCAGTGAGTCCACGGGCAGTGGGAAGACTGAGCCAAGAACCCCAAATCTCCATGCCTCGGGGGGAAAACAGGGCGGGCAGGCCCCCACTCGCAGGAGCTCTGACACGAGTCCTTCGCGGACGCTGGCCCTTACACGCTCCTGGTTGTTTTCTCCATCTTGGAAGACCGGGTCCTCTCAGAGGCCACGCCTATGTTTTCGTGGACAGCAGCCACAAAACGCGCTGTCTCTAAGGAAACGCACGCTCCTCCACCAAGAAACCCAGCCCGGTTACGTGGGTCGGAGCCTGGCTGCGCGGGGCCCGTGACGGTCGTGCCACCGTGTGGCGCGTGTCTCGTCAGCCAGAAGCCTCTGTTTTATTGCGCTTTGAATAATTCCCCAAGATAAACCACTGAGAGTTTCTTTGTAAGCACTTAGGCCTTTGTTTATGAGAATCTCTGATCCGCTAAGAGTGTTTAGGACCCCCTGAAGCTTCCTCCTGCCATCAGTACCCACTGGCGGGGGCTTGGCCGGGCAGTGAGGTCATCGGCCTGTACTCGGTCCCCGAGAGAGAACGCCCAGAAGGAGGAGGGGCCCCTAAGGGACCCCACAGGCTCGTGGCTGTCTTTCCAGAGCAGAAGCCTGCCCCGGGCCCCGCACGGCTATGTTTTCCACGCGGTACATTTCACAACCCCGCCTGGCCTCCAGCTGCGGCTCAGGGCGAGGGTCTGCTGCCCCCGCCCCCCACTCCCCCCACCCCAGCCACTTGAGTTTGGGGCACCTGCTCTCTCAGCCCCTTACCCGTGGGACTGGCTCCCAGATGCCCTCGACTCCTCTCGGTGACCGGCTGCCCTTCCCATTTGGGGTAACGTTTTCTCCAAAAGCCTTTGGAGAAGGCCCAGTTCCTGTGTTATTTCAGGTTGTTTTATTTCCAGCACAGATTTCCATTCCGTTACCACCGGGGTGGTAAAGGCCTTCCCCATCGGATGCCCACAATCCCAAGATTCCCGCTCCTTAAATACAGCCGAGTGCGGTCTGGGGCAGAAATAGCCTATGTGATCCAGAAGAGTGTGGGGGCGGGCGGTTGTGGGTGGCGGGAAGTGCTGGCTCGGAGCTGAGGTTGCCCAGCCCGGGGGTGAGGGGTGGGGGGCGGGCGGTGAGCCCTGGAATCTGCACACCAGTCCTGGGCACGCGGGAAGCTCGCTGGAGAAGGGGGTGGTTCCACCCGGAGCCTGCATCCGGCTTCTGCTTTGCGGTTCTCTTGGGTGTGAGGGCTTCCCCGGCTCAGGGAGCAGACAGCCCCCACGTCCCGAGGCACCAAGTGCCTTCAGGGCCCCTTTCCAGCCAGTAGGGAGCCTCCGAGGAAGGGCTGTCATCCCTCCGCCTGCCCAGGGAAAGGCATGGTCCCCGGCGGCGCCCACCGCTCGCACAGCAAGGGGTTTCCCAGCCGCAGGACGCAGGGAGGGCCGGGAAGGGGCGGCCTACGGGCCTCCGTGCTCTCCACCCTGTCGAAATCAGTTTCGGGGCCAGGACGGCGGCGCGGGGCTGTGCCTCGCCTCCACGTACAGGTTCACGGCTCCAAGAGGTCGAGATTCCGGGGCGACCTGGAGGCAGGTCCTTTGCGGGAGGGACGGGGCCTCTCCAAACAGCCGTAACTCACACAGGAGGTGAGGGGTCAGCCCTGGAGCCTGGAGGCCGTGAGGAAGCCTGGGTTCTGGGTGGGACCAGCATTCCCTCGCGTGGCCACGCTCCAAGGTGGGGTGAAGGGCCACCTGACCCTCCGCACGCGGGCCCAAGACCCCCGTCTTCAGCTGAGCCCTCACAGAGATCTCGTCTTCCAGCTTCGGGAGGCCGACGGCAACGCCTGTTGTGGGTGTGTCCCTCCAATTTGCCTCTGTCTACACAGCCTTCTCACGACAGGGTCCCCCTCCTGCATCACTCAGCAGGCCCTGCAGCCCATCCAGGGAAGACATCTGGGGGGGCCTTCAGGCAGGAAGGGGACCCTGGGGACCCTGGAGACTTCAGTTTGAGAAGGTGCAAACCGGCAAGCTGGGAGGAGCCGGGGATGGGAGACAGGACAGGAGCTGCCTGAGAAAACACGGGAGCTGGACTGGGGGTGTGGCTGTCACGCTGGGGATCACGGGGACCTTGGGGGTCAAGGGGACCTTGGGGGTCACAGAGATCCTGGGGGTCGGGGGGACCCTGGAGGTCTCAGAGAACAAGAAGCGTGGGGTCATCCCGGGGGCTCGGGGAGCCGGGCTGTTTGCTGTGGCATGGGGGCAGTTTCGGGGCTGCAGAGCCCTGTTGTTCCAAGTTCCAAGAGTATTTCCTCACCAGCTGAACAGAAGACCACAACTTTCAGCCTGTGGAGGAGAAAGCACGCAGCGTATCTACATCTATAAAGGCTCCAAAGTGGAAAAACCTGTTGTTTTTCCTGAAAGCAGCTTGGGTGGAAACAATGGCGGTTTTGTTTCGCAGACTCTGGGAGAAATCTGGCTGTTTACTTGCCCTGGCTGGCTTCCTGGTGGGAGAGGGCCTGTGCGCGCGGGCAGGGAGGCGGGGAGACCGCGAGCCGGACAGTGGTCCCCGCGTCGCATCCCGCGCCCGCACTCCTCCTCGGCGGCCTCCTCCGGAGAGGCCCAGAGTCCCTTCCGCCTCCCCCGGTGGGGCGGGTGGCCACAAGGCCCGAAACCAAACAGCTCTATTCCCGAGACTTTCTTCTGCTTTGTGGGCATGACTTTTTTTTTCTTTTTTTTTTAAGTCTGCTTAAAGAGGAAGAAACAAATGTGCTGTTCTTTGGTCCTTCAAAGGGCTATGTTGGGTGGGGGAAGAAACGGCTCACTTGTTCCAGAGAGCAGGTGCTCCAGGAACCGGGACGGGGCAGGTACGTGTGCTCAGCCCGGGTCTGTGCACACCCTGCACCCAGGGAGCTTCGAATCCAGCTCCGCAGGGCCCTGCTGTGTAATTCGGGCGCGTTCTGACGCATCTGAGGCTCGGCCCCTGGGTGTGACAGGCTGTGAGAATAACCCCTGTGTCCAGGACTAGAGAGGAATGTTGTTTGCGTGCACATCCCCCTCGGCTGGGATCCGAGCTCCGTGAGGCCGGGGCACCTCTTCTGTTCTCTGCTGCAAGCTGGCCGGTGGCAACTCCTTCCCACGGTGCCGGTTATCATCACTGTTAACCCAAACCCTTCCATTTCCAAGTTTCTAAAAGAAGCAGAAGGCTCATGCCAAACGACACACTGCTCAGCATCCCTAAAGCTAGCTCTAGCCCTAAGGAAATCTGCCCTCCCACAAGACTGAAATTTCAAGCCCAGAACCTCGAATGAACTCGGACCCCTTCTGGGCTGGACCTCCTCCAGCCCATGGCTCCAGGGTCCTGGCCGTGAGCGCGAAAGCCGATCAGTGATGAAGGATGGAGCCCCCAGGCAGCGAGGGGAGGCGTTCTGCCCTGCTGAACTACGCCATCACGTGGGAGCCATCCCTTTCCGGCCAGGAAACCTTCCTGGAACAAAATAACTAAACATCATCCGCATGGCCTTGAACTCCTTCCGCTGTGACCCCATGATTCAGATCCTGATGATGTGCCCCCAAAGGTAAAACGGTGGCTGTTCTTTAACACGTGCACACACACTCACGCACGCACATGCGCGCACACACTCGCGTGCACACGCCCGCACTCTGTGTCTACTGTTTGTCCCTCCACAATTGTCAACGCCTCTTTCCATTGGTCTGAATGAGGTTCTCTGGAAATAACCGCTGGTTGGGCCAACCGCACATCTAGTAATCTTATGAGTTTCCTTATGCTCACAGAGAGCACCAGAGCCTTTGTGGCATTTGTCAATGTGATCAGAGAATGGAGGATGTGAGATGGAAGCTTCTGGGCCACCCAGTCTGTTATTCTGGACTCAAGGAAGGGTGGGTGTTCAAAATGGGAACGGACTCCAGAGCCTTCCCTGGCATCTTGCACAACGTTCAGTTTCCATGAAGCCATGCCCGGCTTGGCCCTGTGGGCAAGAGCGAGGCCTGGGGTCCCTTTCCCGATCAGCTGGGGGACTTTGTCCAAGTTACTTAACTGACCAACACATTATCTGCTATAAAAAAAAAATAGCACTTCTTTACGGCATTGTGGAGATGAACTGAGAGAACACAAGGGAGGTGTGTAGACAATGCCGGGTCCATAAGGAGTGTCAGACAGTATTTAATAATGATCACTATTGCGTTACAGGACTGCACCTGGTTAGCACCATATTCTCAGCGTTCGGACACATAGGTGGTGCCTGACAAGTATTTGAAGACCGAATAGGGCAACGTGTACAGCCTGCATCTACACGTCGGCAAGAGCAACCCACAACCCGGCTGTGAATGACAACTTGTCTTAGATTGCTCGGGGCTGATGTCCCAGTGTTGGGCTTGTCTCTGCTACCAGTCCCTAACAACCTGAGAACAGGACCTGTATCTTCTGTGTCTGCGTCTCAAGGAGCTGATGAAGAAGTCCACATGGAAACTACCAAACGCTACTGAAAGAGATTAAAGAAAACCTGAATAAATGGAGAGATATACCATGTTCATGGATCCAAACACTCAATGCCACCATGATGTCAATCTTGCTCCAAATTTATCTATAGATTCAAAGCAGCCTGATCAAAATCCTTTTTTTTTTTTTTTTTGGTAGAATTGATAAGCTGCTCCTAACTGTTATATGGAAACACAAAGGATCTAGAATTACCAAAGGATCTTTACAAAAAACAACTCAGACGAGCTACACTATCTGACTTTAAGTCTCACTAAAAATCTATAGGGATCGACAAATTATCATATTGGAGTATGGATAGGTGAGCAGTTCAACAAAACCACAATAAAGAATTCAGAAATAAAACACACATATGTAATTAATTGAGTTTTTTAAAAGGTGTCATGGCAACTGAATGGAAAAAAGCAAACTCTTTTCAACACATGGTGCTGGCACAACTGGACATCCAGGTGAAAGAAAGTGAACCCTTACCTCACTCTGCACACAAATCTTAATTTGCAAGGTACTGAAGACCTAACACACACACACACACACACACACACACACACACACACACACAGAGAGAGAGAGAGAGAGAGAGAGAGAGAGAGAGAGAGAGAGGGAGGGAGGGAAATAGGGCTGGGTGTAGATGGGCCCTTGGCAAGATCATGGGGGTGGGGAGGAGAAGGAAACCACTTCAAGGCACAGTAACGTGGAGAGAAGGGCATGGTCCCAGCCCAGCTGTTTTGCTTACACAGGTAGCTGTGCCTCTGGGCACCTGTTTCCTTGTGTGTAACACACAGGAGCTGAGACCAGTGAGGTTGCTAGCTCCCAGGTTTCTGCTACGCTGAGAGCACCCACGTGCTCCTACAACACCCTCCCTGTCATGCCATGTCACAAGGAGCCCGCCCTCATATTCTAGCATACATTCAGTTTTATAAGTTCTATGTAAATAAAACTAACTGGAGAGAATTTTAAGATGATTATGACCCTGAGAGATAAACCGGGCCAGTCCCGGGGTGCCGGAAGATTCAAGAATGTCTGCTCAAAGCCGCCATCAGACGCAGACGCCCTCAACCCACTTTCTCACATTTGCCCCTATCTGCCCCGATTCATCCATGTAACTTGTTTCTTGGTAATTTCCACAGTGCCTCCTCAATGCCTCTCCACATCTCAGTGAAGTTCACTCACCCTGAAAGTTCTGTCTCTGTCTTAAGATGTGGACAATTATATTTCTCTTCTGTGCATCCCAATGGCCCATGAGCGCCCGGGGTCTGACACTGATGACGGCCAACTATCCACATGGCAGCTGTTATTCTGGGGAGACAAGTGGGTCGTGCCCTAACACAGACATTTAAAAAAAAGTTCTGGTACATTTTCCTGCCTTGGGCTTTCCAAATGAGTATTTATTCTAGGCCAATACAGATTTTACCATTGGAAATGCAGCTTAATCTCCAATCTTGTGGAGTGGTTTGATTAGAAACTTGTGGAACACGCCTGGTGAAGTTGTGTAACAGTTCATGAATTTGGACTTCGGTGGACGAGCTGCTCCCAGGGCACGTGCATTACCTTGAATTAACTTGCCTGGGCCAGGACAGGGGTCCCTAACCACTCGCTTCCCCAGCGCCTCTCCGCCTTCAACAGTTCCTCTCTTAGGTCAAGAGGCTGCTGATTTCTCTGGGAAGCAACACAGCCCTCCTGTTCTTGGTGACAATGTTGCCTGAAGCCGGTCCTGCAGGTCACAAACATGGGCAGGGACGGCGTTTGATAAATAAGCAGGGGTGAGAGTCGGCTAAAGGTCGCCAGCCTCAGGCCTGTACACACGACCTTGTCCCTCGGACATGAGACAGGAAGCTACATCATGAGACAAGCAACTCCAAGCACATTCACTCATTCACTCACTCACTCATTCATTCAGCCACTCATTCACTGACTCACTGACTCACTGACTCACTCACATTGTCACCTCCAGCCTCGAACGTGCTGCTCTCTCTCCCTACAACGGTGGTTCTCAAAGTGAGGCTCTGGACCCACAGCATCAGCACAACTGGAAACTCATTAGAAACGTGACTCATACACTTAGAGGCTGAGGCCCAACCATCTGTGTTTTGACGAGCCCTCTGGCAGCCTTGGATGAACTGTCTGCTTCACCTGGGCTCTCCTCCTGGATCTGGCCGGGACAGCCCCCGTGCTCCTTTGCCATGACAGCTGTCACTCCCGTGCCTGCTTGTCTCCCAAGGTAAGTGGCGAGGAAGGAACTCACACCCAGCACGGCAGGAGCACAACAAACGTGGAATGGAGGAAGATACGCATGGGTGAAAGGGTGAGAGAATCCGGGCTGTACTGAGCCTTTCCCGGGGTCAGAGCCAGGGTTTTGAATGTGAACAAGGTGAAGTTCATACCGTCCGGTTGCTCTCTGTCCGCTGCGGGAGGCAGAGAAGGATTGGATGGGGCCCTCGTGGAACACGGGGCCAGGGCCGACGGCTGGGGGAGCACCAGCTGACCCTTCCGTGTCCAGTGACGTGTGCGCGGTGCCCAGACGGGCACTTCTAACCACTTTCGTCGGGTGAGCCAAAACAACCATTCTGGCTGTTGGAAGGTGTCCAGTGACATAAGGCTGCTCCAGCCCTTGGCCTCTGTGGTCATGCGGGCTGCCATTGTCACCAGGGCACATGGCTTCTGTCCGTCCTCACTGCTCTTTGTTTTGAGGTCCATGCTTGGATGGATGATTCCCAGAGCAGCTCCGATCCAGTGTAAACAGGCCTTGTCTGTCATGACAATCTGGAGAAATGGCCTAAAAATAGGCCAGGAGGCTTGACTCATGGAGGGGGGAGCATTTGGGGTCCAGAATTCCCCTCTCTGGAGATGACTTATTTGGGCTGGTGGAAGAGGAGGAAGGTGACTGTCATGCGGTGACTCATCTGGGAACCCTTGGAGGCCTTTGATTCCTCCCGGGCAGCTGACCTCCTGGCCTCGGGACACATCTCCAGACCCACAGAGGGGACGGTAGCAGGGGCCGTGGGAGGATACAATCCAGGGTGGGAAAGGCCAGGCGCTGACACATCCTCTCCCCTACTCTTCTGGGCCATGAGAAACGGTCCTGCCTCCACAGCCAGAGACCATCACGGTCTGGCCAGTACTTCCTCAGCCTCGTCACATCCCGGAGTCCGTGCTTGTGTCTGTCCCAAGCTGCTGAGGCTGCAGTGAGCCTGTGCTCACCCCAGAGGGACAACCTCATCAGAATACACCCCTCTCCCTTTGCTCCTTCATGAAATGAGACTCTCGATGAAGCCAGTGACATCACA
Source organism: Neofelis nebulosa (assembly GCF_028018385.1). Taxonomy (NCBI): domain Eukaryota; kingdom Metazoa; phylum Chordata; class Mammalia; order Carnivora; family Felidae; genus Neofelis; species Neofelis nebulosa. The sequence continues at coordinate 60,789,088 of NC_080798.1, read as the reverse complement.
TGGAGACCATATGTGTGGGAATCGAGGGCAAAGTCTAGTCTTCTGGTAAGTCCTTTGACTGGTTCATGGTCTTCCCTTCAGCAGTGATGTGTTGGTGAGGATATCTTCTTGTCACTGGCAGTGAATTCCAGGTCTTTTGGGGACAGCCAGTTTCTCTGCCTTCCCAGATCATGGACTTTCTTACCCACACCACTGGGCACCTAACATGGCCTGGGTGTCACAGTTAGGTGACTGCTTTATATTCATCCACCCAACCACCACTCATCCATCCATCCATCCATCCATCCATCCATCCATCCGTCTACACACCCATTCACCTACCAAACCATCCATCCATCCATCCATCCATCCATCCATCCATCCACCCACCCACCCGTCTACACACCCATTCACCCACCAAACCATCCACCCACCCACCCACCTATCTATCCATCCATCCACCCATCCATCCATCTACCTGTCTATACACGCATCCGCCCATTCACCCACCCATCCACTCATCTATCCATCCATACAACCAAAAACACACACAAGGTAGCTCTTTTTCTCTACTTCTCTACACCTGCCCTGGGAACACAGGGTTGAATGAGATACTCAATTCCCTGTGCTCTCCTGGAACACAGGTTGGATGAGATGCGTCTCTCTATCCTTGACAAGTGCAGTCCTTGGGTGGTCCATCAGCAAACAGCTGCAGAGCAGACCAGAGCCAAGTGAGAACACAACTGAAGGGCACTCGCTCTTCCCGGAGGAACTTAGGGAAACGGGGTTACCTACGTCTTGCATCCCAAAGTCAGAAGCCACTTGCAGACAGGCCCTGGACTCCGTCTGTGTGGGCGCAGGACAGCTCAGCAGGACAGGCTCACAGACGAGCGTTCGCAGGCTGTGAACGGACCTGCTCAGCCCCCGTGTCCACGGTGCAGCACAAAGTGACTCAGGTAGGTGCCCTGGGATGGAGCTTCCGTGTGGAGCCAAGGAGGCAGCAGGCGGCCAAGGACACGCCACTGTTTTTCCAGACTCTGAGAGCCACCTCCTGACATTTTGTGCCATTATAAGCAGTGACTTAAGCATCTGGATAGAGGATACAGGGGAATGCAGACAGCCAGCGCCGGGACGGGCAGCAAGCTGGGGGCGGCGAGGATGGTAATCGTTCCCAGCCCCAGTCAGCGTCTCCCCGCGGGGGGCTGGGGGGGGGGGCTCAGTGAGCAAGTCAAATGGCTTTTGTTCCTTTTGTTTTGTTCATTCCATAAAGGATTTCACTTGACTCATGATTTCCCAACCAGCTCCTTCTGTAGCTTAAGAAAGCAAGAGTGAATAATTGCTCTGGTTTTTTGCTACTTGGGTTTTTTTCCTTCATTACAGGAATGTGTAAACACCCTGGGTTTTTAAGGATGAGCTGCCAGACCCCGTGTGTCGGAGGCTCCTGCTTTCGGGCAATGGCTGGCGTCCTGGCCGGGGAAACCAGGCTGACCCTTGTGGCAAGATCTGACCGTCACTACGCTGCCGGGGACCCCGGCCTGGGTGCCACTGGCCACACTCGAAGTTCAGATCCATCTGTTGTGAACTGAGCCATGGCCCCCCAAAATGTGTCAAAATCCTAATTTCTAGAACCCCAGAATGTGACCACATTTGGAGGTAAGGTCTTTAAAGAGGTAACTAAGTTAAAATGGAGTCACCAGGGTGGTCCCTGATCCAACGTAACAGGAAGTTACGTGTCCTTTTAAGTGACATCGGGACACAGACACGCACAGAAGGATGACCACGGGAGGACATGGGGAGAAGTGGCCATCGGCAAGCCAAGGAGACGGGCCTGGGGAGGAACCAGCCCTGTCTGGTTCCACACCTTGATCCCACCTTTCAGGACTGGGAGAGAATAAACATCTGTGGTTTACGTTCCTGGTCTGTGGTGCTTTGTTACGCACCCTGAACTGACTAACACACCATCCTTCCCTCCTCTGCACCCATGACCTGGGCCTTCCCTGCCCCCACCGGCCCCGTCCTGGGCAGTAAGTCCCCTCCCAGGTGTGACGGATGGGCCCCCACCCAGCCCTGCTCCAGCCCAGGGAGATGGCGGCTCAGAGAGGCCCAGGTGGGGGGTGAGGCCCACGCAGAGAACGAGGCCAGGAGGAGCTGCGTCAGCCTGGCCCTGGTTCCGGAAGGACTCCCCCCCCCCACCCCCCACCCCCGGCCCCGGCCTCTCCCCGCCACTGCCTTGGGAAGGCACACCTGGCAGTCTGCCGGGCACACTCCCCCTGAAGTGGCATTGCACGGGGTGGGAACAGGGCTGGGAGTGGAGGGAGAAGCGGCTGCCCTTTCTGGGAGGTTCACGCACACCACAGAGCTGGGCGTTCCGGGAAGAGAACCCTGGCCCACCTCCTTCTGCACCAGACGCTCCGGGCCACAAAGACGACCCTGCGCCCCGATCCTCTCCAGCCACCCCCGCCGTGGGGCCACAGATTGGGGACGCACGGGTCTTCCATACAGTCTCAGCTACAGGCGGGGGCGGTGCGGACTCGGGTGGGGCGGCGCGGGGGGCAGCTCCCGCCCGGTCCCTCACACGGGCAGCCCCCACGAGAGAGACGGGGCACGCGCCAGGTTCTTTGTGGACGGCAACCTTCTCAGACTCAGCCCTGTTGACGTTTGGGGCCTGTTATGAGTTGAATGGTGTCCCCCAGAGGGTATGTCCAAGTCCCAACCCCCAGAGCCCGAGGACGTGGCCTTCTGGAACCAGGGTCTTTGCAGATGTGATTCAGAGGTCATAGTGAATTAAGTGCGTCCTCCACCCCAAGACTGGAGTCCTTATTCCAGGTGGGGAGCTGGCCAGATGCACACCGAGAAGAGGCTGAGGGACGCCTGGGTCCCCCGGGAGCTGGAAGGGGCAGGAGGGACCCTCCCGGAGCCTGTGCAGAGATGGGCTGGGGGAGAATGAAGTCCGCAGCGTCAGGCCCCGCCCTGGTCATTCGCTGTGGCGGCTGCAGGGACCTAGGAAAGGACACTGTCGTGTCTTCTGCGGAGGGCAGGGCCGTGGCGCAGGCAGGTGGGGAGGCAGCCTGTGGGGCGGCACGAGGTCTTATAATCGCAGCGGCCGTTCCCAGCGGGGGGTGAGGCCCGGGGTCCCTGCCACCAGGCGGCTGTCAGATGCCTTCACGACAGCACTGTGTCCTGGGGAAGGTGCCTTTGTTCTGGTTGCACAAAGCCCTGCCGAGTGCCCCAAAGGCCCCCAGCAGCCACGACGGAGGGACCCCTGCCCCGAAGCAAGTGGCTCCAAGGATGGGCTCACTGCCCGCTGTCACGTCCCCCAGGCCCCTCGGAAACGGAGCCACCGCCTCCTGCATTTGGGACGCCTCTGGAAACGCCTGCCCGATCTCCTGCGGGGTCTTTCTGGGGCAGACGGTCCATTCCGCCCAAGTGCACGTGGGTGCCAAGAGAGGGCCCGACCAGAATCGGGCAAGGGAGGCCCAGCTCCGGAGGGCACCCACGCCCCGCGTCCCGGCTTTGCTGTGGTGGCCCCTGCCCCCCGGTCAGGAAGCGTCGACCTCCAGGTGCTGGAGCGTGGCCCAGCCTCCTGCCTTCTCCACAGTCTGGCTGGGGGGGGGCGATGAGGAGTTAGGCTTGCATCCCCAGGTGGGTGCGGGTGTGGGCTGGGACACAAAGAGGGATGCTGACGTCACCCCTCCGGGCCCTTGGGGCAGACGGTGGAGGCTCGCGGGGCAAGTGGGGACGCAGAGTCCCGGGACCCCAGCCAGCCGCCCAGACTCCGGGGCGCAGGGGTACAGGCTCGGGGAAGCCGTTCCTGAAGGCGTGTCCTCAGGACGGGACGGCTCCCAGCCTGCAAGCTCTCTGGGGCTCTTGGGCAGAGGCCCCCGGGCTCCAGGTCCAGCCCAGCTCCAGGAGCCCCAGGCTGCTCTGTCCAGAGTGCGGGAGTCCCAGGAACGGGCTTCCGTGAGCCTCTCATCCTTCCTCAGTGGCGGGGGTGCAGCCTGCAGCCCGGGCACTCGAGTGCCTTCCCCAACCCGCCTCCCGAGGGGCTGATGGGGGCAGACCGGGCCCAGCCGTGCTCTGTCACCTCCCCTCCACCTCCCTCCAGGTCTGCATGGCGGAGAGCCCATGCGGTGTCCTGGCAGGATGGGTGGGACATCAGCCTCCAGATCAGAGGACGTCGGTGACCTGGTGTCATACTTCCCCGCCAGGGGGACTCAGGCACATTCTTGCGGTCACACATACGAGGGGAGAAACTCCAATCGTACCGGCACGCCTGCCTTTTGGGCCACGTCCCTGGTCCTCACCTGGGCCTTGAGAAGTCCCGAGTTCACCCCCCCAACAACTGACAGTCGGCCCCAGGCAGGGGACACGTGAGGTCTGGGGTCCGTCCCCCTGAGCCTCCCAGGTCCCAAGCAAACACACTTCTCCTGGGGCAACAGAAGTGCTCGGAGCCCCCGCCGCTGCCCCGCGAGGGAAGGCCCGCCAGCCGAGCGTGTGAGCGCACACGTGGCGTGCAGACGCGCACGTGAGCAGATGTGCCTGCGAGCGGGTGCACAACACGTGCACGAGGACTCGTGTGGGACGCGTGCGGACGTGCGCGTGAGCAGCTGTCCCCGGGCCATGAGCCACGGCGTCTGCGCCGGCCCCGGACGGAGCCCGGTGAAGGCGGCGGGGGTGTCTCCCTCCCACGCCACTGAGAGAGAGGGTCGGCGGCCAGGCCTCGGACGCCGTGGGGGCCCCTGGTGCAAACTGGGGAGGGGGCTTCCCACAGCACCGCCCCCCCCCCCCCCCCGGTGCCCTTCTCTTCCCGACAGCCTGGCCCCGGCGACGGGAGGCCTCGGGGCCACGGGCGACAGCTGGATGACGCGCCCCGTGTCCACAGTTCCTTCAGGAGGGGCTCGTCCGAGTCGCAGAGACCCCTCTGTGCCGCCCGGTTTTCACGTGCTCGTCCGTGCCAGCTTGGGAGGAAACTCAGCTTCTCCGCAGGGTGTGGTCCACACCCCTACGTCCCCCTGGACCCCGAGGTCCGTGCTGTGCTGATCCCTACACCCCCCCTCGGTTCCGACCCAGGCCGGGCGCAGGGGGGACGTTGCGGCCGAGTGGTCAGCACGTTCACCACAGCGGCCGCACAGGAAAGCCCGGCGGCCCCACCCCTGACGTGGCCCCGCCCGCCACGACTCCCCTCCCGCGCCCTCTCACTCCCACCCATCGTCACACAAGGACCTCTGCCCCGGCGTCCCTCCAGTGCGTCACTTCCACACGTCAGGAGTGGCCGTGGCTGGGGACAGGTGAGTCCACTCCTCCCCCGCCCCCGCCGACTGGGACAGGCTGGGGCAGCCGGTCATGCTCGTGTCCCAGCTCTGGCCTCCAGTGCCAGAGACGATGGGGGTCCGGCCATCTTCAGTGAAGACAGAAAAGTACCACGGTCTCTTTGCGGCCTCGGGGTTTAAATGAAATAGGGATTTGCAAACCTCGGTTCCCAACCCCAAGAGATCAGGAGGGAGGCACTGAGCTGGGAGAGGCTTCAGCAGTGGCTGAACCTACAACCACTCTAGAAAAGAAAGTCCATTAATTAAGGGAAAACATGAGAGGGGCGGGGGTTTGTCCTCCCGACCAAGAACAGTGCTTGGTGTCTCCCCTCAGATCCCAAGGTCATCTGAAGCTCCCGCCTCCGGACTGTAACTGGGGCAGCAGAGGTCAGAGACAGAGGTCAGCGACAGGGCCGGGGATCCTGTGGAGGTCCTGTTTCCCTCTAGTGAGACCCCCCCGGGGACAGCTGAGGGAGAGCAGGGGATGGGGCCCCACAGGTGGCTTCAAACCCAGCTTCCCGGTCTGGTCGGGGACGCACAGATTCCACCCCCTGAAGGGACCGGGCAATGCAGACTCTGAGTCCAGGCCGGGCTCTGGCGTGTGCGGTCGGGGCGGCTCACAGGCGAAACTGGGGACACAAGCCTGTTCTGGGGCCGATCCCAGCAGAAGACAAACCTAAAGACACGAGTTACTACAAAGGAAGGACATGGGGACTCACCCCTAAGGCCACAGGCTGGAGGACAGGGCCGGGGCCGGGATGGTGCCTCAGACCGTCACACAGGTGCGTGCTGCATCAGGGCCCTGCCCCCGGGGGCCTGAGAGCCCGGCTGAGGTTTCTGTCCTTCCGCACAGCCCTGGGCACGGGCAGCCTCCGTCCGCGGACACGTGGGAGTGCCGGGGGTGGGGAGGGCGGCCCCGGGAGTCCAGGGGGAAAGGCATGAGCGCTGCTGACCGGATGCCTGTTTTATACCCTACTGATCTGACACACACTCGGTCCAGACCGTCCCGCCGTCACGTGATGGGAACGAGGCTTTGCTGACAGCCAGGTGGGGACTGTCAGCGCTTCCAAACACACAGCAGGAACACTGCTGACTGAGAGGCTCCGAAACAGACCCGCCAACAACACGCCGGTCTCCCCTAGACAGGCGACTCCAGGGGCAGAGGCCTCTCCACCCCACACAAGCATGCCGGTCCCCACAGGCCGACCCGGCCAGTCCCTCCAGTGCCCTGGGCCACAGTCTGAGCCGTGACCTTCCTTGGCCTGGCTCCTGTGCCCTCGGAGCAGGGGCCTCCCTGCCCCAGCGTCACGCTGCCTGCTGGCTTCTGTGAATGTTGAACCCCAGCCCGTTTGCATGTTTCAGCTGCCGGTTCTGAGACCGCCCCCCTCGGCTCACTGGGGGGGAAGCTGATCTGAGTGCCGAGCGGTGAACTCAGGAGCCCACGGAGCTGCTGGGCAAGACTGTCACTGACCACGCGGGTTCAGAGTGCACCCCACCAACACCAGTGAGCTCGCTCCAACAGAAAAACCATCATTTCGTATTTCACTTTCATGTTTCAGAAAAGCACTTAAATAGCACAAGGTCCTGTGGAAACCACAAGTGGGAGACCCACTCACAGATGGGCCAGACCTCCGAGCGGAGGCTCAAACCCGCCGTGGGTTCTCGTGGTTCTGGGGTTTTGGGGGCAGCAAGAGAATGGGGTTGAACCACAGCAGCTCACCCTTCACCACGTGGATGAGCTCACGGGCCCTTGCTGGCTTCCCGTGTCTTGTATCCCATTAGGGACAGTCCCCGCCGCTGGGGAGGACGTGGGCCGGTCACAGGCTCAGGCAAGGGCTCCCGTTTTACACCTGGCTGGCGGGTTTTATAAGTTTTCAAACTGCGTGTGGTGCAGAAACTACCTGCTGGGCATCCAGGCACCTGTGTGCACCGGTCCCTCCTCGTCATAGAAACCTCCGGAACGAGGCACTCAAGTTGCACGAGGCCAGTGCTGCTGGACGCCGGCCGCCACGCCTTGGGGGTCACGTCGCAAACGGGACACGCGCTGCCTGAGCCTCCTCCTGCTTCCTCTGTGTCCTTCAGAGGCCGGCGGCTCCCCGACTTCCTCCCTGCGTCTGCCGGGCCCGGCGGGGACGCTGCGCAAACACGTCCGGGCCTTCGGCCGCGTCCGCGGCGATCTCTTCTCGCGGAAAAATATCGGAACGATGGTGAAAACGTCGACGTTGATTTTATTGCTTTAGCCCGGTTCTGACTTTTGAATTTTCCTCGGGTTGATTCGTCTGGTGAGATGCAAGGAAATCCCTTTATGTCTGAAGCCTCAGAGGGACGAACCCCTCAGATTGTGTCTTCACCGAAAACGAAGGCCGTTGCGGTGTCTGACCCGGCGGGCCTCCCCGGGGCCGTGCGAAAACTGTTTTCCGGGTCAATCCCGACCGCGGAGACACTTCATGGGGGAAGAATGCTGGAAGCATGAAAAACGGCCTCCCTCGCGTGTCTGTTTGCTCTTTATCTACTTTTCTGTGTTTTCCAAATATTTCAGAGGGAGAACGTGTTACAAAAAAACAGAAGTTACTGGCTCAGAAAGTTCAGGGTCAGCCTCCAGCACGCACTACCAACTGAACCATCTCCCAGCAGAGCAAGAATCCAGGGGGCGCTGAGCCCCCGTCCCAGGGGACCGGCTGTAATCCTGGGATGCAGGCGCTGAGACCCCCATGTCCAGACGGGGAAGACGGGGCCCGAAGACACACGGCCCGGGTCTCAGGTGGCTCACACGTGTGCCCCGCACCGGGCCACCGGGCATCGCGGCCACCGGCCGGAGACCCTGCAGGAACCTTGAGTTTGGATTCTGCCCCCAGAATTTGGAGACACGACATGGATGAGGTCGCAAGTCCCCCGCCAGTGGTCCTTTGTCACGTCGGCGGCAGGACACGACGCGCTTTCAGTCCGTGTGGGCATCGAGGGAGGGGTGAGGGGTGAGGGCCCCTCAGAGACGCCGATATGGAGCCAGGGCAGGAGCGAGAGGAATGCAGGGCCCCGTGTGGACCACCTGGGCCAGGTGAGGAGGGGTGGTGACGGCCCAGAGCGGGGCCCAGCCCAGCGCCACGGCTCCCCTCCCACGCTCGGGCACGCGGCCCCGGCCCCTGGCGAGAACTCCACTCACGACCCTGCGCTGTGATGATTTTCCAAATGTCTGTCGCTTTGGAATCCACGCTTCCGGACTCGCCGGTGAAACGAGTCGGGGTGGAAACAAGGCTGTGAAATGACCGAAGGGCCAAGGGGGAGAGGCAAACGAGCGCGCGGATGGGGTGTGGGCCACGAGAGCACACGGGCCGTCTCAGCACCAGCCCTCTTCCCAAGGACCCGTGACGGGCCCCACACTGGTGCCCCCCATCCTGGGGGAGATCTACTCCCCCCGGGGGGCACCGGCAGGGCTGGCTGCCGCCTGGGTTCCGGGGTAAGAACCGCTCCTGGGGCCCCAGCTTCCGCGGCCTCTCCCCCCTCTCTCCTCCTCTTAAAGGGACCCACTGGAATGACCCCATCTTCCTCCACCTGCGAAGACCCTATTTCCAAACGAGGCTGGGGGTTGGTAGGACCAGAATGCACCTCATCAGGGGACAGAGTTCAGCCCACGGCAACTGTGCAGAGAGCCAGGCCCCCGAAGACGTGGAAGGTGTTTAGATCCCTCCCCACACACAACTGGGGCAAGCCTCTGGCTGTGGCTTCCCTGCCTGAGCCCCAGGGAGATGGACGGAGGGACGGAGCGCCGTAGGGGTGGGGACCGGGGAGGGAGCCTGCTCTGTGCCAGGAGCCCGGCGCACTTCGGGGACAGTGGCACCGCGGCTGCTCCCCAGACAGCAGTCACTCGCCCTCCCCTGGGGAATCTCCGTGGGCCCCTGACCCCATCTCCTTCTTTCCATTAAAAAGAGCCCCTTTATCTAAGTCCTCCCTTGAAGGGCTCCGTACAAGATTTCAGGATAAGGATAAAGAATGTGTCTCCAGTTTAAGCCTTGGGGAAATCTGCATCGAGTAACAGCAGGCATTCAACCAGAATTCAGCCAGCTGCGGAAGTCAGGAGCACAGTCCTACCAGGGTGCCGTCCGACGGGAGTTTTAAAATATTTACGGAAACTTGAAGACCAGTCTGTGGGGCAAGGGGCCTGAGGACGCTGCGGGGAGCACGGGCACAGGCGGGGCCAGGCGGGCTCAGAGTCCGCAGAGTCGGGGCATCTGAGGCCCTGCGAAGAGACAGATGGGGACGGCCCTATGGTGCGGCAGAGGCCGGGGGGGGGGGGGTGGTCAGTCCTGCCACCAAGGCCAAGGTGGCCTCCTGCTCCAGAGCGAGCACACACCTGTTCCAGCTCAGCTCCCACAAGTGACCAGACCACAGCAGGAGACACGCGCAACGCTTCACGGAAAAGGAGCCGAGGGCCCAAGGCACACACACCCACACGTACAGTCACACACGCACGCACACGCTCTTCTCCGTCCTCCTCCGGCCACCCGGTTTTCCCAAGAACTCGGCACGTTTTTCTGCCGTGCCCTCTGTTCCCGCTGCGGGCACGGCTGCAGACCCCACGCGGGTGCCGTAACCAGGCGCGCTTTTCGCACCGTCCACAGGCTGATGGGTTTTTCCACGCGGGCTGTGTCTCGAGGGGGCCGGCGGCACCGGGACCTTCATGCTCAGGACTCCCCTGCCGTCCCCCCCCAGCCCCGGTCCACTCCTGGTGGGAATGTCGCGCCCTCCTCTGCTCCGCGGCACGTGGGAAGTGCGGCCCGTTTTCGAGTCTGCGGCGACCGCTGCTCCCGAGGCTCTGAGCCCAGCACTTACGGTGTGGACCTCGAGGTCGGCCTGCAGTCACGGCTGAGTGAATGAGTGAGGACGCCCCTCGGGGCTGAGCCTCCCGTGTGAGGCCTGGGGAAGCACTCCCGCGGGCAGCTGGGAAGGATGTGAGGACCGTACCTGACCAGCTGACATGCCTGCCGGGGCCCGGCCTGGGGGTGTCCCGGACCTCGGGGGGTGGGGCACGGCCAGGGGCATCAAGCGGCCACCTCCCCAGCTGGGGCCCGTCAGGTGAGGCGCCGTGGGCCGCGACGTTAGAGCAGGAAGAAACGATTCCCCCGGGTGTTCGCCGCCCCGGGTCCGGGCTCAGCGCGTGTGGCCTGCTAGCCCTGGGCCCGGATGCCACCGGCCCAGGGTCAGGGGAAGACGGGCCCGCCTTGCAGGGGAGGGATGAGCGGGCCTGGGCCGCGGGGCATCATTCCGCCATGTGGCCGGCGTGCTGACGGACCTGCTCCCCCCAGCCCCTCCTCGGGGCCTGCCTACAGGCCCGGTCTCCAGAAGGACTCAGCCCCGACGAAACCGGCGTTACCAGTCATCTGGCAAAAAGGGGAAACGCTAAAAACGCCCCAACTGTCACCCACCCGTCACTCCGCAAACGCCCCCTGCCCCGGCGTAGGTCCGCACCCCCGCGCGGCCTGCACTTTGGGGGCACGGCCGACAGGAGACGGACTGTCCCCGCTTGGAGACCGGCCTGGAGGGGGTCGGAAGGGGTTCCTGCCGCTCCCCTACGTCGCTCACTGACTCATTCGGCAAACACACACACACAGACACACACACACGTCCGCCCACACAGGCGCCGCTCTGGGCCCCGCGGCCACAGCACTGACCGCGTTCGCATCCTTCTTTGGAGCTCTTCGCCCACGTTATGTCAGGAGCCGTTCTCCACGTTCCCAACGCGTTTCTAACCAGGCTCGTAGGGGCCGTGTGATACTCGGCAAGGCCTCCCCTGTGACTGGACACTTGGGTGGCCCCGTCCGTCCCCACTACGAGCACCACTGCCCCGAGCGCCTTCAGGCGGAAGGTTCCCACCCGCGACAGTGGGGTTTCAGGCAACCGCTCGGACCCCCCTCCACAGCGAGCCCCACCACCTCGGTGTGGAACCGGCAGGCCGGCGGCGACACAGAGGGTCCGCCCCTCCCGAGAGGAGCCTTTGATCCAGGCTGCAGGCCGCGAGGAGGTCGGGGGGTCAACTGAGCGAGTCTGCAACTGGACAGAAGCGGGGAGAAGAAGCAGAACGGCAGATACTGCCGTTTGTCACAGAAAACCGGAGTGGAGCCGCACAGAACATTCCATGTGTGGTTGTGAGTGCGGGTCGTTTACGGTCGAGGCGAAGCGATGTATTCCTTGCTGTGAACCTCAGTCAAGAAAGTGTGGAGGAGGGGCGCCTGGCTGGCTCCGTCGGGTGCGCGACCGACTTTGGCTCAGGGCGTGATGTCGCGGTCTGTGAGTTCGAGCCCCGCGTCGGGCTCTGTGCCGACGGCTTGGAGCCCGGAGCCCGCTTCAGATTCTGTGTCTGCCGCTCTCTCTGCCCCTCCCCCGCTCGCACTCTGTCTCCCTCTGTCTCCCTCTGTCTCAAAAATAAATAACCATGAAAAAAGTTCTTAAAAAGTGAGAAAGTGAGAAATATTGGGTTGAATGGTGGCTCCGGAAGACGGTCTCCTGCCCAGAACGTGTAAGCTTGACTTCATCTGGGAAAAGGGTCTTTGCGGTTGATTAAGTAAAGGCTATTGCGATGGGGTCATCCTGGATTCAGGTGGGCCCCACATTCATCGTCCTTAAAGAGAAAGAGGAAAGGACACCGGAGGCCCGGGACAAACCAGGCGGAGCTGGGATGCGGCCGCCAGGGCGGCCTGGTGGCGCCTTGATTCCAGGCTCCAGCCTCCACGCTGAGGGAGCAGGTCTGCACCGCTCTTACCCTGGGACGTGGTCACCATGAGACATGAACACCTGGGCCCCCGCTGGTCTCCGATGGCACGTGCTGGACACACAGCGGGACAGGGGCTCCCGCCTGGGGCCGAGGACCCCGTGCGAGGACCCCGTGCCCCGGTCTGGCAGGGGTGTGCAGGAGGCTTCCCCTGTCTTTGGACATGGCCACGTTCTGGCTATTTGGAAAAGCCTTGCTCCCTGGTCCTGAAACCCCTCTGGGAAAAACGCCCCCGTGACCAGGGAGCCTGGGCTGGCCCGAGGGAGGCCCAGCAGCCTCCACGGGGAGTAGCGCCACGGGGAGTTTACACGTGACAAAGCACTTCCTCTATGTCATGGCCCTTGTGCCCTCACAACTGTGGGGAGCTGGTTTTGTGGGTTCCCAGACGAGAGAAGCAATGCCGGGAGGACCCGGCGTCCTGCGGCCAAGCCGACCCCAGTCCGGCCTCGCCCCAAGTCCTGCTTTAACAGTGACACGTGAGACGGCTCTGGGCTCTGTGTCCGAGCACTCCCCCGGCCTCATCTGTGGCGCCGAGCAGGCACTCGGCAAGCAGTGTGGACGGAACGGAGTCCCGGCCCAAGGCCTGCCCCAGTGTTCTGGCTGATCTCCCTCCCAGGGACTGGTACCTGGCACGGGCTGGGTGGTGGGAGGGCGGGGGCATCGAGGCGTCTGGCCAAAGCGTGTGGAAATCTGCAGGCTCAAGGGAGCGAACGGATTCAGCCAAGCTTTGGAGGCGGAAAGCAGGTGGGGCTGGTCTGGGAGGCCAGGTCCCGGGGAGTCCTTCGACCGTGCTCGCGGCCCACGGCCACCCGAGAGCCGTACGCGTCCGAACTCGGGCCCTGAAGCCAATACACCCAGGCTCCAATTAGGGCCCTGCCACTTAAAGTACCAGACCCCCGGCAAGCAGTGCGGCCGGCTGCCCCGTCTGCGAAACAGGACGGCAAGGGTAATTGTCTCACAGCCGTTACAAGCATTAAATGAGATGAATCGCACAACTGAACGAGCTCCAGGGGCTCGTGAGCGTTGAATGACAACGCCCCATCACCCAGGCCCATCATGGGCCAGGTGGTCAAACTCTCATCCGGTTGTCCCTTGCCTCCAGCACCCTTCTGCGGGACGAGGAGGGGGCTGGCATCGTTCTCTGGCTGCGGGGAGCCTGGGGTTCACCACACTCACTCCTCATGATGGAATCCCCCAGGCACCCGAGGGGAGCCGAGACCTGTTAGTGCTTCCACTTAGAAGCAGCGGTCACGGTTTTGCAGCACAGCGGGCGGGCGTGAGATCTGGCTCTCGTTGTGGACCTTTCCTGCCTCCTGAAGGACGCACCCATCAGAGAGCCTGTGGAGGCGCCCGCTTCAGAATCCCAGTAACAGGCTGTAGGTGGGAATGAGAGCTAGCACGGGGCCACGATTCCCGCTGAGAACAACCAGAGAGCTCTCCAGGGCAAGGGGCCGCCTGCTGGAGGGCGTCAGGAGGGTGGGCTTAGAGAAGGGGGACCAGTGAGGAGAGCCACCTGCACCTGCTTGGATTCTGGGGGCACCTGTCGCTTGTGGCACTGGCGGGAAGCCGAGAGCCGTGTGGCGCTGCACCCAGAGGGTATCCCCACTAGGGACAGAGAATCAGTGGAACTTTTAGCGGCGACGTAGGGTGTTGGAAGGACTAGCCAGTTTTCCCCAGAGGTGATGTGGTAAGTTCTGGGGTTAGGTGGAAATGGGTTGTGTGGAGGAGAAGCAAAGAGAAGCAAAGTTTAGACTCTAGGACCCACCAGTGTGTGTGTGGGGGGGTGCCTGGGGGGCTCAGTAGGTTGAGGGTCCCACTCTTGATTTCGACTCAGGTCATGATCCCAGGCTCATGGGATTGAGACCCGTGTTAGCCCCTATGCTGAGTGTGGAGCCTGCTTGGGATTCTCTCTCTCTCCCTCTGCCCCTCTCCCCCACCCACTCACACTCTCTCTCTAAAATAATAACAATAATAAAATTACTTGTTGTGACAGAAGACAGGACCACATGTCCAAAAACCAAGAGAAAACACAGATCTTAGAAACAGGCCCAGAAGTGATCCAGATATCAGATTTAAAAGGCAGACTTTAAAAAACTAGCATGCTGAGTAAATTTAAGAAAAGGGACGGAAAGATGGAGAAACTCAGCAGAGGGCATTCTAGAACCGAGGGGGGAAAATACGCTATCTGAAGAGGAAGAACACAGGTTAGACAGAGCCGAAGACAGAATTGGTAAACTGGAAAACAGGCTGATAGAATCTAACCACGTTGAAGCAGGAGGAAACAATTCACGACAACAACGTCGGAGACAGACGGGACATGGTTAAGAGGTTAAACATGCGGTAACTGGAGTCCTGGGAGAAGAGATCAAGAATGATAAAGAAGTAATACTTGAAAAGATAATAAAAGAAACCAACCCCTGAAACCCGCAGCATCAGAAGCGTGATAAATATGAAGAAAGCCACGCTGAAAGCACATCGTATTAAGACGTCTTAAAACCAAAGACAAATCATGGATGTGGCGAGAAAAGACTCCTCGCCTTCAAAGGAACAGTAACGAGACTGACGACCAACCCCTCGGCAGAGACGTGGGCAGGTCCAGAGACAATAAGGTCCCGTCTTTGAGAATGCCGAAGCAGCAGCGCTGGCCCGCTTACGTTACCCTCTAACGATAACGGTGTAATGGAGACACGTCGGGCAAGTAAAAACCGAGCGGCTTTCCTGCCAGAAAAGCTGTTCCAAAGGAAGTCCTAAAGGTTCTTCAGACAAAAAGAAAATGACCCCAGAGAAAAAAGTGGAATTTCAGGGAGGAACAAGGAAGCAACAGCAAGGGCGGATATGTGGACACACGCGAACGAACGCTTCCTGAGTGCCGGCTGCACGAAGCCGCGATGAGGATGAGTCGTGGGGTCCAAAATATGTGGGGCGTTAGAAGGCATGGTCACAAAACACAAGGAGCGGCTGGGTCTGAAGAGAGTTAAGTTATTCCACGTTTCCCGCACGAATGGGGAGTGGCTAAGGGTCTTAGATTGTTACAGATTAATGTGCCTCTAGAGTAACCACTAAAGGACCAGTAAAAGTTAATACAGGGAAACTGTGAAATATCTAAAATGTTTATTGATCCACAAAAGGCAAGACACGAGAGAAAAGAGCTTATAAAAGAGATAAGTCAAATCAATCGCAAAAAATATGGCCAGTATAAATCCAAACATGTCAGTAATTGACCATCTCCTGTGCTGATCACAACAGACAAACCTTCATTATAAGGCAGAAAGTCTGAAAGATAAGCACACGCAATGGAAAACCACTCAAACGGGAACCGAAAGAAAGCTGGCGTAGCTATACCAACGCGACGGAAGCGAAGCCTTCGGGAGGGAAGGATTACCAGAGGCACAAAGGGACATCTCTCCTCGTGATAAAATGGTGAATCCGCCAGAAAAATATTAGAATCCGAAGTTTGTATTTATTCACTAAAAAGCCAACAGAACTAAAAGCAGGGGCGGAAAGATCCACAGTCGCGGTGGGGATGTTAACACGGCTCTTCCAGGACACCAGGAGCGGCCCTCGTTCCTCTCATCTGGAAACTCTAGGTTCTCAAAAGGCCAAGCAGAAAGTGAATCGCGCCTTCGCGGAGCACGTCCTCCTTGTCGGAAATCTCTGCTTGGAGCCAACCACAGACGGGGCAGCATGCGGAGCCCAGCTGGCCCCTGTCAGGTGCCGACCGAGGAATCCTTCGGAGGGAATACAGCCTCTTTATGGAGCAGGCGGGCTTTGCGTGGACACACAGCCCCTTGGACTTACTTCCAAATTCTTTGCTCTTTTTAGTTGAAGGTAACCTCAGTCCCAAGGTTACGCGTTTCAAGATACGAACAGTTTCCTATCAAAAAGATGTGGGGCAGGGGCTGGGGCTTCCTGGCGGGCAAGATAAGGGCAGCCACCTAAATCTGGATCTTTCCAAACACCCTCGAAAACTCATGCAGCTGAAGGGGAGCAAGGCCCACGCAAGTTCCACGCCGTCAGCACATCCACGTGACAACGAATACTAAAAACTTACAATTATCCTGTAGACAGAAAAATAAGCACTAATTTCAGAGCTGTTTCTTGTGTTCCCACCTCAGAAGGCTGGGTGGGGAACGGCATGAGTTTGGGAAACAGAAGAGGACCGAGCTAGAAACACCCCCAGGAAGAGGCAGCCCGTCACAACTGGGAAAGTGCCAGAAAGAGAGTTCTGAAAACCCGCAGCAGTGGCCACAGGAAAGGACCTCAGAAATGCATGCAGGGTTTGAGGACGCAGCCTCAGAAAGGCAATTCTTCAGGGGGGGAGAGGGAGAGCTGCCCTTCCGAGATGCCAAGGCGGTGGGGAAAATCTGTAGGGAAATTTCGGGTCTCACAGCCAGACAGCCCAGGAGAGCACACACCCTGTCCGTGTGCACCCAGGGGCTCTGTGCTATCCGAAAACAAGGGCAATTCTGAATCTCATAAGCCGCCCCAACTTGACCACCATGTCCATAAAATGCAGATAGAATTCTTCACCTAGATAATGAAGAATTTAACACCTCTTAAGGGAGAGAAAAAAACAGTCTAGAAGTCCAAACTTCTAGATTTTCCCTTCTCACACTGGCTCAGGTACTTTCAGAGCCATCATAAGCAGACTCTCTCTGACTCTCTCTCTCTCTCTCTCTCTCTCTCTTCGTGTGTGCATGCACATGTGTGTATGTGTGTGGATGTGAAGAACAGAGATTTGGGGACACTGTTTAGCAATTTTTTGGAAAAAGTTAAAAGCTGTTATAAAAAGGAAACAGAGCATGGGGATCAAAACATTTCAGGTGGAAAAACTTACCATCCCCTCCAATCAAAACAGAACAGAAGAAAACAGTAACGTAACACTCCAAAGGAGACTAAATATTCTCAAACAAGCACTTGAGTGTATGACAATCGCTTTGAGCCGTAAATTCCAAGACTAAGAACAAACATGGACACACACACATATAGACACACGCATCCAGGAAGAAATGAAGTAAATATGGACAGAAAGAAAGAAAGAAAGAAAGAAAGAAAGAAAGAAAGAAAGAAAGAAGACAAAGTCACATATGCAATGAAGACTTCATTAAACATGCCCAAACAGGAGCAGAGTTGAGTACAATTTAATGATACCATTGAAGGAGAGAAGAAAAATGGACCAAGGGAATGGAAATGAGATAAAGTCAAAAAGCAAAAAGCGTCAGAGAAAAAGAGATTGGAAAAGAAGGCGGGAAGAGCCAGCACGTATAAACTGCAGAGGTAGACGATCTGAATCTACGTGCCCAGAGCCACCGGGCCCCTGGAAAACTCCCCTTGGAGTTCCGGCTCTGCCGTACCTCAGTGAAGCTATCAAAGTTAAAGATAAAGAAAAAGTTCCCAGGTCCTCTGGGCAAAAGTATCCAACAACCTGAAAAGGCTCGATAAGTAAATAGGACGAGCCCCAACCCCTGTACAAAGACGACCGAAATCCCGTATCAGAGAATGAGCCTCTGTAAGATTCTCTCTTCCCCACACAGCCGCCAACACCAGACAACGGAGGAGACGCGGCCCCTGAAGGAAGTGGGGAGCACAGGCCAGTGGCAGAGGACAGAAGCGTGTCTGCACGTGGATGAAGGGGGTGACGCTGGGTGAGTCCCACTTCATGATGTTTTTGCCTGATGGCAAGACCCAGTCAGCACCACGCCGATGGCTGACATTCTAGTAGAAGGCACGTAATCTCACTGGGTTGAAAAGCAAAGGGCAACATTCACAGAGATCGCAGAGCTGGAAAGTGATGGGAGAAATCCAGGAAAACACAAAAACAGAGAGAGAGAGAGAGAAAGGGTTCTGTCTGCATCTGTTTCACGGTATGAACTGCCAGGTAAAACAGACCCACCTCAAAAACCCACGCACACCCGAAGAACTAGCACGGTGTCCAAGAGCTAAATGGCATATGAGTTACATTTGAAATATTGGATTTTTTAAAGAATACAAACCGCAGGGGCGCCTGGGTGGCGCAGTCGGTTAAGCGTCCGACTTCAGCCAGGTCACGATCTCGCGGTCCGTGAGTTCGAGCCCCGCGTCAGGCTCTGGGCTCACGGCTCGGAGCCTGGAGCCTGTTTCCGATTCTGCGTCTCCCTCTCTCTCTGCCCCTCCCCCGTTCATGCTCTGTCTCTCTCTGTCCCAAAAATAAATAAAAAACGTTGAAAAAAAAAAATTAAAAAAAAAAAAAAAAAAAGAATACAAACCGCAAGAAAACGAAACCAAAAATCAGTAACAGAGAGATAAGTTGAAAATCCCAAACTATGTGGAAATTAAACAACACACGTCTAAATAACAAACGGGTCAAGGGAGAAATCTCAGGAGAAATTTAAAAATATTGTGAACTAAAAGAAAATGCAAATACGACTTACTAAAATCTGTGGAATGCACCAAAAGCAGTGCTTAGAGGAAGGTTTATGGCATTGACTGCACATATTACCAAAAAAAAAAAAAAAAGGAGCTAAAATCAGTACTTTATGTTTCCATCTCAGGAAAGCAGAAAAAAATAAGGGCGAATCAAATAGGAAATGAGCAGAGAAAAGGGTAAGATTTAGAGCAGAAGTCAACGAAACTGACAACAGGAAGTCAACAGAGAAACCCAACAAACCACAAGCCGGTTCTTTGAAAAGATCAATGAAATCAGGGAGCCTTGGGCTAAGATGAGAGGGCATGAATTACTAATATCAGAAATGAATCATAAAAATATTAAAAAGGAAATGAATCACTGCAGATCCCACGGAATTAAAAGCGTAATGAAGGAATACCGGGAAGAGCTCTGTGATTACAAACTTGGTGACCTAGACAAGATGGACAAGTTCCTTGAAAGACATAATCTGCCAAAACTCACAGAAGAAATAGACAATCTGAATAGGTTTCACTTATTTAGAAAATTCAATCAATAATTAATAACCTTAAAAACCAGAAAGCACCAAGCCCAGAGGGGCTCGCTGGTGAATTCTACCAAACATTTAAGGAAAAAATTATCCTCTATAATCTGTTTCAGAGAAAACACTTCCTAACCCATTCTATGCGGCCGGCATTACCCTGATACCAAAACCAACGACATTACCATTATCTCTCATGAATACAGATGCAAAAACCCTCAATAAAATATTAACGAATTGAATCTAGCAATGTATAAAAGAATTATACACCATGACCAAGTGGGGTTTACCCAAGATATGCCAGACTGATTCAAAATTAGAAATTAATGAAAGTATCAGTCACATCAATACACTAAGAAAGAAAAACATATGGTCATATTAATAGATGCAGAAAACACCCTTCACAAAACCCAACACCTATTCATGATAAAACTCTCAGTAAAGTAAGAATAGAAGGATTTTTTTCGACTTCATTCTTTTTCGATTATCTGCAAAAGCTTACAGCTAACATTGTACTAGAAACCTTCCCACTAAGATCAAGCACAAAAATGTCCTCCCTTGGCACGCCTTTTCGACATCACACTGGAAGTTCTAGTTAATTCAACGAGACAAGAAAAGGTATACAGATTGGAAAGGAAGAAATAAAACCGTTCACAGATGACCTGATTGTTTATGTAGAAAATCTGAAGGAACTGATAGAAAAAAAAAAATCCCTCCTGGAACTAATAAGTGATCACAACAAGGTTGAGGGATACAAGGTTAATACACAAGGGTCAATTGCACTGAACAAGTGGAATTTGAAATTTAAAAAAATACCATTTGCATTAGCATCTCAAAATAAAAAAGTTAGGTATGATTCTTTTAAAAAAATTTTGTTAATGTTTATTTTTGAGAGAGAGAGAGAGCGCGCATGTGCACGAACACACATGCGGGAGAGGGGAGGGGCAGAGAGAGAGGGAGACACAGAATCGGAAGCAGGCTCCAGGCTCCGAGCCGTCAGCACAGAGCCTGACACGGGGCTCGAACTCATGAACCGTGAGATCATGACCTGAGCCGAAGTTGGATGCTTAACCGACTGAGCCACCCAGGCGCCCCTCTAACAAAATATGTACAAGATCCACATGAGGAAAACCGCAAAACTCTGATGAACACAATCAAAGAACTAAATAACAGTTATACCATTTAGATATTCCATGTTCATGGATAGGAAGACCTCAGGACCATCAAGATGTTAGCTCTTTCCAAGTTGATCCCAGCAAGTTATTTTGTGGATACAGACACACTGATTCTAAAGTTTATATGGAGAGGCGAAAGACCAGAATAGCCAAGTCAATACTGAATGGGACAAAGTCAAGGGCTACTACGACACTGCTAGACTCACAACGCAGCGTGCGGCTACAGCACTCAGCGATGTGTTGGTACGAATTCAAACAACAACGGGAACACCACCACACACCCATCGGAACGGCCCAAATCTACAACACTGGGGGCTCTCGTTAAGGCAAAATGGGGCAGCCACTCTGGAAGAACTGGGTGATCTCTTACAAAGCTAAACGTCCTCTTGCCATAAGACCCAGCAGTGTCACCCCTTGGTCATTCATCCAAAGGCACAGAAGACTACAGCCACACAAACACCTGCACAGGGATGTTTCTAGCAGCTTCGTTCCTAATGGTCAAAACTCGGAAGCCACCAAGGTGTCCTTCAGTAGGTGATGGATGAATAAGCTGTGGTCCATCCAGACAGCGGGGTCTTGCTCAGTGCCACAACGAAATGAGCCGCCATGAAAAGACACGGAGGAAAGTTGCATGCGTCTTACTGAGAAGACATGCGAGAAGCCGGTACTTGTGGTATGATTCCGACTCTGACATTCCGGAAGAGGCACAACTCTGGAGACAGTAAAAAGATCAGTGCTTGCCAGGGGCTGGAGAAGGAGGAATGGACAGACTGCAGAGGAAATACGCTATGTGATGCTGTACAGGTGTACACGGTCATTATACACCTGTCCAAACCCACAGAACGTACGACACCACGCGTGAATCTTCGGGTCGTAACTATGGACCGCGCGTGATCAGCACGAGTCAGGGTGGGTTCATGCTTGTAACGAACGCGCCACTCTGGTGGGGGCACTGACAGTGGGGGAGGCTGTGCGTGTAGGGGAGGAGGTATATGGGAAATCCTGGTACGGCCCCCTCTAGTTTTCTGGGGGATCTTAAAGTGCTCTAAAAAAATAAAGTCTTGGGGCACCTGGGTGGCTCAGTTGGTTAAGCGTCCAACTTCGGCTCAAGTCATGATCTCACGGTCCGTGAGTTCGAGCCCCACCTCAGGCTCTGTGCTGACAGCTCAGAGCCTGGAGCCTGCTTCGGATTCTGTGTCTCCCTCTCTCTCTGACCTTCCCCCATTCATGCTCTGTCTCTCTCTGTCTCAAAAATAAATAAACATTAAAAAAATTTTTTTAAAGAAAATAAAGCCTTAACAAAAAATCTCTATGAGCCAAGAATTCAACAAAAGTAATAATACTTTTAAAAGCGCATTATTTCCATGGTTTAAAAAACGCACCCTAAGGAAATTCAAAGGGCAAATGACAAACTGGGAAAATACAGAAATATACACAAAAAATATACACAAAATATACAGGGATATATACACAAAAATATACCAAAAAAATACAGGGAGAATATCCTTCTATAGGGGGAACTACTAAAAATTGAGGTGGGAGGGCAGACCCAATAGAAAAGTGAGCAAAGACGAGCAGACATAATTCACCAAAAATACATAAAAATGGCCACTATCCACATAGCGTTGTTCAACGTCGCTCACAACAGAAGTGCAGGTTGAAACTACCCTGTGATATCAGGGCTCACCTCTCGGGCTGCAGCTATTTAAAAGCGTCACTGCCGTCCCTCCCAGGTTTGCTGGGAGGAACACAAACCCCCCCTGGGGTCCCCGTGCAGGGAACGCGGCCCGTCACCTGCGCTCCGGCAAGCCCCCTGCTAGGATGCGTTCCGTAGCCGCCCCGGCGACAGCACAAGAGCACGCGTGCACGAGGTGATCCGGCACAACACTGTGCCTGCAAGAGCCCGGAAAGAAGCCGAGCGCCTGTGGGCACGGCGGTGCCTGAACGAGCTTGACACGTCCACGCGGGGCTCCACGAGGCCGTGAGAAAGAGCAAGGCTGTCCTCCGGGAGCAAATATAGAGCGGCTTCTAGGATGCGCTCTCAGTGCCGTCTTCTGGGTGAAAGGAAGGGGAAACAAGGAAACAGAGCATGATTTTTCTTTTTTTGGCTGACAAGTCCAGCTTGTGGTCCTTTACTTAGTTTTTAGACAGAGACAGAGCGTGAGCGGGGAAGGGCCAGGGAGCGAGGGAGACACAGAATCGGAAGCAGGCTCCAGACTCCAAGCCGTCGGCACGGAGCCCGACGCGGGGCTCGAACCCACGAACCGTGAGATCGTGACCTGAGCCGAAGTCGGACGCTCAACCGACAGAGCCACCCAGACGCCCCAGACCATGACTATTTTTGCAAAGAGAATCTCAGGAGGAATCAGCCAGAAACGCACGAGACGGTGTATGTGCAGAGGGGAGGGACAACGAGCTGGGAGCGGTGCAGGACCTCCGAGGGTGCTCGCGTGTCGTCTGGGGGAGCCGTGACAGCAGTTTACACACTCGAAGACGAAAAACATGGGGAGGGGGCTCCCCAGGATCGCAGAGACAAAAGAGTCTAAGTGTATCTCCAAGGAATAACGTGTGGGGAGGCAGGAACTCACCGGAGTCAATTCTGAACAGCATTTTCTTCAAGACAAAAAAAGTGTAAGAAATAGTAAACTCTGGGTAATAGCCTTGGTTTTCTTGGGGGTGGGGGTGGGGTGCTGGGCACTTCTGAAACTATCTTGTTTGCTCCGGGACCAAGCAAGTAAGTCCGACGGTGGGTGCCAGGCGCCTCCCTGGCGGAGAAGGGAGGGAACAGGAATGGCCCCGGGGTCTGGGGTCAGGCGCTGGGATTGGGGGTGTGGGTGCGAACTCGTGGTCTCCCACACGCGTGGGAGCCACATCGGGGAAGGGCTGCGGATGCAGGTGTGTTCCCGGCACCTGTCCTCACGCAAGCCGAGCGCCAGGGGCAGCGGAGCCCCGAGCCCAGATCTGGGTTTCTGAAGTCCATGTGCCCGGAAAAAAGGATTTTGGGGGAAAATGCCACACGGCAGGGCTGTGGCAGAGGAAGCGCAAGGTGAGCCGGGATACCTGTTTTTACGTGAAAGTAAGGAATTGGCTCAAAGAAGGACGGACGTGTCAAAGGGACACAAATCTGGGACGATTTCAGCGTCAAAACACAGAATAATGGCCATGGGTTATGACCCGTAAAACGAAACGAAACCCATGAGTCCGTACTGATACGAATGCATAAGCGGAGGAGAAGGACAGAAATGGAAAATCATCATTTAGCAACGGTGACATTTATCGAGGTCTGACGAAGGACACTTACACGTGCCCAAGGCACCCCACTAAACCCTTGTAGCTTCCGTGGTCGGTGACCGTGGGCCCCGACGCCCAGAGCCTGGGAATGGGGCCACACGTGGGCCCCGGATGCATCCACCTGAGGCGGCACAGGAGGATTTCAGACAGGAGGGGAGGCCACGTGAAGCCAGGACAGAGACTGGAGGACGGGGCCACAGCCCAGGGATGCCCGGGCCCCCGGGAGCTGGACCCGGCAGGAAGGACCCTCCCCCGCGGTCCCTAGAGGGAGCGGGGCGGGCCCCTGCCACACCTCCGGCCTCCAGGACTGTGGGGGAAGAGACGCCTGCGGTTTTAAGCGGCCCAGGCTGTGGTCCTTCGTTGTGGTGGTGCCAGAACCTATGACAAGCAGCCCCTTCCCAGGGCAGGAGCCCAGAGGACACCCTAACCGGGTGGGGGCCCCCGGCGTCAGGCACCTCCAGACAGGACGCACGGAGGAGGAGCTCGGCCGGCACCTCGGCCTCTGGGGGGCATCCCACAGACAGCAGGCCTGCGCCGGCCCACTGGCCCCCGGTATCAGCGACCCTGCTGGGACACTGGGCAGGGTCTGAACAAGGTCTGTGGACAGTGTGACCGAGCGCTCGTGGAATTTTCCAATCTCACAGTTGAGCTGTGCTTACGGAGGGGACACGCACCCCTGAAGTATTTCGAGGCGAAACTAAGTGAGATGTCGGAGGGGGGCACCCCTACCCACCGCCCGGCCCGCTTCATCTGGTCCCATGTCTGCTCAGTCAGGTGCAGGGCGCGGAGGAACCCGCGACCCCGCCCGTGCCCCTTCCTCGGGGCGGCAGACATCCGCAGCCCACACCGGCCCCGAGGCCCAGGTCAAGGCCGGCGGGAGCCCTCCTGCAGGGAGGTGCTGGCTTTCGCGCTCCTCCCGCGGCTGCGCTCGCACGTTCGACGCGGTGTAGACGACACTGCGGTCACAGAGCCCACACGGCCGAGGCGGGCAGGCCCCGTGTCCACGGCCCTTCTGCGTCCTGCTCGGGGTCTCTCCCCGGGGCCTCCTTCTGGACCTGCAGCCTGAGGGTGAGGCCGTGCCCTGCCCTAACCCGCACCGCACCTGCCCCTCGGCTGGGAACCCAGTGCCCCTGGGCTGCCCCACCCTCACCCCTAATCCCTGGCGGCCCTCCCGCCATCTGGGACCCTCCTCGGCCACAGTCCTCCTTCCTTCTCGGAACATTCCCGAGGCTTGGCGTCCCTGCTGACTTTCCTTGGTTTTCAGGACTTCTTTCCAGATCCATGTTAAATCCATCATTTGTTCTGGCCTGTGTGTGTCCTGAGACACAACATTCTTCCTCACGACGGCTCAGAAAACGTCTCAGGAGACAGCGCTTCTCTGACAGCTCACGGCCCGCACTGTCTGTGGGTGGTTCCTCTGCCCGGGAAGGGGCAGCTTCCGTGGAGAAGACGTGACCCTCCGCTCACCCGTCAGGGTCGGGATCGCTGCTGTTCATGGCGTTTGCACACGGACGGAACCCTGAAGAACAAAGCCCTTTGAAAACGCAGCCAAAGTGGGGCAGTCTGCCTGGAACGGAGTTTCCGGGCACGGAGCCGTCCTCCCTTCGCAGAAAGCACCGGGCACCCCGATCCTGGGGTGGTGGGGGGCGGGGGGGGCCCCCCAAACCTCCTGGAGCAAGCAGGAAAGTAATCAGGGGTCACGAGAGGCTGACTTTTGATCGGGAAACCTCTCCATCGTGGTTTGAGGTTATGTATTCGGATATTATTTTCCTCATTCACCATTTCCTTTCCTAAAATAATGAGCTCCTTCAGATCCTTGTGGCAAAGAGCTTCCAGTAACGTCTGGGGTGAAATCGGGGTGCAGGGGGGGGGTCGTGTGCTGCCAGAAAGGATGCCTCATGACAGAAAGCCGTGGCGCTCCAGGGACACGCGTAGGTCTCCGCTCCCTCACCCACACCTCGCGCCCCACTGCTTTTCACATTATACGCGCAGGGCTGGCACACGCTCGGGGTGCCGCTCGCCAACTTCCTAGATGCCTGCAGTCAGGCCGCTAGCGTTAGCTTCACAGCAAACCGCTCCATTTTCCGTGTCAGGCCGGATCCAGGTCTCTGGAATGATAGTGCAAAGCTGCAGGCTTCTCAGGAAAAATGCAGCCGACGCCCCTACGACCTTCAGCCTTCGAGAGGCCAAGTTAAGCCCGCGGGGACAGAAGGAGGCCGCCCCACCGCCCTCCCTCCGCCTGCACCTCGCGCGTGACTTCCTCTCCGAAGGGCGATCCCGTGTCTGGCCAGTGAGGTTTTCAACCTTTCCTGGGAGCGTCTCTTTTGTCCGTGCGGGAAAACCCTGCAGGACCTTGAGGCCGAGTGTCTCCTCTCCGCGCGCCCGCTCTGGACAGTGTTCCACGAGGTGGGAAGAGGGCTCGGCACCACCGAACGCCCAGAGGGCTTCGTGGGACGGCGCCCGGCACGCAGGCGCACACATGCTTCGCTCAGGTTCCCAGGGGTCCCCGAGCCAACGTTCTGGTCACTTCTACCCACTCCACGGGGCTTATGATGCACTTCCTAAGAAATTCTTACCCTCAGAATCTGTCCTTGTTATGGGGTGAATGCGGCCCGTCCAGAAGACACGGGGAAGCCCTAACCCCCAGTACCTGTGAATGGGGGCCTCATTCGGAAACAGGGTCTTTGAGGATGTGTTTAAGTCAAGATGAGGCCATTAGGGTGGGCCCTCACCCAGAGACTGGTGTCCCCGGGAGAAAGCCAGACGGAGACGCAGAAACGTATAGGGGAGAGGCCACGTGAAGACAGAGGCAGGGGTGGAGGGCACGGCCACAGCCAGGGGTCACCTGGAGCCCCCAGCAGCCGCAAGAGGCAGGAAGGACCCTCCCCGGAGCCTCTGAAGGGGCACTGAGAACCTGCCAGGCATAGAGCCCTCTGGGGCTCAAAGCCCACCCTGGGCCCTTCTGAACCCCACACCACTGCCCCTCACGCACCTCCACGCCCCCCCACCCCCATGCTGTCCTCGGTCTCGGGGACCCGAGAAGCCTGCACAGAAGGACGATGAGGCATCGAGTGAAAAGTGTTGCAGGAATGACCCGGGCATCGGAGGCGGGCTCTAGGAGCCGCGTGGGGCATCACCTTGGACTCTGCCCAGAGAGAAAGCCCTGGGGCCCCCAGCGCCGGGAACCTTGCCGCAGGCCCCTTACCCAGAGGTGTGCGCTCAGACAGCTTGCTGGCCGGTGGGGAGCAAGCATGTGTCCCGCCCCCGCCCCCCGCCCGCCCACCCCCCCCCCTGCCGTCCCCGGTGGGCAGCTCAGTGCTCCTCACCACCCCCGGAGAGAGCAGCGGAGGGTCTGCGAGACCCCGCGGGGGTGCGCTGTCCCTCCTGTCCGCACCTTGCTTGGGGGCACCGTCCCCTTCCCACACCCCCAGAACAAATGCGCCGTGGAAAGCAGGAGCCCCGAAACGAGATCTTGCTTTGCTGCAAAAGCCTACGGGTGGTCCAGGCCGGCTGGATCCTCGGGAAGACGGGCCGCTCACCAACGAATGTTGGGAGAGGCGGGGGCGAGGGGCCCTTTACCCGAACAACAGTTGGCACGCAGGCCGGAGCCGGCCCCTCACACCCACCTGCCCTCGGCACGCCTGGAGGCCCGAATGCCTTCCCGCTGGCACGCTCCCACCACGGAGACAGGGGCACCGAGGGGCCGTGCGGACCCTGCTCTGGTTTACAGCCACTCACCCGCTCTCGGCTGCCTTTTTCCTCTGAAAACACCCTTTTTATAACTAAAAGTTCTCATCTTTCTCTGGCAAACTCCGCCGGGCTGTGGGATGCTCAGAGGTGGGGGAAGCCCTGGGGACAAGCTCACGAGCACAGAGCTTCTCCCGCAGGCTGGGCTGGTGCCCCTCGAGCCTCCAGGGCTGGGAGAGGGACTCGGAACCCATGGGGGCGGGTGACCCAGGACTTGGCCGTGGGCCCGGGCTGGCTGTGATGTGCAGAACCCCCGTGCGTGTGACCACCAGGTGCGCATGGGGGCTGACAGGTGTCCCTGGACAAAGTCCACGAACGCCTCAGAGAGCCCGCGGAGCCTTGTGAGCGTCCTCTGCAGCCTCCCCCTGGTGACATCAGAGCGGGAATGTGGGAGGCATTTCGGGGGGTGTGTGCAGACCAGAGCTGGGGCATTAAGCCACGCCCCCCCTCCCCGGGTTCCTGGTGAGTCCCCGCCTGCTCCAAGTGGGGCCCTGGCAGAACCTAGGCCAACACGGGTCACCGAGAGGACACTAGGAGGCGGCGATGCCCCTCGATGTGGAGGAAGAGTGCCATAAGGATGGGGCCGGCCGGCCACCGCTCGCTGAATCCGAGCCACGTGAACCCGAGCCACTGCTCTCTGACCCGCACTGTCCCCCGTGGTCACCGCTCGTCACGGCGGCTACTTAACTCATTCAGAATGAGTCAGAATTCGATAAAACCGAACATTCAGGGCTTTGGTTCCCGGACACACATTTCGAGTGATCAGCAGCCACGTGTGACTAAGGGCAACCGTGTGGACTGGGTGTAGAAGGTTTCCGTCTCGGCAGGAGCAGGGGCGGCCCCGCTGCACCAGCCCCTCACCGCCTCACCCCACTGCCGGGGCCTCAGGGATGCGCTCCGAGCCGGCCCTGCCCTCTCTCCAAAACAGGCGGCTCCCCGCAGCACTGACCCCCGGCACAGGGAGAGGAGCACATCCAACCACTGCCTACCTCGCCCGCCGCACCGTCAGCTTTAAGTACTTTCTGAATAAACGGATGGTTAGCTCCATCCGGCTGCGATGGGCATGGTGGCTCTAAAACACTCCTGCAAATACTTGGACGCCCCTGCCCTCAGCGGTGGAGATGAAGTCCCTTCCCCTTGAGGGTGGGCTAGGCTTCGCGGTTGGCTGTTGACGCACGGCAGGCCGTGGACGTGATGGTGCGTGACGTACAAGACGAGATCACCCCGCCCGCCCCCCCTCCCCCAGATGGCTTGCCCGGTGGGGGTCCGCGTGGCCGGTGACTGAGGCCTCCAGACACGAGCTTGGAGATGGACGCCCCGGGGCCCAGGCGGCCTCCAGATGCCTGCAGCCAAGCTGACAGGCTGGGTGAGACGCTGTGAGGCCAGCACCACACCGCCAAGCCGCTGCCGGGCCCCTGGCCCACAGAAACGGGGAGACGGTAAATGCTGACTGCATTCAGCTGCTGCGGCTCGGGGATGTTTGTTACACGGTAGTGCGTAACTGACACCACGGACAAGGGTTTTCTCTAGAATGCAGACAGGCTCACGTCGCCCCCAAACTCTGGCCCCCACGTCCTCGGGAAAGACCTCTGCTTTCCACTGAGCGTTTAATCCCACGTGACCCCACGCGCTGTGCCGCTGGTGTGTACCCAGTGCCGAGGACGCAGAGGTTAGAAATCCGGTCTGGGGGCGCCTGGGTGGCGCAGTCGGTTAAGCGTCCGACTTCAGCCAGGTCACGATCTCGCGGTCCGTGAGTTCGAGCCCCGCGTCAGGCTCTGGGCTGATGGCTCGGAGCCTGGAGCCTGTTTCCCATTCTGTGTCTCCCTCTCTCTCTGCCCCTCCCCCGTTCATGCTCTGTCTCTCTCTGTCCCAAAAAATAAATAAAAAACATTGAAAAAAAAAAAAATTTAAAAAAAAAAAAAAAGAAATCCGGTCTGATGGGTGGCTCGGTGTGAACAGCCTGCTGTTCCGATGGCCGGACAGCCCCCTCCCTGCTGCTGCACAAGGGGGCGGGACGCCCACGGCAAAGGCGGGCCTGGCCTGCTATCCTCGCCCTTGTACCCGTGTGTTCTTCCTGATGGTTCTGCTCTACCGTCAAAGCCAAAAGGGCAGCTCTCCTGACAGGTACGGTTTCTCCAACGGCCTCCGGAGCAGAGACGGCCAGCTTCCTAGACGTGTCGTTCTCTGCAGCGCGGACCAAGCCCGGTAAATCACGGGGGAGTGGGCGGCTGCCACAGATGCACATTATGACCGGCTGGGCAAGACGTCCCCGCTCTGGGCAGCCCAGGTGGAACGTGACCCAGACGAGGAGAAAACGGCTGTTCAAGAGCGAGCTGTCCATCAGAGGCCCGCCGCCCCCGACGAGCAGGGAGAAGCTGGCCACGGACGCCACGTGGTCCGGGGGATCGAGCTCTGGCAGGAACGAACCACGCACAGCCCCTGCTCTCTCCGGCCACGGGGCCTCGTGCAACGGGCTGTTCTCTCTGAGCACCCCCCTTCCTGCCCACGCGGGGGTGACATCACATTGGAAAGGGACATCGTGCGGACCGCGGAGGAGAGCAAGGGTGAGACGCTCCTTGTGGGTGTTTTCCGTCCCCTTAGCATCTTTCCAGTGACTCGCAGTGCTTAATTCTCAGGGGATCCCCTTCTCCTGTGCTCAGGCCCTTGTGGGCGGGTCCAGAGAGAGCCGCCGCAGGCTGAGCCCCTCCCTCGCCAGAATCTCGAACGCTGCCCCGTTGGGGGCCAGTGTCTGACCTGCCTCAGCAGCCTCCCTCCTGCCCCAGTGCCAGCTGTCACTGGCGGCAGATTGAACCCGGGCCGGCCGGTGAGGCTCGGTGCCATCCAGACAATTAAGGCCGGGGCTTGGACACACAGCTCCTGATCGCCCCTTCGCATCGTCACTGTCTCTTCTGGGCCTCAGTTTTCCCCGCCTGCAAACGGAAAGCGTAAGGCTGGCTGCCGGATGCAGCGGGGCCGATGGAGGTGAGTCAGAGCACCAGTCTCCGGCAAGAATAGAGCGCTGCTGATTTGGGAGACGTCCGGGTGCAGCGCTGCTGTCTCCTCTGGGCAGGACGGTCCCGGCTTCCCAAGTCAGGCACCGTGGGCCTGGCTATCTGGCCCTCAGTCGCCCTCAGGGCTCTCTCTGGAGCTCTGTCCTGTCTCCCCAAACCCACAGAGCACGGCCTCGACCAGTTTACACAGAACACGAATTCCTCCGGAAGAGATTTCCGTTTAGATAGCTCGGAGTACAGAAACCGGCGAAAGAGCCACGGGGCTTCTTCCCGATGTCCTGGCTCTGTTCGTGTTTGTGCCTCCGTGACAGCCCGAGGCCCCCCAGGGCACGCACACTGCCCTTTTTAATGGAATTCTGTGTGCGCGGATTCATCCCTTCCGCGAGGGCCGTCACCACCTGTGTGCCAGGCCTTCCCGGGCAGGGCGGCGGGGTGGGGGGTGAGGCCCGGCCGACAGCGGCGGCCTCCAAAGTCCTCGCGCCGCCCCGGAAAATCCTAGGCTCAGCAGCCTCGTTTCAAACCATCAGTGGGGGCTGAATCGTGGATTTTCAAAACCACTACCCAAGGCCCCCAGACGGGCTGTCTTCAGTGGCACAGCCCTGGTGCAGACGCTGCCTGAGCCCAGAAAGGCAGGGCCCTCACCCTCTTGGCCTCCTTGTGCTTTTCTAAAGCGGGAGGGCTTGTTTGTACACGCTGCAAAATCCATGCTGCTCCGAAAGCACATTCTGTGCACACGTTATCGAGGTCATGTGGTTACAGCCGTGCCCAGCTGTATCTGAGAGCAGGCGGTTTGCAGGGAGGCACAGAGAGGGGCAAGAAAGCGCAGGGAGGGACAGGGAGGCGCAGGGAGGTGCGGGGAGGTGGGACCGGGGCTCTGCAGGGCTCCCATTTCTTTTCCTCTGGCCCCGCAGCTCTCAGAAAATGGGGACGGCTGTCAGCAGCTGGCTCGTTGGTGGAGAAAGGTGACGAGCTGCAGGAAGGCGCCCAGCCCCTCCCCCGGAGGCCACCTGCTCCCCCGCCCCGCCCCCGCACTGTCACCTGCACTGTCGCTGACCCGCTGAAGTGCTGAGGAAGAGCACCCACCAGCCCCAGACGCAGGACGGGCTCACAGGCCTGGCCGCCTCCTGCTGTGGTCAGGAAAGGTCCCCGGCAAGTGGAAGAGCAGGGCAGCCCCTGTGGCCTCCAGCTCTGTCCCAACCCGGTGCTTCCTTTGGTTTCCACGCCGGGTCGGCTTGTGGTCCTCGAGCGCAGTTTTACTCTTGAGGCTCCTTCTCATGGGTACTATGAGTTCCTAGATGGCAGAGGCCAGGGGACAGAGAGTGTCCGCATGCCAAGAGGAGGGGACATCTTAACATTTCTGCCACATGTTGCCTGGGTTAGAGAGCAGCCACTTCCTGTCCACACTGGCTGCTGGGCCAGCCCCGGGTCAATGGCTACCATCCTCCCTGCTGGGCAGTTCAGTGAGCCCACCTCTGTGGGCCCACAGCCCTGCCCACCCTAGCATTTGGGGCTCTCAGATCTGCCCCTTTCTGTCAGGATCAGAACTGGCCACCTCCACGGGAGGTCACGGCCCTGGGATCCTAGCTAGTGTTGTTGCTGCTGTTGCTGCGCAGGCTCTGAGGCACCATCCAGCTGACTTTGAGAAAGTCATTTAACCTATGCGAGGATTAACGTGACAATGGCTCCTACCTCTTGAGGCTATGTGGGGACAGGCAAGGTAAGGAGGGTTTGCTTTCAGGAGCCCTCACGGAGATGAGGACAGGAGCCCTCAGGGTGATCAGGACAGGAGCCCTCAGAGAGATCAGGACAAGAGCCTTCAGGGAGATGAGGACAGGAGCCCTCAGGGAGACGAGGACAGGAGCCCTCAGGGTATCAGGACAGGAGCCCTCAGGGAGATCAGGACAAGAGCCCTCAGAGAGATAAGGACAGGAGCCCCCAGGGAGATGAGGACAGGAGCCCTCAGAGAGATCAGGACAGGAGCCCTCAGGGAGATGAGGACAGGAGCCCTCAGGGTATCAGGACAGGAGCCCTCAGGGAGATCAGGACAGGAGCCCTCAGGGAGATGAGGACAGGAGTCCTCAGGGAGATCAGGACAAGAGCAGTCAGGGAGATGAGGACAGGAGCCCTCAGGGAGATGAGGACAGGAGCCCTCAGGGAGATCAGTAGAGGGGACCTCAGGGAGATCAGGACACGAGCCCTCAGGAGCATGGAGCTATTAGGTAGAGAGAAAGACCCAGAGAAAGCAAGTGGCCCTTTCAGTAGCTGGGCAGGAGACTCGCTCACTGCTCCCCATCCGTGCAACGTGCTTTCCAACAGCTGACATGGTTGCCTGTCATGAAAGTGTCTCCGTATCCTGAGGCCGCGCCACCAGCCACGGCGGCCTGACCACTCCCCCTCGGCAACACCAGAGGCCCCCACATCACCTCCCGGGCCCTGACGTCCTCTTGGACACACACGACTTGGCCATCCTCAGAGGCTCTCGTACTTGGCAGAAAAGCACCAGCAACACCCTGCGCTCGGCCCAGGGGCCCTGACGCGATGAAGGATGGGCTGGACAACCACGGAGGTGCTGAGGCCAAAGCAAATGGTTTCACAAGCTAGAGGGCGACCTGCCAGAGGGCCCCCCACCCAAGGAGCCAGGGTGCCAGCCAGTTCTCCCCGCAGGGAGGGCAGGGCGGGGAAGGGCAGAGGAGGGAGGGGAGGGGACGTGCTTGCGTCCACGCCTGTTCTCAGTGATGACACGCCCCTGTCTAGCGGTTAGAACGCGAACCATCCTTCGTCTCTGGGGCCTCGCGCAGCCGCGGGGCCAGGCGCAGGCTCCGGGGTGGAAAGAGGCCCGGGTGTCCCAGGGGTGTCACCTGCGGGGCGAGAATGAGGTGAGTCTCACAGGGCCATGGGCGGAGGGACCGTGTGACAGGAGGGCCGTCCGGAGCCGGCAGAGCCGCTGAGTGCTGGCCCTGCTGTGCCCGGCACTCGTTAGCAGGGAGGAAACAAAACCTCTGGATAAGACGACGGAGCAAAGCGAGAAGGCGGCACGCAAAGGACCACGACTCAGCAAGTTTATTTTGTGGAGCCGCGACCCGCAGGGACGCTGGGGTGTTCCGAAATGCAGCGCGCACGCAGTCTGCAGAGCCTGTGAGCCCTGGGCCCGGGGTCACCATCTGGGAGGTGGAGACCCTGGCACCCGCCTCGCCCCCGCCCTGCTGGTCCCCCCCCCCCCCCCCGGTCCTCTGCTTAAGGAAACAGGGCCACAGCAGCCAAGCAGGGTGGGCGGGAGGGTGGGGACCCGCCCCGCCTTCGACGAGGCCTTGGCCCCGGGCACGGCTCGACTGAGGGCTGAGACGATCCCCCACAGACAGCGTCCGCCCCCAGACTCTCCCGAAGTATCCAGACCCCGCTCCCCCAGGAGAACCCCTTAAAGGCAGTGTCTGCGCTAAGCCCCACGGAGCCCTCTCCCCAGACGGCTTCCACCAGCACCCGAGGGCCACAGAGGCTCTCGAGCCCCGCCTGGCTCCCTTGCTGGGCAGGGACGGCATTGGAGAGATTGTCTGGGAGGTGACGACGTCCTCACCCGGCAGCGCACGGGGACACGCAGACGTTCTGACTGACAAGAGGCGCCTGACAGGCTCGCGCGGGTTCCCGGGGCTCAAATCCCGGCGTAGCACCTGCCGCTGGCCGTCCTCACCGGGGCCTGGGGATGACTACGCCCTCCTCTCAAGGTCGCCGAGGATTAAGCGAGATCTCCGTCGGGGCCACGGCGCCTCCCACGCGGTACGTGCCCAGGGAACACTCCCTCCCCTCCCCCTTCCCCCGGACGCGTGTGATTCTACGAATTCATTTCGCGTGAAACTGGAGGCCTTGCCCCGTGCACGCTGGCCGTGGTTGCCGGGGCCGTAGATGCCAGCAGGCGTGCTGGTCAGACGGCGGTGGCCCTGCCGGGCACCCCCACGTGCCCCGGCCGCCCGTGCCGGCTCCTCGGGTGTCCTCCCCGCTCCCCTCCTCAGGTCGGGCGGATCGGGGCAGCTCCGAGAACGGCCGCGGGGCCCAGCCCGTCAGAGCATCCATCACCTGGTCTCAGGGGCCGTGGCCCAAGTCAGGCCCACGAGATGAGGTGCCGGGGCGTGGCTGGGGACCTCCGAGGAAGCGGCTCACGCCCCTGGGGCTCGGACCGGAAGCTTCCGGAGGCCATGCTGCCGCCGCGAGGCCAGGGCCTTCTCGAGAAGGAAGCGGGGCTGGAAACCCTCCACCACGCATGCCCCCTGAGCTCGGAAGCAGACACCCCGTCAGCATTTCCGATTGTGCTCGAGGCCCAGATTCTCTGCCGGCCCCCCTCCCCAGCCAAGGGGTAGCCCGGCTTCTCTGCAACCGCCCCTCCCGGTGGCCCCGTCTCCCCGCTGCCCTGCCCGTGAGCCCCGGGCCTCGCTCCGCCCCCGACCCGCTCACAGCGTGGATGCGCCTCTGGCTGGGCGACGCGGGGCAGCGCGTGGGCCCCCCCCCCGGAGCCTGTCCCGCCGCTGCCCGCACAGGGGTGCAGCTGCCCGGCCCTTCATCGGGCTGCTGAGAGGATCAGAGGTGTGGGCCCCGACGCG
The DNA here is from genome assembly GCF_028018385.1 of Neofelis nebulosa. Classification (NCBI taxonomy): domain Eukaryota; kingdom Metazoa; phylum Chordata; class Mammalia; order Carnivora; family Felidae; genus Neofelis; species Neofelis nebulosa. Next base: position 60,754,301 of record NC_080798.1, on the reverse strand, counting down.
CTCCCGGGGGCAGGTCCCGCTGAGTCACCGACCGTGGAAGCCGCTTCCAGCTGCCGGTGAGCCGGCACACGGACGGAGTGCCGGCCGCATGAGCCCAGCTGAGCCACAGCCCCAGAGATACCCCGTCCCAACCCACACCCCAGAGGGGCTGCCGACATGGCCAAGGCTCTGCACGGCGGGTCCCGGGAGCTGAGATTACCTGGCGGCAGGGCGGGCCCTCACTGTGACCACAAGTGTGCTTGCGGGACGGAGGGAGACGCTGGAGGGACGCGAAGGACGCGGCCACCAGCCAGGAGGTGCCGGGAGCTCCCAGGAGCTGGGAGAGGCAGGACGGACCCTCTCCTGGAGAGGGTCCGTCCTGCCCACACCTTGATTTGGGGCTGCTGGCATCCGGGCTACAAGAGGATAAACTTCCACCTGGTGTGTGGTCCTTTGTTACAGAGGCAACAAGAAGCGAACACGACGACTGCGTCAACCGGAAGAGTGACTTTGTAGCAATTAGCGATCATCCTGTGTGTGCGTTTAGACCCACGCTTCCCCAGTTCAAGCCAGCGGCGCCCCTCCCCCGGGCTCTGCACCCGCCTCACCTCAGCCTCCAGCTCAGCCCACATCAGCCCCACCACATCCGACAGGGATGCTCCAAACACACAGTTTTGCTTCGGTTGCTCCCAGCCTAGAGTCTCTAATGGCTCCCTACTGCCTTTAGGCCAAGAACTAATCTCAGCAGCACATTATGGGGTATGGGCGATCTCACCCCAGTTTACTTCTCTAGCTCAGTGTCTGCGCCCCCTCCTTCCCGCCTTCCTTCGTCCAGCGAGCTGCCGCTAATGGCACAAAGCGCGTGACGAAGAGGGTGAGGCCTGGCACGGTGCCAGGTGCGCAGGGGCCGAGGCGGGAGAGCGGAAGACACTGGGCCTGGCGTGGCCAGGGCTCATGGGCTCCTCCTTTCTTCTCCAGAAAACGTCGATCGGAAATTAGCCTCCAAACGTTTTCCCTGTTCCCGTGAGTCTACGATGCTCAGAATGTTCCAGAACACAAGAAAATACATGCCCGGAAAACCGGCAAGGTTTGGGCCTGATTTATCCAGATTAGCTATGTATATGGATCGGGACCTACCCGCCCACTGCTCCAAAGCCCACGGTCCCACGTATGAGAACCTACTTCCCAGCACAAAGAATCAAAGGGGGAGACGAGATAGAAAGGGAGGGGCAGCCACGGGGTCCAGATGGGGCTCTCGAACGTCCCATCCTGGTTGGCTGATACTCCTGTGGCTTTTTCCACAGTGGCAAGCAGCACGGGGAGCAATGCCTTCTGTGAAGGGCAGGCCCCCTGAACCCCGGCCAGGGCCCTGTATACAGCAGGAGCACGATCAACGCGCGTTGCATACATAAACATACCCAGTGCTTTCCAGAGAGGGGTTCCCAGAGCCGTGCGGGCATCGTGGCCACAGGTCCAAACATCCCTCCCTGATGGCGACCAGGTGGCGCCACGAGAGACTCCACCGGAAGGAACCAAGGTGGTGTCCGAGGCCTCTGCGCCCCTCTGCTGCTGGGTCCGGGCCCCCAAACGTGGCCGAGTTTATCTTTCCAGAGAGCTCTTCCCTCTGGCACTAGTTGGGGAAGTGCGTTCAGATTTTTGTTGTCCTCAGAAATGACAGTGGCCGAGCCGCCCTCGGGACGGCCCGGGAAAGGCCTGCGTGTGTTTGCTGAAGCTACGTGTCCTTGAACACGCGCCAGCCGTGAGCAGCGTCCTGCCAGTATCTCTGACAGAGCGTCTTCCCCGCGGCGGGGACACTTCATACACAACTTGGGAACGAAGGGAAAGTCGGGGGACACTCGGCTTACTGAGCATTCAGTCGACACGTGTGTGTGAGGGGCCTCCGCGTGCAGAGGGCACAGGATGAACAGTATGTGATTCCCGCACCAGGGAGCTCAGGGTCGAAACCAGCGTTTCCTCACCTCTGACACACACAGCAGCCCCCCGAGGGGTCTCTAAAATCAGATTCGTATGCAGTAGGTCTGAGCAGGGTGAGGCTCTGCCTTTCTAGCAGGGCCCCAGGGGACGCTGAGGCTGCCGGCCTGGGACGCAGGTCAGTGCCCCCCAGCCTGGGGACCAGCAGGACCGACAGCCCCTGGGATCCCAGCCAGAACTCCGGGAGCAGAAGCTTGGGGAGAGGGGCCGCCAGTCCAGGCTTAACGAGCCCTCCAGCGGATTCGGATGCTCTAGCGACTTTGAGCATCGCAGGCTCTGGACTGTGTCCTCCTCCCTTGCACAGGATGACATCATTAAACAAGAATGTCCTGTCCTGCTGAGTCACACGCTCCGTGAATCCTCGACACGGCAGCTCCGGCGCCCCCGGGAGCCGGCCCTCAGGACGACAGCTGTGGCGTCCCAGGTCCACGCTAGACAGACAACAGACGGCCACCCGCGATGTGGATGCTACAATCACAGGATGCACAAAGTGTCATGGGAGCTCGGGGGAGGGAGCGGCTCGGGGTGGGGGAGGATGAGTGGGAGCCCCCAGGGCAGGAAGGGAGGGCGCTCCGGGCAGCGTGGACAGCAGGCTTTGCTTGGAAACAGGGCGCATGAATCCGCTTAGGGCCAGACCAGATTCCCCTGTGGGCCAGGTCCCGGAAGGAAGAAGGGCGAGCCCAGGAGCCAGGGGCCTGTGTGAGAGAGGCCGCGGGGGGCGGGTGCAGGGTGGAGGCCGTGATCTCTGCAGGGGGGTCAGGGTCAGGCCCCCTACCCGCTTGCCTGCCAGGCCCCTCCCCAGACCCCGCCGGGGAGAAAGGGCTGGGCAGTGGCTCTGGAGGAGGAGGAAGGATCTATCACGGGACTCGAGACCCTCCAAGATAAACACGCAGAGAAACAAAAAAGTTGGGGCCGATTATATTCGCCATGGGAAAAAAATAGCCTCAGGCGGTGCATTCTAATAAAGCATTCTGTCTGGTTTTGATTTCACAGATGTAAGAAAATGCAGGCAGTCTGGCCTTGAGTTGGACCACTTCTGCTGTTTCTGTAAACCACATTTGGGACGCTCTCAGCATTTCTGAGACTCAACTTACAGAGCCTTCTCCGGGTCCCAAATCCCCTAAACGAACGCGGGGCGGGGGACGGCGTGGCCGGTTCCTTGGCGGGAAGACGTTACCGCCGACAGCATCGCCCCACAGAGTGAGGCATCACCAGGCACCGTCCTCATTACAGAGACACGGTGGGGCTGCACCGAGGAGATTCGGGGATTGTCCTTCCTGAGCTGACACGCGCGTTCCCAGGCTGAACACAAGACCGCAGCCACGCGTCGGGAAGGGCTCGGCGTCCCCCCAGGGAGCGGGCGCGGAGGCCGCCGCCGGGCTTCTGGGGACCCCGCCGAGGCTCCCGGCTCGGAGGGCCCGTCTGGGCCAAGCCCACCTGGCCCTCCCAGCGATCGCATCCCGGGACCGGCAGGCCGGACTCCCACGGGCTCCCGCCTCTGGCCGGGGCACCTCCACACCCCACCGTCCCCAGAACCACCCCCCCCCCCCCGCCCCCCGCCCTGCAGCGGGGAGTCGAGCCGAGTGTCCGGAGTCCGTGTCTCCCCGAGGGTCTGTCTTGCAGCGGCCGGTCTGGGACCCGCCCTGACTCAATCACAGGCGGCAGCCCCCAGCCCAGCCGCAGCCCTGTTTATTTTACTTTGCATACACTTTTCCCACACAAAGAGGCTTGAGCACATGCGGCAGGGCCCCGGCTGGCACATTCCGGCAGCAGCCGGTGCCTCTTGGGCTGAGCTGACTTCTGTGAGGAGGAAGGGGGCCCCTGCGGCCTTCTGGGGGGACCGCGGCTGGCACTTATCTTTAGGGATGTCTTCTGACTCCTCGCCCCAGCTGGTCTCTCGGAGAAAAGGCTAAATGCTTCGTGAGGACGCTGAGCCAAAGACAACTCTCCGGCTACAAGTCTGGCTCACCTTCCCCTGAACACATCACCGCGCGGGAGCCTGCAGGGGTAGCCGGCCCAGATCCTCCGGCTCGGGGGGAGCAGCTCTGGTGTCCAGAGGCTTCTGGCTACGGGGATGGCCTTCCATTACCGGCCGACTTATAAGGAAAGGGGGGGGGGGGAGAAAAGGCCAACCGTGGACACCCGTCGACAGGACCTGATCTAGACCCTCTAACAAATCCAGCGTCCCACCGGAAAAAGACACGCTTGAACGCTGCGGCCTGGGGTTGGGAGCTCGTCCCAGAAGGAAGGCCATTGGGCCAGGCCGCACCCCCTTCTCGAATCCGGTTTTATGAGGAATACGCAGAAACGATTACCAACGGCATCCACTGGTGGAGGGTGATGGCTGATCTGAGACTTTAGGACGTTTCTCCCGTTTTCCCCAGGCCACCACCCGTGAGCGCGTGTACGCGTGTGTCCGAGTGGGCGAATGTTTCTGCGAGCCCGTGCGCGCGTGTCCCCGCACGAGCCCGGCCCGAGGCAGGCAGGAGCCACGGGGCTGAGAGAGGCCGTGTCCCCTGAAGAAGCCCGTGAGCAGCGCGTGCTTCCTGACCAGGGTCCAGCACCCTCGTGACGGGACGGCCCGCGCACGCGGCCCCCGGGGTCACCGCGGAGCAGGCCTGCTTTACTGGAAGCTTCGGAGGCGACCTCAACCGCCCACAGCCCGAGGCGGGAGGACCACGGGTCGGCGGACAAAGGCGGTGCTGCCGTTCCGTAGCGAGGAGAGAGAAAACAGACCCATCGCCAGAAGCAGAGGAAACTGAGACCACGCGGCCAAGAAAAATGGCCTTTTTCTTTCCAGTCTCTTGCTAAAATAGCTTTCTCCTTGGCTGCATCTTTGGGGACATGGCAGAAATAATATGTTAAATAGCTGGTTCCTCCCACTTTCCAGAAGGTTTTCCAGCGGCAGGCAGACCGCGAGGTGCTACTTATCAGTCAGCGGCACCCGCCCCGTGTCCCTGGGAGATCTGGTGCCGGGCAGGGGACCCACGGGGCCACGGAGCCACCCAGAAGGGCCCCGGGGAAGCCAGGATGGGGAGCAGAGGCGCAGAGTCGATGCAGGCGATGTGGGCCCTCCCTCCCGCAGGAAGGAAGGACGGCCGCCTGACCCGCACGTGGCCCCCCGCAGATGCCCCCCCCCCCGCCCTGTCCACACAGGACTGGGGCACAGACACACTGACTTGTAGCCTCCGTCTGTCCCACCCTCTGCGGCAAAATACTGACGCCTCCACTCAGACCCTCTCTGCCACTCGGCCACTCTTTGTGGGCCCATCACCGGGGCCCTCGCCCGCCTGTGGCTTCTCGCGGCTTCCGTCCTCCGCTGCGCCTGTTACAGTGGGACGAGGCGGGGTCCCGGGCAGTCTTCGGGGTGGGTGGAGATACTCCGGATTTCCACTCTGACTCTGCTGTGGCCACGGAACACGTGCCACAGAATTTCATTTCTTTGAAACTCGCTGAGATTTGTTTTATGACCCAGAACGTGGCCCGTTGGCGGATGTTCCGTGCCCGCTCGTAAAAAAGGCACGTTCCGCTGATTTGGGGAGGACGGTCCCGTGGATGTCCGGCAGGTCCGCGTGGACGGTGCTGTGCCGGGACCCTGCTGCCCCTGGGCTGCCCGCCCCCCGCCTCGCGACAGCTGGCGGACACGAGCTTCAGGCCTCAGGTGTGGGGCCGGTGCACGTGCAGAACGACGCCTGGGCCACAAAACGTCCGTCCTCCCGTCTGGTAATCCCCGTCTGACGGCCACTTCATATGCTGTGTTCAGGCCGCAATTTTTCTGTCCTTTTACTTTCTTTTTTCAAAATTCTTTTTTTAACGTTTATTTATTTCTGAGAGACACGGTGCAAGCTGGGAAGGAGCAGAGAAAGAGACACACGCAGGTGCCACGCTCCGGTGGCGAACTGAGGGCCATCCTGTTGTACGTTGGTGTCCTTGGGGAGGGACGGCCAGTGACCTGGGCCGGTGTCCACGAGACACAGCCCTTGCATCCCAGCCCCTTGGGGGCCCCCATCCTGCAGTGCGCTGCTCCCCACCCCGCAGCCCCCCGGAGCCCCTGCTACCAGGGCCCCCCCAGACCTTCCCGCCTGTGCACCCGTTGTGGGCAGAGCCCCTGCCCTTCTCCAGCTCTGTGCCTTGCAGCACGGGGTGGGCGGGCGGGTGACCGCCGGAATAAGGATCGGAAAGTCACCAGCCTCCCAGGAGAGCGGACATACCGTGGAATCCGTGGGCCCATTACAGGCCGGGTGGGGGGGCTTTCAGAAGTCGGGGCCACCGCGGTCAGAACCTCGCTGGGCTGCAGCCCACACAGACAGAACCTCGCGCAGCAGAAGACAGGCCCCCAGGCCCCACGCAGGGGCTGTCGGCCAGAGGAGCGGGGCTCCCTGGGGTGTCCCCGTGGCCGCGCTGGGGACGCTCAGCACCGCGATGGAGAACTGATGCCCTGTCCCCGCTCAGAGTAACCGCAGAACACGCTGCTCCCAAGAGAACCCGAGTCCCGATTCCAGCGGACTCACGTGGCAAGAAAAACACGCCGGCTTGCCAGCGGGCAGCGGGGGCTGGGAGGGGGGTCAGGAGGGACACAGGAAACCCCACGGTTACTAAGCGATGGACCCCTCCAACCCTCGGTAAACAGTGTCTTAATTTGTGGTGATTAATTCAGCGTTTCGTTGTAGTTGTGTAGTTTGGCAAACGAGTCCGACCTCGGCCCCCTTAACCCGCTTCCACGTCCCCCTCTCCCCGCAGTGCTCCCCTTTCCCAACCAGATGAGCGAAGGGATAAATTACTCCGGAAATGTCTGTGCTCCGATAAAGCATTATCCCCTGCCAATCAGCAGATGAGTACATCGCCTCGGCTTCGGGATTTCTGTGGCCTCGGAAAAGCTCACGCGGTCCTGGCGCCGGACCTCAGTGCGGCATGCCACGCGTGAACGGCCACGTCCCCGTCCCGCCGCGGCTTTTTGGGCACATCGCTTCGTCATCTAGGGTTCACATACGTGTTTCGTGCAACATCTGGTTTGGATTTAATTGTCTTTTTTCACAGCTGCTTTTTTACCCGAACTTGCCACAAAAGCAGATGAGTAAGCGGGACGATGTGCTGGGTCATTTGAGTTTTGGTGGATGATGGGATTGTGTTTGCACGGACGGGGCCCAGAACTACCTACCACAGGCAGCCCGGAAGCCTGCCAAGGGACAAAGACTCAGTGATAACAGGGAAAGAGTCCCCACCTTCACATCTCAGCTAGAGCTCCAAGGTCAAGACATCTTGGAGCAGGACCTCTTCCGTCATCTCACGGGGGAGGAGGTGGCTCGTGAAGGCTTCCACGCCGGCCCAGGCAGCCGCCGCCTCCCCACCCCGTGTTCCGTCGGGAGACGACTCTGGCAGTGTCTGGGGGGTGCCTCTGGACCTCCAGGAGGGACACAGGGTCCCCGGCCAGCTCCAATCCATCACACTGTCCCCGCCGCCTCTCTGGGTCCTCCAGAGAAACTCCCACGACGTCAGTGCATGCCGGGGGTCTGTCTGCAAAGACAAACGCACCCGGGGTGGAGCTCGTGAGGCCCTTCTGACGACGTGTGTGACGCTGAGCTCGACGACCGACTGTGCGGCCTGGCACCAATAACACATGGTCACCAGCAACGTGGAGCATTTTACAAGACGCAGGTGCTGCCCGGTGCCAGCCGGGTCCCATCCCCGGGGCACAGACCTGCTCGCTCGCCCGGAGCCAGGGGCACAGGAAGTGGGAAGAAAGCCTGTGTCCAAACCCTGGCCTCCTCTCTTATTAGCGACCTGGTCTTGGAGAAGTCTCCTGACCTCTCTGCAATTAACCCCCTTGGTCGGAAAACACAGTTTGTATGGTTCGACTCTTCCATTTATTGGGATCTGGTTTATGGTCCGGAATATGGCCCATCTGGATGAACGCTCCACGTGCGCTCTGCCGTGGGCTGGAATGTTCTAGGGGTGCCAGCTGGGTACAGTTAATTGGTAACGTTTTTGGAGTCGCCTGTGTCATCACCGATCTTCTGTCCGCCTGTCCTCTAGCTGCTGGGACAGGGCTGCTGTGCTGGCTGTGCTGGGCGACAGCCCGAGTCGGGCGGCCAGACGCGCGTCTAGGCGCTGCTGGGAAGGGGGTTTGCAGATGCGATTGAGTCCCTAGTTAGCTGGCTTCACGTAAGGGGGAGGAGCCTGCGTGGGCCCGCCAGACCCCGTCGGAGGACCCTGAAAGGCAGGGCGACGCTCCTGCGGGGAAAGAAGACTGTCTTCCTACGGACAACAGTGCCGGCTGTACCTGTGCCTGCACCCCTGCCGTCAGGCTTGCTTGGTCAGTCCCACCGCCGCACGAGCCACTTCCGTGTTCTTCCTGGTACCTCCCCACCTGCCCTGGCTGTGGACCACCCCCCCCACCCCCAGCTACGACCCTGCAGGGCACAGGTGTGGAAGCCTCTGGCTAAAAATGTGCATTTCTCCCTGTGTCCCCACAACGCTCTTGAGGCTTCCTTTTCACACTTGAAGCTGTTACTATGGACCCACACGTTTAGCATTCATGTCTTCTATGCAAACTGGCCCCTTTATGCTGAGAATCGACTTCTTTATCCCTGGAAACTTTCCTTGATGCGACATCCGGCACTGACACAGCCCCTCCAGCTTCGTGCTGGGTTGGTTTAGATGGTTTGTCTTTTCCAACCTACGTGTGCCCTCCTAGTGAAGCCGCCCGTCTCGCAGGCAGCGCTTCCTGGGGGTCCCCGCGTTGTCCCGTCTCGCGGTCTGTGTCTGCTTTGAGCGTTAGACGGTTGACACTAACGTAATTATCGGTGCGAGCCACTTTAAAACCGTCCCCGTGATCTGGCTTCTGTTCTCCTGTCCCTTCCTTGTTTTCTTGCTCCCACGGTCACGGCTTCTTGTGGGTTCACTGAGGGACGTATTTTAATGATTCTCCTTTATCCGCACCATGGGCTCATCAGCTACGCCTTCACGTTTTATTTTCAGTGGGTGCTCTGGAGGTCACGACGTACGTATGAAACGCATCACAGTTTGCCTCCTCATCTTGTTACGCCTTGTCACGCACGGTGTGAGGACAACACACTCCCACGTCCCCCTCCTGTCCCTCGTGCTGTTATCATCGGGGATGGTACTTCCGTGTATAATATGAACCCCCAAATGCGTTGGTATTATTTCTGCTTTGGACAGCAAATTATCATTTCAAGAGGTAGAAAAACGAGAAAACCACATTTCCCGGGCACCTGTGCATTTATTGTGTGTGGGGCGGTTTCCATCGGGGACCGTTCTTCCGCGGGAAGAACCCCTCTCGCATTTCTTACCGGGTGGATACGCTGACAATGAATTCTACCTGGTTTTGCTCGTCTGAACAGTGTTGACTTTGTCTCCAATTCTGAACCAGACTTTTACTGGGCAGTGAAACCTTAGTTGACAGTTTCCCCCCTTTTTAACACACTGAAGGCGTCGCCCCATCGTGTTCCGGGTGGCATGGTTCCTGGCAGGAGGTCTGCTGTCCCTCACAGCTCTGCTCGGGCATCCACAGTGCTGTGTTTATCAGCTGCTTCTGGCTGTTTCCGCTTTATCACCGGGTTTCAGCAATTTGTTTATAATGTGCCTTCATGTGCTTTCTCAATGTTTATTCTACACGGGGTCTATTTTGCTCATTAGATCTGTGGGTTTATGGTTTCCAGTAAATTCAAAAAATTTCTGGCCATTATTGTTTCAAAACATTCTCTGTCCCTGCTTCTCTCTCTCCTCTTTCCAGAACCCCAGTTACACATGGGCTGGAGGACTGGATATTACCCCACAGGGCACCAGGCTTCTGTTATTTTGTTTTTCAGTCTTTTTTCTCTCTGGTTTGTTTTGGATCATTTTTATAGCTTCAAACCCACTGATCTTTAATTCCACGGTGTTTATCTGCTGTGAGCCCCATCCAGCACATTTTTCATTTCGAATATTAAGTTTTCATCTCTTAGAGTTCCATTTGTCACTTTTTTATATCTTTCATTTCTCATTACGTATTTCTCTTCCTTCCTGAACATGTGGGGCATATTTCCAACAGCTGTATTAACCTTGTCTGTTAATTCCATCACCTCTGCCGCTTCTGGGTCTCTTTCTGTTGATTCATGTTCTCCCTGATTATGGGTCTTAATTTTCTGCTTTTTTTCCCATGCCTGGTTATTTTTGATTGAATGCCAGACATCGCCGTGTCCACAGTTGCTTTCTGGCTTCTGTTGTGCTCTTTTAAAGAGTGATGGATTTTACTCAGGTGTGCAGTCCAGTTGTTTGGAGTCGGTCATATCCTCCCGAGATCTGCTTTTAAATGCTGTTAGGGTGGGTCCAGAGCAGACTTCGGTGAGAGCTAATTTACCACCATCGTGCAGAGGGTACTCTTCTGAGATTCCACCCAATGCCAGCGTCTTAGAAGGTCCTTCCCACTCTGCCTGCCGTAAACACAAACTAGCCAGTCCTGCGCGAGCTCCCAGGATTGTTCTGCCTGCCCCTCTGGGCACCTCCTCCCCACACATGTGCACTCAGCACTCAGCACAACGCTGTGGAGTCCCTCTACAGGCCCCCGGTCCCCTGCCCTCAGTTCTTGCTGGTTTGGCCTCCCCGAACTCCAGTCTCCCCACTTGGTGAGCCTGCCGCCTCTATTTCATTTCCCTCCTGAGGGGCTGGTGCAGTCACGGGACCCTTGTGTGCTTCCCTCCTCACATCATTCGCCTCCCGATGTGTGAGGCCGTGCTCTGTCGATTTCACCCCATTTTCTGGGTGAAAATCTAGTGGCAAGTAAGCCCGTGGCCAGAACCAGATGCCCCCCAAGCAGTAAAATTTTCAGATGAGTTTTTTGGTTTAATGTCAGGTTGATAATTTGTTATTTCCACATTTTAACTAAAAACGCTAAAAATCTATTACCCCCTGCTAACATGATCATCTCATCAAATAACGAAAAGGACATAATTTCAGGATAAAGGGCATTTCTCCCCAAGGTAGGGCAGCTGTGGACTTTATGGCAATTTATAAACTCTCCGCAACGTCCTTATTTAACCACAGACTATGAGCATTTTCCCCAGGCTGACGTTTAAGGACAATATTGATTAGAGATGATGGAGATACGGTGCCTGGTGACAGGGGTTAAGGCTATTGGTATCGCTATTCGGTATGTATGTTGGAAGCAGCTATCGTAAGCCTGGAGGAATTAATGGCAGGTCTCTGCCTTGGGGGCTGCTGGGTGTGCCAGGTGGGCGGGGGCCGGGATGGCACGGTTAGGGACGGGTACTTGTCACCGAGCTCCTAGGACACCGATCTCCAAAACGTGTTCCACACCCCTCTAGGGCGCTGCTGGAAAAATGCTGGTTCAGAAAGAGAACCTTCCGGTAGCTTAGGGAGTGAAGAGCCCAGGAATCCCCAGCAGCGGGAGCGTCTCAGGGGCCCTTCTCTGGCCCGGCGCAGGCAGGGGTTCCGTTCTGACGGGGATCCAGAGCACAACGCAAGGCGAGCACCAGCCGCCTCAGCCCATCAGTCAGTCGATCACCCGTTACTGAAGGCTGCATGCCGGGCCCCAAGACCACACATGCCTCTCACCCACTCCCTGCTGGGGTTTGGGGCCCGGCTCGCCCTCTCCCTCATCCTCAGCTGGAACGTGGGCGGGGGGCACTCCAGAAAAACCGTCAACCCAAGAGCAAGGACCGCAGAGGTTGACGTCTGGGAGGCATCTATGCAACAGCTGCCTCCCGTGTGCACGCCTTCCTGAAGGGCCCGTCAGCAGGCCCCGCTGTATTCAGAGATCCGGACTTAATACCTTCTTCCCACACCCCCGCGCTCAAGAACGAACCACATACGCCCTGCCGTGACTGGATGAACGTGACCTGCGGGAACCACCTCCCGACTCCTCGGTGGTTCCAGAAAAGTAATTTACCTCCTGAGCCTGATCTTCGCGAGAGGAGCCCTACAGCTCTCGGCCGTTACCGTCACCAAGTCCGGGGGGATCCACAAGGCCATTCCCAGCGTGCTCCCTCAACAGGTGCCCCGGGCCCTGTGCACATCAAGCACAGGGGGCCTGGACGGGCAGGGAACGAGAGCAGGGAACCCCCGCGGCACGGGGTCGACACCTGAGAGGCAGGACAGACCAGAAACACGGCACAACCTGTCAGCTGCCCGCCCGTGCCATGAGGGTGCCAAGCAGGTGGGGGATGCTGAGGGCGGTGGGGGTCTGAGGAGGAGGACTTTGACAGAGCCGGTGGGGGTGGCCTGGGCAGAAGGTCACAGGCGGGAGGGGTGTGGACGGGGGTTGGGGACCAGGGACACGGGAGACCTCCGGCCGCCCGCTCTCTGGAGAACGGACTGCAGGCCCGGGCGGGGGGACCGGGCAGACCCGTTCGCGAGTCACGGCAACGGGCCAGGTGGGAGAGGAGGGGCCGCCCGAGTACGTGCGATGAGGCGGTCACCCTCGTCGTTAGGGTGCTGGGCCCACCCTGAAAGCAGAGCCACAGGACCTGCTGACGCCGGAATGTGAGCGGGACGGAGGGGTGTCCAGGATGGTCCCAAGGCTCGTGGCCTGAGAAAGTGGGAATGTGGTCTTGCCTGTGTTGCCCAGGCCGGTGTGTGTGCGGGGGGCGGGGGGGGGGGTGGCGGCAGGGAAGCTGGGGGGGCTGAGAACTGGAGGATCCTGATGGGGAACAGACTTCCAGAAAGAACGGACCCTCATGTATCAGTTCCCCCCACCCCCTTGCCCCAGGAAATAAAGCAGACCTGTACTGAGAGCAGCCCGCTACCCAAATTTCCGCAGCCACAGTTGAAGTCAACACAGTCGACTTTGCCGCCGTGACTGTGACGGGGACGTGAGTAAGGAAGGGGGCGCCGCCACGTCCAGCGGCAGAACCGAGGCGGGGGAGCGGCAGCAAGACTCCGGCGCAGCTCCTCGCGGCCCACGACCGCGACCACACAACGGCCTCGCAACGAACGACCTCGCAACGAATGGGCAAGTGCTTTGCCACCCACTACTCGGCCTCACAGCAGCCCCGACGCGAACAGCTGCGGGAGGTGAGGCTCAGGGAGGCCGAGGAACTTGCCCGAGGTCACACAGCGAGTCGGCAGCTGAGACCCGGGCTCGGCCCCCCGCCGGCCCCCGGCCCAACGCTCCCCCCTCCGCACCTGTAATAAAGAGGCCTCCGGTGGCGCCCACGGAAAGATGCTCAACGTGTTAGTCGTGAGAGAAGCGCCAACCCGAGCCCCCGGGAGGGACCACGGCACACCCGCAAGGATGGCCCAGATCAGCGACGCTGACCCCGCAGAACCGGAGGCCGCCGGGCGCTGGGGCTCCGCCTGTCCCGCGTGGCCGAGCCTCGCGCTGCAGCCACCTTGGAAGACGTCCGGCAGCGGCCCGTAACGTGACCACACGGGGAGCCGGGGGTCCGACGCCCACCCGGCCGGCACAAGGGCTCCCAGGGGCTCCATGCTCGACGGTGCAGAAGTGGACCCGGCCAGCGGCATCCCCCAACCCGGGTGGACAAGCCAGCACCGGGCGTCCGCATCGGGGAGTGCCATCGGCCGTAAAGGGAGCAGACCGTCAGACGCAGGGCGGCGGGAGGGGACACAGCCGCGCAGGGTCCCATCGTGGGTCCCTGCACCTCAGTGACATTCCGGAAAAGGGAGCACTGACCTCCGGTGCCAGAAATCGGATGGAGGCTGCTGGGGCCAGCAGGGGCCTGTGTGAGGCGGTGAAGCGTGGCGGGGTGTGTGGGGGTCAGTGGGGTCCACGGGGGTGTATCAGGAGTCCTGGGGATCTGGCGGGGACTGCAGGGGTCACGCTGGGGGGAGGGCGAGGTCTGTGAGGGTCTCGTGGAGGGCACCAGGGGTCGCGGGGACTGCAGGGGTCTGGCGGGAAGGAGGAGCCCACTGCGGAGGGCGGGTCGCGTGCTGGCCGGGAGGGTTACACCGCGTGCACACATGGCAGGTCGCAGACCCGAGTTCTACCAGAGTCCATTACCTCCCAGCAAACCCGATTGAAACAGCAGCAAAACTGGACCCAGTCTGGCACCTGCCGGAGGCCGGTCGACATCTCAAGCTCCCTCACGCAGCGGGGACGTGCGTGACCTCCCCCACCTCCTGTCCCTCCTCCCACACGATGGTGTCAGCACACCGTGTCCCCCCCCCCCCCACCCGGTGCTTCCCTCTCAGGCTGCACGGGGCCTCCGCACCCCGGGTCGGTCCCTCCGGAGGGACGTACACGAGCCGCTGTCACGGCTGCCGCCCAGCCCTGTCTCCAGAGCGCGTCACCCAGCAGGTGTTCACCGAAAGGGACTGAGGGAACAGATCAAAGACCGAGCTAAGCTCCAGAGCGAAGAAACAGACACGACTTCCCTGCCCCGTTCTCTGGCGAAAGCAAACAGCCTGTCAAAGAGAGACCCGCGCGAGGCAACTCGGTCACGCGCGGAGCCATCCCAGAGCGGCCCGGGACCCAGTGGCAGAGCCCCACCTGTCACAGCGGCGGCCGGGTCCCGCACGCTCCGCCCAGAGCGTGTTGTGAGCCTGATAAACGTTAAGGGGAGAAAACAGTTAACTACGCCCGGAGTCTCGTCTTTCCCAGCTGCGGGCTTTGCTCAGCCGAAAATCAGCAGAAAACGTTCGGCCAAGTTTGGTGCCCGCTCAGATGCCAGAGCTTCTGAGCTCCGGACAGAGGCTCTGGTAACACTTGGCCGAAACGACAGGGACGGTGAGAGACTTACAAAAAGGACTCGAAAGGCTACCCGGCTGCCAACTAGCTCTGACAAAGTTGTATTTTGATGAGCAACGTGTAAATGAATCAGCTACACATGGCCCACATTTCCCTGGAAACACCCATGGGCTTGACAGTAAGGGGGGTGGCGGGGCCGGGGGAGGGACCTTGGGCGGGGGGGGGGGGGAGCGGGGGGGGGCTGCATTACAGGTTTTGCCAGACTCCTAATCCTGGGAGGGGGTAAAGAGTTGAAGACATCTGGCTGACATAAAAACATGGCTGGATTCATCCTTCCTCGCAGCAAATATTGTTCTCATTAAAACACAATCAGATCATCTATGGGGAGGAGTGCATCATCCTCATTGTGGAGAGCGGTGCACAGAACCTTCTCGGTGCACGACAGCTGTGCTGTCGGCAGCCCGGCCCGCTCGGGCTCCCCCTGACGGCCGCTGAGGTCCCGCCTCCACTTGGGGACCCCGCCTTCCCACAGCCAGCATGAAGGTCAATTTCACGAGTCGGCTGGGGAAGCCGGGGTGCCCGGCCGTTTGGCCAGACGCCAGAGTCGACGTTACCACGAAGGTACTCGGTAGATTCGGGGAGCGTGTGGTCAGCCGGCTCTGAGTAACAGGGGTCAGTCTTCCCACGGTGGGAGGGCCTCCTCCAACCAGTTGATGTTCTGAGGAGCAAAAACGGAGCTTTCCCAGAGAAGAAACAATTCTGCCTCGTGACCGTAGCAGACATCTAGCCAGCGTCTCCGGCCTGTTGACCTGCCCTACAGATTTCAGACTTGCCAGCCCACAGTCGTTAAAATTAAGATAAATCTCAAAAACATAAAAATCAATCTCTCTCTCCCCGCAGGGAAAGAGACAGACAGATGTCAATAGACGATAAAAAGAGAGAGGTGCTTCCCAGGTAGATAGCAAGAGGGAGAGCGATGGTAGATAGATAACATGGACAGATGACGGACAGACAGGTACAGACAGACAGTAGATGTCCTGTTGGTTCCACTTCACCGGAGAAGCGAGGAGAACCCCGGCTGACGCTCAGAGAAAGGAAAGATCTGTCGGTCCCCCAGAGCCAGCCCTTGGAAAACCCCTCATCACATGGCGGTGTGGACGAGCGGTTAAAAGTGCTGACTCTGGTTTATGTAGATTTCTGGAACAAGCAGAGCTAATCTATGATGAAAACACCAGGGCTGTGGTTCCCTCGAGGGACGGGGGGTAGACCTATTAAGAAGTATGGAGACTGTTGATGGGACAGTTCCAAGTCTTGATATGGGGACGGGTTCCATAGGCGTTTGCTTTTGTTGAAACTCGGCAAACAGTAAGCCTAAGGTGCGTGTATTTCATGGCATGGAAATTTCACTCAGAAACATGAATATCGAACTCCAGTTGGTGAAATGTGAGCTCAAGGGTTTGGGGTGAAACCTACCAGTGTCAGCAAATGCTTTTTGCAATGCACACCAAAAAAAGACGGATTCACGGATGGACAGAGGGACGAGAGACGGATGGAGACGGACGACGTGAATGTAGTTCACGTGAACGGCGGAATGAGACGTGGGCATGTGGGTGTTCGCCACAAGGTTGTTTTAACTCTCCTGTGTGTTGGACTTTTTACAATAAAACGCTGGAAAAGGGAACACAGGCCCGCGGGTGGCCCGGCCCGTCTGCTCTTGACCCCGATCGTGCCATGAACCAGCTGTGGGCCGTGGGTCAGCTTCCTCACCTCTCTATGCCTCGGGTCCCCCAACTGAAACCGAAGAGTGGTGATCGTGCCCCTTCTAGGGTTCGCACGCGGCGGCACTCCGCAGCACCCGCGATTCTTAGCAGCCGTTTCCCCTCCAAACACCAGGAATCTGGCTGAGACCTGACTCATTTAGACAGCTCAAGCCTTGACCTTCAGAAGCTTCTGAACGTCGGCCTCCTGAATAAGCACCGCACGGAAGCAGGAAACAGGAGAGGGCAGCAGATCCTGGCAGCAATCCCCGCATCCGATTACTTTCAACGAGCATCGGGGAACGGCAAGTTGCAGGCTCGTAGGGACCAGGATGTAGAAGACAAGCCATGGTCACCTGGGGGCAGTGTGAGCCAAGGGCTGGAAGAGCTCAGAGCAGGCGGAGGTGTGTTCTAAAAGGAGAGGCGGTGGGTGGCCTCTTGGGGGAGTTCCTCCCATGGGCAGGATTTCAGTGGATGGATACGGTCCCGGATTGCTCCGTGACACAAGGTCCTGGTCCACGTTGGTTCTACCCTCCCTCGGGACCATAGGTACAGTGGATCCCATCTGCCAGCCACCTGGAAACCACACCTGGTGCAGAACGTGACCCTGCCTCACCGAAGCGGTCCTTGGCCAGTTACAACCTCTAATGGGAAAGTGCACCGTCCAATCGAAAACAGATTCTGAACACCACCATCTGGAAACCCAAACTCCACCAACGGTTTGCAAGATTTATACCAACTTAGTCTAGTCCTGGTTTCTCACCTACTTACTCTGATGACCAGGAACTCACAGAGCTATGACACAGTGTAAAGTGATCTGGTCAACAGGGAGATTGTGTTGTAATGAACCAGGATAATGTGCCTCAGACTCAGAAAGAAACAAAACTCACAACCAAAGTATCAGTGATGGTCTTATGAATGACCAAGTTTAATCAACACTCTATCCGTTGATCTGGCCATTCATCCACCCACCCATCCCGTCAATTATCCATCCATCCATCCATCCCCCATCCATCCATCTGGCCATCCATCCATCCATCCACTCATCCAAATACCTACCCATCCATTCATCCATCCATCCATCCAACATCCATTTGCACACACATCCACCTGTCCACCCATCCATCCACCCATTCATCATCCATCCAACTTTTTTTTTAAAGTTTATTTGTTTTGAGAGAGAGAGTAAAAGCGGGGGAGGGCCAGAGAGAGAGAGAGAGGGAGAGAGAGAGGGAATCCCAAGCAGGCTCTGCACTGATAGCATGAAGCCTGATGTGGGACTTGAACTCACGAACCGTGAGATCGTGACCTGAGCCAAAACCAAGAGACGGATGTTTAACCGACTGAGTCACCCAGGTGCCCCCAACTTTAAAGAGTCTTAATTACTACACCTTTACTATACTCGGGGCTTATGAAGCTACAAAATCCGGCAGAGAGTAGGCACTAAATATCTTCAGACAGTTGGATTACGTTAATAATGAATACAAAAACAAGGAAGGTAACGTGTATTCTTAAGGAGCACGGAAAACCTAAGGGAACACGATACTGATGGCGCGGAGGGGACGTTGCGTGATACCATCAGGGTGACAGTGTGACTCATCAAGCAAACCAAGACACTGCTCACAGTAAAAATGGGTGCTAAACATGTTTTAAAATATCTACTTTCTTGAAATATCAAATTATTGCCTGGCATTTTTATTTTCTTTATTTCTGGCCCTATGAAACAGTTCTATTTAAAATCTATTATCAGCACAGGGTCGCCTGGGTGGCTCCGTTGGTTAAGGGTCCAACTTCAGCTCAAGTCATGATCTCATGGTTCATGAATTTGAGTCCTGCATCAGGGTCTGTGCTGATGGCTCAGAGCCTGGAGCCTGCTTCGGCTTCTGTGTCTCCCTCTCTCTCTGCCCCTCCCCCACTTGCACTCTGTCTCTGTCTGTCTCTCAAAAATGAAAAAACGTTAAAAAAAATTTAAAAAGAAAATAAATAATAATTAGGGTGCCTGGGTGGCTCAGTCGGTTGAGCGACGACTTTCGCTCAGGTCACGATCTCGCAGCTTGTGAGTTCGAGCCCCGCGTCGGGCTCTGTGCTGACGGCTCAGAGCCTGGATCCTGCCTCAGATTCTGTGTCTCCCTTTCTCTCTGCCCCTCCCCTGCTCATGCTCTGTCTCTCTGTCTCTCTCTCTCTGTCTCTCTCACTCTCTCAAAAATAAACAAACACGAAAAAAATTTTTAAATAAAAAAATCAAATCTATTATCAGGACAAACTATTCCAAGTCTATTACTGTGCATAGTAAAGCAAAACGTTACAAACGTCTTTGTACTGATTGCCTCGATGTGTAAAATGACCAGTGGAATAGTTACTCTGGATGCACATTCGCGCACTCTGGTTTTCAAGCACATCTGGCTCCAACACTTTCTTCACTGTTTATCCAAGTCCTTATCCTCAACCTTCTCAGGGCTGTACTTTGCGACCGGTGGCTGCAAAGTCGCGGACGCCCTCGACCGAGCCTGTCTGTAAACGCGCTGTTGCCCTGGGAGCCTGCCCCGCTGTGGGCGCCGGCCGGCAAGCTCCGGGCTTTCCTCCAGGCTGCCTTCTCCACGCGAGACGTCTGGACGTCAGGGTGGGCAGCGCGTCTGTTCTGCGTGCAAGAACCGGGCAGCAAATATTTTATAGACCCAAACTCATCGAACAAGTTGTCCCGCGGATCCTTCTGAATGTTTCACCAAATTCAACTGCTTTGAAGTCTAGACTGTGTCTGTTACATTCCAGTTGGCTACAGAACATAAATGCATCCGATGTGAATGTGGCCTTCGTCAGAAGATCCTTCCAAAGTGGCGTCAGGGCCCGGGGCTCACCCGGCCAGCCTCCGTCTGCAGCTCCCCTTCCTTTTCGGAAAAGCATTCCGGCATCTTCTGTGAGCACGCTTTCTCGGCGATAACTGAGCCGCGCCGAAAGCTCCACGGAAGGGCAGTTTTCGCGGAAAACTTTGACGTTTCCGGTGGATTGGAATAAAATGCAACCAAAACGTAAAGGACTCATTTACGAAGCAAAGCTATGCGGCGCTGGGCCTCTTTGACGCGAGACTGATGTCAGGCCGAAGACAGAAGCCTGGACTGCCTGTGGGGTTTTGTCTTTTAATCCAGCCTTCACCACACAGGTTTTGTGGTTCAGTTACTGGACTGAATAGGGACGCACGGTGACCACCTGGGCTGCCCGCGGGACTGGGAGAAGGTCCCACATGATCACCGCCGGCGGGCAGCACGCCCATCCCACGCGGATTTCTGCCCGCGGACGCTCAGTTTAGCAAAAATACTGTCTTCACCCCGATGCGTGCTCCACCAACATCTGAACTGGTGTCAGGGCTGCAAAAATAAATCACTGTACCTTCACCGTTGAACTTTTAAGTCGAATCAACAAAAGCCCTTCTGTCGGCTGGCGGCCTGCGGGCTCCGTGCGTCCCTCCGGCACGTCCCCAGTGCTCAGGGGGACAGCACGGTGTCAGGGAACCAGAGGCTGGCAGGGCAGCAGGCTCCGCGCCTTAAAAATCAATTCATTTTTGGGGCGCCTGGGGGGCTCAGTCAATTAAGCATCTGACTTTGGCTCAGGTCACGATCTCACAGTTGGTGGGTTCAAGCCCTGCGTCGGGCTCTGTGCTGACAACTCAGAGCCGGGAGCCTGCTTCACATTCTGTGTCTCCCTCACTCTCTGTTCCTCCCCCGCTTGAGCTCTGTCTCTCTCTCTCTCTCTCTCTCTCAAAAAACAAACATTAAAAAAATCTTTAAAAATATAAATCCACTTTTAACATCCTTACGTTCTAGCTGGATTCTCCTGCCCACCAGTCTTGGGGCCTGATGTTGGTTGCGTTTGTCTAAAAGGGAGACGAGAGAGTGCTAAGAAAACTAGTCAACACCCCACCGAGACTCGCGCCTGGTCACAAACGCAGTGCTAGAAAGAACGGAACCTGAGTCCCTCTCTATGGGATCCAAGGCGTCTGGAGGCTGCCATGTAAAACCATCCACGTCGGACGCGGGAAACACCAAGAAGGCACGCTTGAGGAAACTGAGTCACAAAGAAGGAAAACATGTTACCCAAGGTGGCCCAGGCCGCAGTGGGGGCAGAACCCCAGGGGCACGGCCCCTCCACCATCACACAGGGGCTGGGAGAGCAGGGGGGCCGTCCTGGCTCCAGGGAACAACAGCCTGGCCCCCACCACCTGCGACACGGCACGGAGCCCACCGGCCGCGTGTCTACGAAGACGAAGCTCTTGCACAACAGGAAACTTAGAACCTCCCCTAGAATATGGCAAATAATTTTAAATTATGATAAGCCCGTTAGGTTAAATATTTAGAGGTTTTGACAAAACACAGCTCTAGTTCGAAGGAAATCGAAGTCCCAGGGCCACCCCGAAGGCCAGGCACTGCCGGGCACGTGCAGGCAGTGCTGTCCCCCTCCTTCCCACAGATCTCCGCAGCCGCGGTGCCCCCGCACGGCGTCCTCTCCCTCAGCTCTAGCCCACGCTGCCCGAGGCGGTCTGAGGACCAGGGACCAGGATGCTGGCTCTGGGGTCCTCCTCCTGGCAGGGCAGGAGGGGGGCACCTGCAGAGGAGTGGGGGACAGAACCCCTGGACGTGTGGCAGGACTGGCTCCTAGGGATGGAGACAGGCTGGGGGAGAGACAACAGGAAGTCTTGCGTGTTATCCTGGAGACAGGAGGAGCCAGGCGCCTCTCTAAGCAGGCGAGGGAGATGCGAGAAAAGTCGGTGCTGGCGGAGGGAGAGAGGGAGCAGAATGAGCGGGAAAACCTGGGTCAGAGGGGCCGGACCT
Organism: Neofelis nebulosa; assembly: GCF_028018385.1. Taxonomy (NCBI): domain Eukaryota; kingdom Metazoa; phylum Chordata; class Mammalia; order Carnivora; family Felidae; genus Neofelis; species Neofelis nebulosa. The sequence goes on along the minus strand of NC_080798.1, from coordinate 60,733,086 downwards.
CACCCTGACCAGCTTTCAGCAAGGCCCCGCGAGTGCCCACGGCTGCCGGCGCTCCGCAGTGACCGGGCTGGCCGTCCCTGCCCTCGTGGGGATGCACAGTCGCCTCATGACGACAGAGAACCAGGGGATACAACGCAGGGGCTGGAGGGGGCGGTGTCTCAGAAGGTGGGGGCGGACAAGACCTCTGCAGCAGCACTGGGGGGGCTCCGGTCGAGGAGGGCGGCCCAGAGGGAGGACCCGGGCATCCCTTCGCCGGCCCCGCGGTGGACCAAATCAGCCTCTCCTGGCAGCGCCTACCCGCCGTGGCAGTTTTGGCTCCCGAGAGGGTCTGCCCGGTGTGGTTTTGAGGCCTCGGGAGCCCCTGAGAGATGGGCACTGCCCGCCCCCGAGGGTACGGCACCGGCTCTTGGTGGGAGTGGTGGGGGACCACGGGGACAAGGGACGGCCGCCCCGTGAGCCACCGCTGAGACGCAAGAGTAACCCTCGTCAGGATCTCGCACAGGAAGTCGGACGTGGCACCGACAAGGTTCCTGGAGCGTGCGAAGCAGCGGCGAGCGGGTCCTCCCTGAGCCAGCTGCACGAGGTCCCCGCGTGACGCGACACGGCGCCCACTTCGCGCCAGGAGGCGGCCCGCAGAACCCAGCAGGAGCACGGAACATTCTGGCGGGAAGGATACCGAACGCCGGGCCTTTGGGAAACTGCCGGGGAGGCCCGTGGGGTGGGGGGTCTTGGCGTCAGCCCCTGGCCGGCCGCCTGGAGCGATTCGGGAAGCCTGGAGGCCCGGCCAGCCCCGCGCAGGGAAGAAACGCCTCCTGCGGCTGCCGGGCCCGGGGGGAAGCAGGGGTGAAGCGGCCGCCCTGGAAACACCGCCGGGGCCACGTTTTCCCCGAGTCTTTGTTACCAAGGACATCTGGTTCCAAATCCCGGCCCCTCACCTGAGATCATCGTCCCTCTCCGTGAAAGGACGGAGTCATTCTTTCCATCCGTGCCCGCCAGGTTGGCGGTGCGCAGGCCAGGTCGTGTTGGCATGGCAACGAGACGGCGCGCCTCTGCAGCAGCGTGTTCCGCGGGGACACGGCCTCCCCGAGCCCCCGCCGGCCCCCGCGCCCTCCTCTCGCCGACTATGCCACGGAGCCCTCGCGACAGCAGGACGATGCAGCCCTTCATCTTTGCCCCGACTGCGAGAATCTGCCCCCCGAGCCCTCGCACGTACGCGCAACCTGATTCTCGACGAGGACGCCACGGCTGCTCGGTGGGGGAAGGACGGTCTCTTCGGCAGGTGGAGCTGACGGCGGGACACCCGCGTGCCAGAGAATGAAGCGGGGGGCGGCGGGGGTGGGGGGGCGCAGAACAACAAAGATGAACTCGACGAGGCTCCGAGACCTACACACGAGAGCTCAACCGCAGGCCTCGGAAGGTGAGGTCGCAAACCGTCGCGAGCCTGGGTTGGGCAGCAGTCTCTCTCAGACGTGACATCAAAAGCTAAGCAAGAAAAGGTTTTTAAAATACGCACGTTGTACCGGGTCAAAATGCCAGATTTTGGACACCATCAAGAAAGCGAAAAGACACAGAATGAGAGAAAATACTTGCAAGTCATCTCCCCGACAGGGGACTTGTATTCATAGCGTATGAAGAAATCCCGCGAGTCCATGATGAAAAAGACGAAGGAGACGTTTACACGGGCGCAGGGGAAAGATCCCCCACCATTAGCGACCGGGAAACGCAAACCAAAACCGCGAGAGACGCTTCCGACTCGTTACAGCGGCTCCTGTCGAAGCACAGGCGGTCGTGTCTGTAGGACGGGGAATCAGAACCCTCACTCGGTGCCGGTGGGGACGGAAAGGAGGGGACGTCCCCTCCAAACACGGGACACGGTCACCACGTGACCCTGCAGCTCTGCTCCTAGATGGACGTGCGCCCGAGAGAAATGAAAACACGTGTCCACGCGAACGGTGCAGCATTATTCACCCCAGCCCAAACCCGGAAACAGAAGCGTCCACCGAACTAACGGGTAAACGGCAGGCGCGCCGTGTGCTGGGGTCGGACCCGCGCCCGGATGAAGCCCTCACGGGCCATGGAAACGTGAGGCCGACAGAAGGGAGCCAGTCGCCACAGGCCGGTAGTGCACGGTTCCATTTATGTGAAATGAGACAGAGGGAGATTCACGGTTTGCAGGGGCTGCGGGAGGGGAATCGGGGGTGACAGACACTGGGCACGGGGTTTCCTTCTGGGGTGACGAAAATGTTCTAAAATGAACCACGGGTGGTATTCGCACAACGCCGTAAACACACTGAAAACTGAACTGTGCCTTCAAATAGATTGAACAGTAGGTGAATTTTATCTCAATAAAGCCACGTTAAAAACACCTGAGCTCAGGGCCGTGGTGCACCACCCCCCCGCCGCCGGGCACACACTTCCCACGGGCATCGTCCCCAACCCTGGATGCCCTCGTCTCCCACACCCTTCGGAGCACCGCCTGTGAGCCAGCAGCACGGGCATCACCTCGAGGAGCGCAGCATCGCAGGCCGCCCCCCCAGACCTGCTCGTCAGAATCTACGTTTTCACCACGCCACAGAATTCGTGCCTCTTTGTGGCACTGCTAGTGTCCCTCCCATCCTCCTAAAACCACCCAGAAGGACTCGTCCGCCGGTCCTTGTGTGGGGGGAGTCACGGTGGGAGAAGCCAGCGCACAGCTTGCAAGGAGACGAGGTTTCAGGTTTCCGCTGTGCCGTTTCATTCATTCGTTCGTTCATTCATTCGTGCCTCTGACCAGCGCTGACGGGCTACCCGCAACACAGCCCAACGCCGCTCCCGCGACACGGAGGCGGGCGAGGCAGACGGGAGCAGGGCAGCCCTGGGGGACCGCGCACCACCAGGGTCCTGACTGGCTCTTGCAAACTCAGGGAAGCAGCACGTGGGTCCTTCCCCACGAGCCTCCCTCCTCAGCAGTGGGAGGTGGCTGGTGCCGACACTGACCCGGGGCCGTGAGGACCGGATGCGGACCACGGGCACGGGCAGCCGCGACGCAGCACACGGTTCCACGCCTGCTCTTCCCCAAGTGTTTCTCTGTGGAAGCAGGGGGGGAGTTTGGGGTCTCAAATGTCCGAACAACGGCTTTGGTTCTGGCTGCGGGCTTCTCCGTACGTTCCCGGGGAGGGGGGGTGGCGGGGGGAGGCTGCTTCCTGGCAACAGAAACGGGGCCGTGGAAGGCGGTGGTGGACTTCAAGGACAGAAAAGGCAAGACTGAGCGTTTCGGCACCGTGGGAGCGCTTAACAAGGAGCCAGGGAGGATTCTGGAACTGAGAAATGTAAAAACTGGAATTCAGAATTTGATCATTAGACCTCACTGAAGAAGGACTTCGTGAGCTGGAAGATAAATCTAACGATGTTTCCAGATGGAAATGACCGATGTTCTGGCCACTCGGGTGACGGTTTCTCACACCTGTTGTGGTTTACGCTTGTGGCTCCCTAATGACTAATGAATGACCTGAGTCCCTCTTCGTGGTTATTGGCCACATAGAGATTTTTATCACGTGCCTATTCAGTCTTGGCTTATTTAAAAACCTGGGTTGTTTTTATCTGAGTTTTTTTCGAGTTTATTTTTTCTAATTTTTATTCGAGTTTAACGAGTCATAGACGGTGGGGCTGTCTTGTAGATGAGACGAGCAAACGCAAACGTGGCCCGTGACGAACACAGAGTACGTAACGGCAGTTACTGCTATGGTGACTTTGGACCATTTCATTAGCGGCTCTCCACCCGCTCTGGGCTCTGCTCAGTTCCTTCCGGGCCCCCTTCAGGGCTCACTTCGGAAGCTACTCCCTTCGGAAGCTACTCCCTTCGGGGTGCGTGATCCTACGGACCCACCCCGCCTCACGCGCCACACAGGCCCGGCTGCGATGCTCACAGACGAGGTCCACGCGCCCCTCGTTGGAAACAGGAGGCCCCTGACGTCTCATTCTTCCTCGCCCGATTCAGTGCCGCAGACTTGCATCCGACACTCGAGACTTCACGTCAGCAGGTGCAGGCACAGCCACGTGGTCCCGTCTACTGCCGTTTCAGAGCACGCGTGGCCGAGGACACAGCCCGATGCTAGGTCTTGACACTGAAGGCAGACGCCCAGGGCCAGCGAAGGATGGAGCCAGGGGACAGTCCACCCTCCCGTGAACAGACCAACGGCAGTTGGCGGGGAGGGGACGGGGACGGAGTTCCCGTGTCCTGCTCGGCATCCCCTCGAAGGTTCTGTATTCCGTTCCACGCAAGCAGGTGTGGTGTGTGTCAGATGAAGGCAGTCGGAGGACGTGGGGAGTCAGCCGAGGGTGCGCCTGACGGGGGCCCCGGCGCAGACAGCTCTCGTGGCCCCGCTGTGCGGCGGGCGCCGAACAACTGTGGAAAATACAGAGGTGAATGCGACGGTCTTTCCGCAAGTACGTTCTTCTAGCGTTTTCTTGCAAAACAGCGGGCAGCAGGCCGTCACGTGAGCGCACGTCTCAGGGAGGAGTCTCCACCCTCCGCCACTAATGCGCGGCACGGGCTCGGCAACGTCCGGGGCTCAGATGACGGACGGGAAAATGGAACAGCAAAACCAGCCAGGGGGAAGTCGAGGTGTGCTTGTCGACAGCTCCTGACCGAAGAGGCTCCGGGGAACCACCGGCTGCTTTCTCTGTGCTTTGTGTCCGACCTCCACTCTGGGAACACCGAGTTCAGAGATCACCGCTCCCGGTGGCCTCTCCCACTTCCACATGGGCGGCATCGGCAGTCTGCTCCGTCCGTCGTGCTCTGAGCGTGGCCCCGTCAGACCCTCCGTGCCGCACGACCGCGTTCCAGACGCTGCTGACCGTGGCGCCCTGCCCCACGCCGTGTCGTGCTGAACCGGGGAGGGCGGCTCTCGCGCTGGCCCCACTCGCTCCACGACGGGCCTGGGAAAGGGGCGCTCGCTGCAAGTGTGGGCATTTTTGTGCCCTAACCCTCACAGCGCCGTGCCGTGGGTGCTCCCCACGCCTGCCGGTGCCCAGCCCCCAGTGGTGGCCAAGCACCCTGGTACGGGTCCTCCCTCTCTGACTCAGGGCCCCCGGTTCTCTCCGCCTGGCCCAGCTCACTGGTCTGACAAGCAGGGAGGAGAGCAAAGCTGGGAAGGCCAGGAGTCGTGGCTGCAGGCACGCAGGGCCAGACCACCCGCTCTGCGCCCCTCAGCGGAACAGGTGGCCTTCCCGTCACCAAGGACTCGGGTCTCCTCTCGGCGTCAGAACTGCCAGGAAACTAACTAAAACGAGGAAGGGCCCCGCGTGCCCGTCAGATTAACACGGATAAGGAGGAACGTCAATACAGGACGTCGCCAGAAGCGGAGACGCACCCGGATGCCTGACTTGACGCGCCCACGTTTATTTTTTTTTTTTAATTTTTTTTTTTTTCAACATTTATTTATTTTTGGGACAGAGAGAGACAGAGCATGAACGGGGGAGGGGCAGAGAGAGAGGGAGACACAGAATCGGAAACAGGCTCCAGGCTCGGAGCCATCAGCCCAGAGCCTGACGCGGGGCTCGAACCCACGGACCGCGAGATCGTGACCTGGCTGAAGTCGGACGCCCAACCGACTGCGCCACCCAGGCGCCCCATGACGCGCCCACGTTTAAGAAGCGCGAGTGCGTACGAGGAGATGAGCACAATGTCGCCGGAAGCAGCGAAATCCCAGAAACCCTTGAGGGTGATCGGCAGGGGGCAGGTCAGAGCCGGCGGGGTTCCTCCTCCCTGTGGGACACACGCTGCCGTGCGAAGGAAGGAGGCCGGGCCGTACGCACAGAAATGGAGCCACGCGGGATAGGCTGAGCGAAGCCGCGGCTGTGGCTCAGGGTGTGCAATCCAACCCGCTGGTACAAAACCGAAACCCGTGCCCCCCGTGTCTGTGCAGGCGCGGATGGTGTCCGGCCAGACGTGCGCGAGAGGCTTGCGCCCACGACCCGCTCCCTGTGACCCACACGGTCACATGCGTGCTGTCTCTTCTGAGGGCCTGACGTCCTCGAGATGACAGGTGGCGGGGCCTCTTGGTTCCCACCAGATGTCATCTCCTCAGACCAAAGGGAAAGAGGCCCCTGTCCGTCCGTCCCCACGGGCCGGCTTGGTGGTAAGACCCTGGCATTTTGTAGAGATGCTCAGAAGAGTGGAAAGGCCCTGGTGGGGACAGAGGGGACCAGAAAGATGAAGACGCGGGCTCATGCACCGTTGGGGACCGAACGTGTGCGGCCTGACCCCCAACATGACAGAGTTTGCAGGCGAGGCCTTCGGGGAGGTGATGGTCACATGAGGTCCAGCAGGACCTGGGGCCTTTCCGGGAGAGGCTGCGTCTGGGCTCGCACAGAGGAGACGGTCAGAGAGGCCTCGGCTGGAACCTACCTCGGCCGGCACCTTACTCTCACACTTCCGGGCCCCGGGATCAGAAGAGAGCAATTGCCGTTTAAACCCCGCTGTGGTGTTGTGCCGTGGCAGCCCGAGCTGACCCTGTGTGTCGGCGACCTCGCGGACGGCGGCGGCCCCTCCAGGCGCACGCAGCTCGCGCATCCAACAAGCAAACACGGAGATCCCCCTCGCCCTGGGCAGGGGGGTCGGGGGGGGGGCACATCTTTCTGCCCCACTTGGAGAAAAATCCCCGGGGCAACCGGAAAGCTCCCCCTCATCTTCGCATTTGCTTTTTCCATGCGAAACACCAGGGATCTCACCCACTCCGGGACGTCGGCATCGCGTGAGACGCGGGGAACCACCGCCGCTGACCTCCTGATTTATGCGCAAAGGGGCTGGGGAGGGAGTGTTGGCCAAGGGTGCACGGTGGAACCCCAGCACCTCCCCCCGGGACGGCAAGAGAGGCTCCATCTGGAGAGCGCTGGGGTGGAGCCACACTTCAGTCACCCCCGCTCTGCCCCCTCGTCCTCAGCTCGGCGGGGTTTCTGAAGGCGCCTCCCTGGACCGTGCCCGGGCCTCCTCTCCCCCCGGGGCCCCGCCGGCCTGCCTGGGGCAGCAGAGGTTCCAGGACGAAGTGCCCTCTGGCGGGGAGGGACCCCCTTCACACCGTCCCGAACCCGGCGTGCATGTCAGTAACGGCGGCAGACCCCAGCCCAGGTCAGCGGCGCGGGGGACACGCACGGCCCCGGGATCCCGCCTTCTCGGCAAGCAGCGCGGAGGAAGCAGCATTTGGAGCAAATCCCCTGGACAGAAACTCGCCCCCGGTCCAACACCACCACTGGAAACCCAAATGGTTCGAGTCTGGCAACTCATCAGACCGCCGTTTGTGAAGAAACACGTAGCGGGTGGCCACAGTCATGGAAGGGCTCCCAGCGCCCCGAGTGCCTCTGGAGCATCTCAGAATTCCCGGCAAGAGAGGCTGCTCTGCACGCGAAGCTGTTTTCAAAGGAGAGAAGGGGTTTACCAACTGCTACGTAATTCTTGCCGTAAAAAAACAAAAACAAAAACAAAAAGAAACCCCAAAGTCACCCGGAGACCCAGGTAGAGGTTAATGACTTTTTTCCCCGATAAAACACATGAGCACAGACGTCAGGATGAAGTATTTCCGAGGGCGCCCCTGCTCAGTCGCGGCTGGCACCGGCCACAGACGGGAGCGGGGGGGGGGGGGGGGGCGGGGGGGGGGGGGACCCGCGGGGCAGATTCCGACGGGGAGGGAGTCGGCGGGCCAGGCGGAGCTCGGCCGCGCCCCGGGGACGGCCGGAGTCCCCAGCTGCCCAGGCCGCGGTTCCGGCCGGCACCCGGCGTGAGAAGCAGCCACGTCCCCACCCCCCACGCGAGGGAACGCCACAGGGGGATGTCGGGAAGCCCCTTGGACACCGGAGCGCCCGCCTGCGGTCCTCCCGGCTGCGCACCGTTTCCACCGCCGGCGACCCCTGGCGGAGGGTCTCCCGTTAGCTGCGGCGCAAAGCAGTGTCGGGTGCAGACTGTAGCCAAACGGTCTACAACGAGCTCTCCCTTTGCGGCATTTCTCAGAGTTGTCTCCCGTCAACGTTCTGCGAGGAAGGCCTGACCTCCTCCGCACAACTGCCTCCCCGCCGTCCCCCCCGCCCCTCCGCCCCTGCTCTCTCTCGAGTGGGCTCTCCATCGGGCTCACCCCGCTTCCCGGCCTCCCGAGGGCGGGGGAGGCAGGAATCTTAATAGTTTTTTTCAATTTTCGCCGGGTGAGGGAATGGAGAAAAATCTACGGCTGGTGCGGGAACGTCAGCCCCTCTGCAGAAGCACATCCTTCACGCAAGCCTTGCTTAGTCAAGAAAGCGTTCTCCGGGTTTCCAGGGCCCCCCAACTTTGTCACTTGAAGCAAGTTCTGCGTTCTCGTTGTGGTCACTCGAGTACGTCCGGACGAACGTGTTCCCCACCCGACTCTGGGCTCAGTTTCTCACGAAGTAGAAGTTCAATTTAGAAGTGGCCGGAGGAGGGGCGCCTGGGGGGGGGGGGGGGGCTGGGGGGCTCAGTCGGTTCAGCGTCCGACTTTGGCTCAGGTCGTGGTCTCACGGTTCGTGACCTCGAGCCCCACGTCGGGCTCTCCGCTTGAGCGCAGAGCCCGCTTCAGATCCTCTGTCCCCCCTCTCTTGGTCCCCTCCCCCACTCCCGTGCTCCCCCAAAAATAAACGAACATGAGAAAGGAAAAAACGCAACAAGACCAAAAAAACAGAAGTTGCCAGAATGAAGACTCTCCCTGAACCGCAGGTCCAGTTGCGGGGCACGTTCATAGAACCCCGGGGGGTGCACGGAAGCATCTGTTAGCTGTTTGCTAAAAGCATCGCGGTGAACGATCACAGTGCTGCGGTCCACATACAAGACGCTAGAATGGGCGGTGGGACAGACATAATTGTGCCCAAGGATGACCGCAGAGGCACCTTTTCAAGGTTTTTTTTTATTTTGAGACACAGAGAGAGTGCGAGCCCACGGTGGGAGGGGCGGGGACAGAGAGAGGGAGCGAGAGAATCCCAGGCGGGCTCGGTGCTCGAACCCACGAACCGGGAGATGTGACCTGAGCCGCAATCAAGAGCCAGACGCTCAACCCGCTGAGCCAGCCAGGCGCCTTCACAGATGCACTGTGAACACGGGTACCTGGAGGGAGGCCTCCCGCGCGGGCCGTGTCTCCGGGGACTTTTCAGGGACTGTGGTTGACGAGCCTCGGCCCCAGGCGGGGCGGGGGTGCCACGGGGCGAGGCTGGCGGAGAGCGGGGGCGACCGCGGCCAATTCCAGCTCAGGGTTCCATCCGGGACACGCGCAGGCGCACGCGCTTTCAAACCCCGGCAGCTCGAGTTTCCACAGTTTCGGGTGTTGCTAAGCAACCGAATGAGCCAGGCCAAGGGCCCACGTGGGCTTTCCAGGCCGACCACGATCCTCGGCCCCAGTTCTCGGAACCGCTGATGAGCTACAGGGTGGGGGCGTTTCTCCGTCTCAAGTAACCGAGTTACTCTGGACAAAACAGATCTTTCCTTCCTTGTTTGCTTTTGTTGTTGGGTAACATGAAGTGTCCAAATACCCATCGTGTTTATAAACATCATGAGAACTAGGTGACTTTTTTGCTCCATGAATTTCCTTTTTTATCTTATTAAAAAAAAAAAAAAAAGCTAACAGTCAAGGCCTGGGGGACACGTCCTCACCAGGCCCCGCACTCCACGTCAGCCACAGGCGGTCCCAGGACGTGGCTGTCACCAGCGTGCCGTGTCCGGCGGGCACGGCTCTCCTGCGTCTGCACGCGCTCCCTCCGGAGGACCCCGCTCGGCATTTCGGGACCGCGTGGTACTTCCGACGGCCGTGACCCCCTCCTGGGCCCGAGGGATGCAGACCCGTGGCCTCTGCTCTCAGTTTCCCCACCGCTCACACCGCACGGCTCGAGAGGAGAGTCCGGCGCCCCCCGTGGGGTCCTGTGACGCTTCTCCGGTTGTGCCGACGACGGGTCTGGCGCCTCCTCGCAGCTCACGCCCCCCCGCGCTGCGACGGCTGGGCTCGTAAGCGGCGGGCCCCACCTCTGTGTGTGCGGGTTCGCCCCACACGGGACCCAAGTCCGCAGGGCGGGAGCAAGGGTGGGGCCGGCTGTGTGGACGCCCACCCGAGCGGACGGCCGTCGAGGGGCGAGGAGGGACGCCGTGGCCCACAGCACGTGCACTACACACCAACAAAACGGTGTGAGCGCCTTCCTCGGGGGCTGGGAGACCAGGAGGGAATATAGCAAATTAGAAGTGACTTAGAGAGGGGCGCCTGGGGGCTCGGTGGGTTGAGCGTCCCTCGGCGACTCAGGTCATGATCTCGCAGGTGACGAGTTCGAGCCCCGCGTCGGGCTCTGTGCTGACGGCTCCGAACCCGGAACCTGCTTCGGATTCTGCGTCTCCCTCTCTCCCCGCCCCTCCCCGGCTCGCGCTCTGTCTCTGTCTCGAAAATAAACATTAAAAAAAGATTTTTTAGAAGTGACTTGTAGAGGGCCGCCTGGGTGGGGGGCTCAGTTGGTTAAGGTCCAACTCTCGGTTTCAGCTCAGGCGTGATCTCAGGGTTCACGAGTTTGAGCCCCGCGTCAGGGCGGCGCCCTCTCTGCACCCCTCCCCTGCGTGCGCACATGCGTTCTTTCTCTCTCTCAAAATAAATGAATGAAAACTTACAAAAGAGAAAGAGGCAAATTATAGGAAGGCGACGGGGAAGATTTTCCTTGATGTTTCGGGGCAAGTGTCAAAGAAACCAGGAATCCAGCTTCCTCAAAAAAAAAAAAAAAATTAAAACGGAATTACCATACGACGCAAAATTCTATTCCCGGGCATATCCCCCAAAGAACCGAGAGCAGGGTCTCAGACGGAGACTTGCACGCCCGTGTTCGCAGCGGCGTGACTCACAATAACCCACGTGTCCGCCCGATGGGCGAATGGTGGGACACAACACGGTCTCTCAGTGCAACAGAACGTTATCCACCCCTTAAAAGTAAGGACATCTGGACACCTGCTGCAAGCTGGATGAACCTGGAGGACCTTATGCTGAGATGAGCCAGACACAGAGGGGCAAACGCTGTAAGATCCCACTCATATGGGGTCCCCAGAGGAGTCGGACTCATACAGAGCGGATGGGGGGGGGGGTGCGGGCTGGGGGAGGGGATCAGTGTTTAATGGGGGCCGGGTTCCAGTCTGGGAGGGCGGAAGGTTGGCTGGGACGGTCGCGTGACAACGCGAATATACCCGATGCCCTAGAAACGTGCGCCACAAATGGTGAAGACCGTGAGTTTCACGTTGCGTGTATTTCACTACTATAAAAATAATGCACAAATAAAACAAGAGTCCAGGCAGAATCCTTCGTCTCAAGCCCCTCTTCATCCAGCCTCTCCTGGCTATTGCGGGTTCAAAACCTTAAAGTCCAAAGCTCCCACGTAAGACCCACCCTGCTTTTTATGAGCCCTGCTCACGTGGCACCGTTAACGATCCTGGCAGAGGTTTCTGCTGTGTGGTCGGAAGACCACCTACGTTCAGCAGAGTCATCTGGGGGCCGATTTACAATGCAGATTCCTGGGCACGGTGCCAGGCTCTGAATGCATTTGGGGGCAGAGGGGTCCCAAATACTTGCATTTTAACAAGCCCTTCACGCGATCCTTGTGCCCACGTAAACCTGAGAACCGAGCAGGGGGCACACCTGTCTTCTCCCCAGATGCCGTGGACTCCTTTCAGACTGTCGATTCGCAGACCCCAACCCAGCCCCCCGAGGGAAGCCCGGAGCGGAAAAACGCGTTCCACGAGCCCATTCTGTAACATCTCAAGTCCCCAGATCTCCGCGCTCTTAACAACCTTTTACACACGGTGCTAATCTAGAGGTGACCCCCAAACTTTCACTAATGGTGCGAGTTTACGAAAAGCACTGAGGAGAGACCAATAAAGTCCCGCCCTCCCCCTTGACGGTGAGGCCACCCGGCCGGCTGGTGCAAAGCCGGAGCTCTAACAGCGGGTCACAATCCCCGCCGGGAGCGCTGGCGGCTCTCAGGCATCCACGGTGGCCCAGATCACAGCTCCCCGGTGGGGAGTTTGCTACCACACCGCGAAATGCGGACTTCCCCCGGTCCAGCGGTCACTCTCACCTGGCGTCCTGCCTGCGGGCGGAGGGTGCGGTGGGCGGCCCGCTGGGGGGACGGGGCAGCCGCATACCGTGAGCCCGGAGCACGCCAGCCACGCAGGCAGCTGCCCGAAGACATCCTCCTCCTCTCCTGTGAGGGACGGCCTGTGTCTCAGCCAGCGAGCCCTCCGGGTCCAACGGCAGCCTCGCGGGCGGCGAGGCCGGGCCGGGGGTGGGAAAGAGCCTCCCGGGTGGGCCGCAGCCACACGCCCCGGGTTGTGCTCCAGAGAGCGGTCTTCCCAGGCGTCATTCTGCACACCGAGGAGAGAATCAGGGTGTATTCAAAACAGCCCCCTTCAGCAAGGGCCCCAAGAAAACAGCCAGCTTTGAGGGGGTTTGTAGTCTCCCCTTTAGTTCGACCAATAAACACTCTGGAACCCGCACAGGCGCCAGGGTGGGTGTGTGCTTGCCTGCCCGTGGGACGCGACAGATACGGAGGTATGTGACACAGGGCAGGTTTTATGGTAGGTGCACAGCAAAGCCCCAGAGGACGGCAAGCTGTCTCCACCCTGAGAGAAGAGGCACAGGACCAGGGCTTTGAAGGATACGTAGGAGTTCGCTGGGCGCCAAGAGTTCAAAGACTTGCTCTGCCTCCTGGAAGAATCTGGGACCTAAAGAGAGAAAAGAATCTGCCCAACTTGTGTTGGTGCTGAGATTGAAACTGGGAGCCGAGGGGCGCCTGGGGGGCTCAGTCGGTTAAGCGTCCGACTCTTGGTCTTGGCTCAGGTGGTGATCTCACAGTTTCGGGAGGTCGAGCCCCACGTGGGGCTCTGTGCTGGCAGCCCTCCTCCTTCTCTGCCTCTCCCCTGCTTACGCTGTCTCTGGCTCTCTCAAAATAAATAAATAAACTTAAGGAGGGGGGGGAATGACCCGCTGAGATCCAACGGCTGTGTGTCCTCGGGAGCTTTGCCGGAGGGCGGGGGGTGTCTTCAGAGGTGAGACCACCGGACACGTGTCCCCTTGCTACTGTGGGGAAGATGGGCTCTCAGCGCGAGTCCCAGACGCATGCACCGTTTACTAACTCCCTGCCCCGCGTGGACCCGAGCCCGCAGAGGCTGGCGGCTCAGAGCAGGGCTGATAAAGAGCGAGGCTGGTGACCTGGTCTCTGCTCTGGGGCTGCAGTTCCAGGGGGGGCAAGAGTCAGGGACCAGACAGACGTCCTCTGCCAAGGGACAGACTCCAGCCCCACAAACAAGGGGAGGATTGGATGGCCGCGGTCGGCTCCACGGAAACGGACACGGCGAGGCCCCCACGTGCCCCGTGACCGCGGGTGAGCTGGGTCCTTCGTCACGGCTGCGCTTTGCCGCGTGAGGCCCCGTCCTCTCAGGCTCCGGGGAGCACGCCGTGGACAGCTCCGGGGCCGTGACGCATTCACCCCGGCACCCCCGATGCCCAGGGACACTCTAAACACAGCTGGCCCGCTGACCCTAACCCTGGGAATGCCCGTTTGTCCCTCCGGCCCCTCTGGCCCTCTCATCCCGGCTGTTCCGTGAACTTCCTGCTCCCTCGTTGTGGCCTGAAAAGCTGCCGGAGGAGGCCCCGGGCCTCTGCGTGACCCCTTTTCTCGCTGGCAAAGCTGTCCCTCGGGCTGCAGGCCTCCCCGGTCCCGTCCCGGGAGGTCGTGTCCTCCGCGAAATGACAGCCGGAGAGCTGCGCCCGCCCAGGGGGTGAGATGCCTCCCTCCTGTCCTGCTTCTGGCCCAAGGGACCAGGTTCTTCCCCGGGGGGCCCTGAAAACCACATGGGCACCAGAGGCGGGCGGCAGAGGCCTCCCCACGCCCAGGCCTGTTGCTGCCAGGGGGTGCACACACACGCACACATGCACGGGCACACTCGACCGGGGGGTCCTGGTGGGGGGTGCAGCGCCAGTGATGAACGAGGCCCGGGAGCCGGAGGATGAAGAGGTGGTGACGGCTCAGAGAGAGAGAGAGAGAGAGAGAGAGAGAGAGAGAGCGAGAGCGGGGAAGGGGCAGAGAGAGAGGGAGACCCAGAATTGGAAGGAGGCTCCAGGCTCCGAGCTGTCAGCACAGAGCCCGACGCAGGGCTCGAACCCACGCACCGTGAGATCGTGACCTGAGCCAAAGTCGATGCCCAACTGACTGAGCCCCCCAGGAGCCCCCCAAACCACATTTTTAATCTTAAAAAGGTAACAGAGGCGTGTAACTGATGCCTGCGGTGTGAGGCGCTAGTCTGACATCTGGGAACACATCCGGAAAATGACCCGAAATGCTGCCCCTTCCACGGGTCACCTCCTCATTTTGGGTTAAACAGAAGCCCAGAGCTCTGCTCTCTCGTCGGGACGCAGGGGCTTTGCTGGGCCGCACGGGCACTCGGAGGAGGACCCAGAAAACGCAGATCGTGAAGAATCTTTCGTTCCAAGGCAAAAGTTAACCTCAAACCATCCCAGTGTGGCACGCTGAGTCTCTTACACATCCGTCCTTGAGAATGGGGACAGAAAAGTGTGGCGAACTTTCATCGCGAGGCGCAGACGGTGACCGCAGCTGGAGGGGCACGATTGATTTCGTTCCCCTCGTCGGACACGGGCAGCTGGCATTAACCGCGAGAGATCCTTTGTCCTGTCACCTGTCACTGCCTGCAGATGGGACATCGGAGGGGTGGGGGGACACCCAGCAAACACTCGGTAGTATTTTATTCTACTGAACGGCCCCTCGTGGCAACACCGTGCACGGCCACTTAAGTCAGACACCCCTGACCAGCAAGCAGACGGCGCAGCTCCGCGGGGACAAGACCCCACCCTGGGCCACCCCTGAGAGCACCAGGTGCCCAGGCTCCCTTTCTGAAAGGTGCCCCAGCCCAGGGCAGCTCTGGGGCCCAGACCATCCATCTCCCACCCTCTCTTACTTCCAAACCACCGCCCCGGCCAGATTCAGGGGTTCGCAATCCTTTCGGAAGTACACAAAAATCAACCTATGGAAACAACACTCGTACATTCATACTCAAGTGTACATGACTCACAGCAGACTCTTCTGAGCCCAACACACAGACAGTCTGGGCTTCTTCCCATGAAAGCCTTCAAGCGCCTCCAACATTTTGGCTCCTCCCCCCTCTTCTCCTCCCCCTTTGTTCTTTGCTCCCCACTTTGTACTGAACTGTCCCCACTTCCCATCCCCCCGCTTCCTGTCCCCCACTTTGCTTCTGCTCCTACCACGCACCCCAGCCCCTCTGGCTCCCGGTGCCCTTCGCCCCCCCACAGGCTGGGCCGGGCGCTCCCCTCGGCTGCGCCTCTGCCCTACCCCACGTCCCCTCCTGGGTATAACCGCCTTTCTGTGCATCTGTCTCCCCGAGAGCACTGGTTCTGCTCCCGGCCCTCTGCCGACTCTGTGGCACCAGGCACACCGCCGGCCCTCGGTAAACGTGACGGGAAGAGGGAGGCAGGGGGGCCCGGAGGCCGGGGGCCAGATGCTATCGGAGGCTTTGGCAGAGTAAAGGCAGTTAACATACACACAGAAACGGCGGCAGGTCCTTGCCCTGGCGGGTACCGAGACTGCGTCACGGTCCCTGAACCGTGCACGCGGAGGGTGTGGGTCGCCGGCCAGCCAGCGCCGGTAGCTGGGTGCAGGGATGACGCCGGGGCCATCGGGGAGGGCGGGGCTCAGACGGCCTCAGCCCCCCTCCCCTCCCAGCTCTTGGCAGCTCGGCGGGGCGGGCGGGCCGACCCACCTTGGAACATGTTTATACCATAGAATAAACAGAGATTTTCCTGATCAAAGACCGCCCGGGGCCTGGAGATGGTTACCAGGAGCCTCTTCCCCCACTGAGGCCACACCGGGCACTGGAGGGTGGCCCTGGCCGAGCCTAGCACACGTTCCAGCGCAGACATCCGCTTACTCTGGAAGGGAACAAAACTTCACTCCTTCAGGGCAGGTGGCTCCCCACTTGAAGCATTAATCCAGACCCCAGCCGGTGGGAGTCAGAGCTCACACCCCCTCCCCAGGCTGGGTCTATACCACAGGCGCAGGATCAATCCCACAGACGGCCCCGCGAGGCTAATGTGAGGACCCCCCCCCCCACCTTACAAATGGGGTTGGGGGGGGGAACAGGTGGAGGCCTGGCCTGGTGACACCTGCCAGAGGTCACGTGCCAGCCGGTGGGGGAGCAGAGACACGAAGGCACTCCGGGGACCGCGGATCCTGCTCTAGGTCACGAGGTGACGCGCCCAGTGAGGCTGGCTGACGGAGAAACGGTCTGGGGGCAGATCGCCATCAGTAACGAGCAGCGCACGGAGCACAGCAGGGCCTGGCACAGGGTCGGTGCGGTCAGCGTGGGGGGCTGGGGGGCCCACGTGGAAGACACTGCCCCCCACACAAAGGGGGAGCTGTCGTCAACAGTGGGTCCCGATCTCGTGATTCCTCTGCCCTCGGGCCTCTTACGGATGGAATCCGGGCACTGCCACGCACATCCTGGGAAGCCGGCCCTGCCACCCTCCCTGGGGAGGGAGAGGGACGGGACGGCAGTGTGGCACGCGGCAGGGGCAGGCAGCCCCGGGCGGCCCGTGGCTTCAGCTCTGTACCGTGGACGCGCAGGGAGCCCTGCCTAGCACGTGGTGAGCGTTCAGTCGGGGGGAGACGCTCTCAAGAGCGCTCAGACTGAACGAAGACTGGCTTCCGACCCTCAGCCCGCACTGTGCGCGCTCAGCAATGGCCCACGGTGCCCTCCCACCGTCTCCCCGTGGCGTCTCGGGATAGCGTACAAGGAGGCCGGGCTGCCGGGACCCCGACGGCCAAGGCAGGGGACGGGCCAGGGCCAGGGGCAAGGCAACATCCCTACCCCTGGCCGAAGCCATCCCCCTAGACCCCCTCCCTTGGCCCTGGGGCTCGAGGTGGCTGACCTCTTCCCCCGGACACCATTTGTATTTCTTCTGGAACCATCTCCTCGGTGCTGGGCCCGTTGGGGGTCGTGTCCGTATTATCTACAGAAGACCCGGCCTGAGTGTGCACGTCGGTCTGTATGAACTTCTTGCCGCTGCTGTGACAGACGAGCACCCGCTTTCCTGGTGAAAGCAGCTGGGCGTGTTCTCCTCCGTCTGGCAGGGGTCTCAGGGCGCTAAGATCCGGGTGCGGGCAGGGCTGGCTCCTTGCGGACGCTCCTGCCCCTCCACAGCTTCTAGAGAAGCACCCCCCCCCCCGAATTCTGGGGCTCATGCCCCGTGGCGGCCTGACCTCTCCTTCCATCACGTCTTCTCCACCCCCTCTCACAAGGGCCTTGTGGTGCCACGGGGCCCCCGACAGCCCGGCCCCAGGGCTTGGACGTCTGTGGGCTGACACGCGTCTGCCGTGCCGCCGTCACACGGCGTGAGGGTTTTCTCCCCGCCGCACCTGCCGGCCGGCTTGGGTTCTCACGGGGCGGGGGGGGCGGGGGGGGGCGGGGGGGGTCTCACGCAGCCACCACATGCATCGGTCTCGTCCCGCACGGATTTAGCGCTTGGGGGAGGGAGTCTCTGCCCAGCCAGAATTATGAAAATATTTTACTTGTCTTCTGACACTTTTTGTTTTGACATTTAGCTGCACGATCCGTGCAGAATTTAGCTTGTGCGTGAGGAAGGGCTCTAAATCACTCTCTTCCAAGTGGTGGATTAACCACACCCACGGCCCTTTGCGACGATCCCTTCCGCTGAAGTGTTACTGATCCTAAATGAAACTCTGCATCCATTTCTTAAAACCCGCTTAGCGGTTTCTGTGCCGCGTTCCTTCATTAGCCTGGCTTTGGAGTAGATTTTGAGATGCAGGAGGGCAAGGCCTTGACTTTTCCTCAATTTCTTCGATGCTGCCTCTCGCGCTGTGTGTCCCGCGAGCACCAGCGCTGCCCTGGGCTTCCCCGCGGCACCCGGCACCTCTCGCGTGTGGGGGCTCCTTGGACCCGACTTCCAGCCAGCGTTGTTAGGGTCCCCGTGGAGCACACCCAGCACGTTTCCTATTTCGACAGGCCCATCTCTCCTGTAAATAAGCTCCACCTGCTTAATTCCACATCGGTTAAGCTTCTGACGGTGACTCGGGTCAGGATCTCACGGTTCGTGGGTTCGAGCCCCGCGTCGGGCTCGGTGCCGACCGCTCGGAGCCTGGAGCCTGTTTCGGATTCTGTGTCTCCTTCTCTCTCTGGCCCTCCCCTGCTTGTGCTCTGTCTGTCTCTGTCTCTCTCTCAAAAATAAGTAAACATTAAAAAAATTAAAATTTCCTAATTTTAGGGGCACCTGGGTGGCTCAGTCAGTTGAGCCTCTGACTCTTGATTTTGGCTCAGGTCATGATCCCAGGGCAGTGGGATCCAGCCCTGTCGGGCTCCACTTGGAGCCTGCTTGGGATTCTCTCTCCCTCTCTGCCTCTCTCCCCTACTCATGCTCTCACACACACTCTCTCTCTAAAAAAAAAAAAAAAATCCTAGCTTTATTTATTATTACTTTTTTAATCTTTATTTATTTTTGAGAGAGAGACAGTGTGTGAGCAGGGGAGGGGCAGAGAGAGGGGGAGACACAGAATTCCAAGCAGGCTCCAGGCTCCGAGCTGTCATCACAGAGCCTGACATGGGGCTCGAACTCATGGACTGCGAGATCACGACCTGAGCCGAAGTCAGACGCTCCACCGACTGAGCCACACAGGCGCCCCCAAAAATCCTAACTTTAAACAAACACGTCTATTCCACTCTGTTCTCTTATTTCTAGCTGACAGAGTGCCGATTCTCCGTTGGCTTATTACTCCTCAGGAAAGCTCATTCTTAATGTGGTTTTTCACAGTGTCCTCATCGCGGGCAGGAGTCGTTTTTTCCTGGGAGCCTCCCAGGGATCCTGGGAAACAGAAAATGTATTTGGGTTTACCAGCTCCTTGGGTTGTGGCCTCCGTTTTATGTGAATTCTCATCCTTGTGACTTTGTGCCGCGCAGACTGCATCCGTGGCCACCAGACCCACGGACGGTAAAGATTTGGTGCCTCCATTTAAATCCCTGGACACAAAGCAAGTTTCTTCATCCCTTCCCCAGGCCAAGGCGCAGAGTGGGCAGCTTCTTGGGGCTCTGAGCCTCCGGGGAAGGCTCCAGTCCAGGCCCCACACAGCCATCCTTAGGGGCGCACGGAGCTGCCTGTGCGTGGATGCCCCCGGCTCCTCGTCTCCAGGCTCAGGACGAGGCTCGATGCGCGCCCGACCCTCAGGCCCTCTTACCCTAATTCACTGGCAGCAGTCTGAGCACACAGCAAGAATCGTGCTCTGCACTGTGATTTTGTGCATTTTGGTACGTTAATACCATTTAATCCCCTTGATACGGGGGGAAAAAAACCAGACCGAGGGGCAGGCTGGCTGGGCAGCTGCCCGGGAACCCGCTCACACGGGCGATCGGGCGGGTCGCACAGGCCTCTGCGCCCTGGGAAGTCTCGAGGTGCAAACTGGCCGCACGCAGAGGCACCCACGCCGTCTGTCGGGCAGCCGGGCACTCCTGCCAGGAAGGCACAATTTACTCATCCGTACCGTCAACCCTCTGACAGGAAACCCAGGACGTTGTGTGGTTGAGGAAGCTGCCAGATGAAACTGACAAGAAAATAAGGACGCGAGCTTCAGGTTTTTTCCGGAACAACAAGTCTGCTTCCGCCAGACAGGGTTAACTAGAAAGTGGATTTGTTCCACTGTGGGTGGGAAACCAGCTCTCGGCTCTCAAGGGATGCTGGACAGGCCCTCTGCAGCTGTACTGAAAAGTGGACCCCTCTGGCCCCAGGACCCAGGGGGCATCGTCCCCTTTGCAGGTGGGGAGATTGAGGCTGGCAGAGAACATCCACTTACTCAAGAGGCCATGAAGCTAATGGGTGTCCACGGGGGTCTTTGTGGCAGCAATCCAGGGCTCTCCACCCTCCAGGAGAGCCCGCTGGAGCCGTCCTGGCACACAGGGTCTCCCGAGGGACCCGGAGTCAGGCTCGCAGTCCCCGACCTCAGGCAGATTCTGGTCAACTGCTTCCCTACCGACAAGCCTTCCGGCGCCTGCGACCAGCTGTCCACAGTCCTTCCCGAAGGGACTCGGGATCTCACACAACCTCCGGTCTGTGTGGTTCTGCTCTTGGCTCGGCACAGACGAGCCCTCCCCGGCCTGGAGACCCAGCCGGAGGGGGGCGGGGGGCGCGAGGCACTGACCTGCAGGGAGACGGGGCCTCCACCCCCTGCCGGCTCCCACCCTGTTTTCCACCCAGCCGCGTGCGGGGCCTGCCGGGGACACAGCCTCACGCTGTGGCCCGCGTCACCCCGGGGCCCCAGGACGTCCACGCACCTTGAGAACGCTTGGCTTTACTGCCGCCATTAGGGTCTGTGAAACGAAAACCAGAGAATGAGGAGGACGTCTGTGCCCAAGGGTGAGGGTGAGGCTGGGTGCAGGGTGCGGGGGCCGGGGGGGCAGGGGGGTGCTGCAGACGACCAGGGGCTGCCCGTCGGCGTCTCCTGGACGCAGGAGGCCCCAGTCGACACAGCCACGTGCACCACATCCTGCCAACCACACTCTCTGGGCTCTTGCAGTCGGGGCGTGGACGTCTTGGGGGCCCTTATTCAGCCGACCACAACTTGGCCGGATCTGTGTCCCTTTGCTCTCAAGGTCCCGGCACCAGACCAGCATTCTGCTGAGCAGCTGCGTCATCAGGAAAAGCCGTCCTAGCTGTTGGGGACAAGTAGGGGTGGGGGGACCGGCCCCCAACCCCGCAGACGGCCAGCACTGGGCCCGTGATGGATCCTGTCCGACGACAGCCTCCCCAGGAGTGAATGCCTCCAGCCGTGTCACCGGCCTCAAGCCCTTCCTGGCAGATGACAACTGAGTGGGCTGGAGCCCCAGACGTGGTATGAGGGAACAAAGCGGACGGACGGCGCGTGCTGTCCATATGGACTCGGGGTGAGGAGGCCTTGGGAGGTGAAGGAGAGGTGAGGGGTGAGGAGGCCTCGAGAGGTGAAGGAGGGGTGAGGGGTGAGGAGCCTTCGGAAGGTGAAGGAGGGGTGAGGGGTGAGGAGCCATCAGGAGGTGAAGGAGGGGTGAGGAGGCCTCAGGAGGTGAAGGAGTCGTGAGGGCTGGGGAGCCATCAGGAGGTGAAGGAGGGGTGAGGGGTGAGGAGCCGTCGGGAGGTGAAGGAGGGGTGAAGGGTGAGGAGGCCTCAGGAGGTGAAGGAGGGGTGAGGGGTGAGGAGCTGTTGGGAGGTGAAGAAGGGGTGAGGAAGCCTCAGGAGGTGAAGGAGGGGTGAGGGGTGAGGAGCCATCGGGAGGTGAAGGAGGGGTGAGAGGTGAGGAGCCATCGGGAGGTGAAGGAGGGGTGAGGGCTGAGGAACTGTTGGGAGGTGAAGGAGGGGTGAGGGGTGAGGAGGCCTCAGGAGGTGAAGGAGGGGTGAGGGGTGAGGAGCCATCGGGAGGTGAAGGAAGGGTGAGGACTGAGGAGCCATTGGGAGGTGAAGGAGGGGTGAGGAGTGAGGAGGCCTCGAGAGGTGAAGGAGGGGTGAGGAGGATTCAGGAGGTGAAGGAGGGGTGAGGGGTGAGGAGCCGTCGGGAGGTGAAGGAGGGGTGAGGGGTGAGGAGCCGTCGGGAGGTGAAGGAGGGGTGAGGGGTGAGGAGGCCTCAGGAGGTGAAGGAGGGGTGAGGGCTGAGGAGCCGTTGGGAGGTGAAGGAGGGGTGAGGGTTGAGGAGGCCTCAGTAGGTGAAGGAGGGGTGAGGGGTGAGGAGCCGTCAGGAGGTGAAGGAGGGGTGAGTAGGGTCATGCACAACCCCAGGCCAGCAGCCACCCCCCCAGTGCTTGGGGAGCACGGAGGACAGGAAAGCAGCTACGAGTCCCGACTGACGGCCGATGACAAGCCCCAGAGAGGGGCCGCGTCCTGAGTGGACGGCAGGGTCACCCGGTGGCACCGCCCTGTGAAAGACCGGACCCTCGCGCAGCAGACTTTAAGTGTCACTTGGGAATCCGTCCCAACTTCAAAGGGGCTCCTGACTCTGTGGGCCCCTCTAGGAACTTACCCCGGGTAATTCAAGGGACATCTGTGCAAAGACGGTAAGTGGCGACGCTCATTGAAAAGGAAAAGCCCGCGTCACCGAACCCACAGGGAGGGATGACTGAAGCATTGGGGCAGTGCGCACCCCCTCCCTCCGTACTCCTGGGACCTGAACCCTGGGGTGGGTGGGTCGGCCCCCTCAGTGCTGACAGAATGGACACACGGCGGGGGCGGGGGGGGGGGGGGCTCCCTAGACGCGGGGCCTCCCGCCGGGACCCGTTTCGGGCACCGGCCGCACCCCCGCGGCTCAGGGCGCACTGTGTCTCCGCTGCCTCTCGCCGGGGCCGCCGGGAAGGCTCCCGAGTCTCCCTGTGCCAGAGAACGTTGGGCTCGCAGACTGCACGGTCCCTCTTGTCCAGGACACTCATCGAGTTTCCATTCCAGACGTTTCCACTTTGTCCCGAAATTCAAACCCACCCTCGCAAGATAAATACCTGTCACCGCGGAGAACATCCCGAAGAAGGAGATACAGATGCTTAAAACGGTTCCCAAAACACTCCGACACGGATCCGGAGCTGACCCCGCAGACAGGTGACACCGGACGGCCACGTCTTAGGTGGCGCCGGAAAGAACAGGAGCACTGCTAGGGGGACATCGCGTGGCGTGCTGCAAGGCTGGGGCGGACGGGAGCGAGCCCAGGGCCGCGTGGCCCACCTGATCCGGTCTGACCACCGGCGGAGCCCGAGACAGCCAGCGCTCAGCAGGTCTGCTCTCTGGCTCACGCCTAAGGTCAAGGGGGGGGGGGGGGGGGCAGAGGACGGAGGGGTCGCGGTGTCCTGGGGCTCCTGCCGCAAAGGGCCACGGACTGAGTAACCGGAAGCCACGCAAATGGATTGTCTCCGTCCGGAGGGCAGAGGTCAGGCACGGCCCCAGCCTCGCGGAGCCAAGATCAAGGTGTGGGTAGGCTGACTCCCTCCGGAGGCTCCAGGGAGGGGCTGTTTTCTTGCCTGTCCCGGATTCCAGAGGCACCACGGCCTTGGCCTCCGGCCCCTCCCTCGGTGTTCACAGCAGCGGCCTCTTCCGGCCTGTGACCCCTTCTCCCGGGATCTCCTCTCCTCTCGGAACCCCCGTCTCCCCCGTGTAAGGACCCTGTGAGGACACTGGGCCCACCCAGATCATCCGCGACCGCCTCCCCGTCCCCGGGTCCTTGATCACAGCCGCGAAGACCGTTAGGCCGCGTGAGGCCACACGGCCGCAGACTCTGGGGGTCAGGTCGTGCGCGTCTTCGGGAGGACGCCATTCTGCCAGCCACAGGAGCAGGACCTCCCGAGTGCATACACGTCACTGCCTCGGAGCTGCGCAAAGCGGGCCAGGCAGGTGCCGGTGCGGCGTCCCCCGGGCGAGCAGCGTGGAGGTGGTGGCCGTGGAGGCTGCGGGCCCCGCGAGTGAAGGCTGGAGGGGCGGAGGCCGGGGCGCTCGAGGACGGAGAGACCCCAGCCCTGCACACCCTCTCGGCTCTGAGCAGAAACGGGTCGCAGGGCACGGGTCCTGTGCCGTCGTCACGAGGGAGCACGAGCCGGCTGAAGTCACCGCAAGGCTGGGCGCAGATGGTAGTTTCCAAAACGCGTGGCTGCGAGGGACTAAAGCCGCGGGACTGCAGGCCGTGATGCAAAACAGACGGAGAGGCTGGGGGGTCCCCCCACCCCGACGGCCCCGCGGGGTGGAGAGCAAGTACGACTGTCCTCAGCGCCCCTGACAACAGAGGGACAGCCCCAGGCCACCCCCAGGAGGTCACAGGGCATCCTGACCTGGGGGGTGTGTCTGGGGGTAAGCGTGCTCCTGGCCGTCAGCAGCGGGTGGACGGGACAACGACTGTCCGGCGTTCTCTCCTGGAGGCAGCGCGCACCGACGCCCCCGGAGACACCCCGGGGAACACGTCTGCAGGGACACGCGCTGGCCCGCCTGACCTCAGTGGCTTCAGTTCCCCGGATGCCTGAGGGGCTCCCGGGCGGAGGGGCCTCTGGTGCAATTTCCCAGTTGCGGAAACGTGCACTCACACTTCTTCCCTTGCCTGAGAGCGAGGGGGCCCCGGGCGGGCGGCCGGGGAAGGACCGTCCTGCAGGAAGGGCCATCGAGAGGCACCGGCCCGCCCTCTGTCTGCCTCTGGCCTCTGTCCACGTCTGGACGGGCTCGCAGCTTAGATGATGCTCCAAGTCTTTGTTTTCTTTTCCCTTCTGCTTTGCTTTTCATTTCCCAACAGTCTCTGGCTGAGAAGAGCCATCATTTCGAACGCGATTCAACGGGGGGATGTGTGCTCTAACTTTTCTCTTTACAAGAAGACTGAACGCGGGCGGCCCTGACGGAGCCCCCTGCACCCGCCGCGGCCACCTGCCCAGGCCCGCGTGCCCCGCGACCCAACCTGTCGAGCCTCAGGCCGGGTTCATCCTGGTCCTTATGTGTGTGACCCCTGAACGCACGTGAAGCCGGACGGTGGTTTTATGAGGCTCCGTCTTCACGTGTCCCCTCACAGGGTTTGAGTTTTGTGCCCCAGCCCCATTTCCCCCACAGGCCTCGTGGGTTTTGTCGCAGGAGCTCACACGGTGTGGTGGTTTCTAGGAACATGCCTGTCACGTTAACGGCAGAGCCGTCCGTGTTATGTGTGAGGTGTGAGTTTTCCAGAGGACACCCTTGCCTCCTGCGAGGCCCCCAGTGCTTCCCTCCATCCTCCCTGGAGACCCCGGCGGTGGGGGCGCAGCTCAGGCCCCCTCTTCCAGAGCGTTCGGCGCCGGTGACACGGGCTGCCGTCCGTGTGGTTTGCCGCCTGGATTCCATACGACCGACAGGCAAGGGCCGGACCGTGGTGAGCTCTGGGGGCAGATGCCCCGCCCACACGTTTACACAGTCCCTTTTTGTTGTTGTGGTTAAAGTCATCTCTGCATCCAACGTGGGGCTCCAACTCACGACCCCGAGATCAGGAGTCACACGCTCCACCGGCCCATGGAGCCCGCCAAGCGCCCTGTACGGTCCTTTTAATTCAGACAGAGAGAAAGCTACAACGACCTCTTCCTGCCACATGGCAGGGTTTTGCCCCAAATTGACAACTTCTTCAAACCAAAGGCCCCCAAGGGTTCCCTCAGAGTAACTTCAACAGCTGGTTAAACAAGTACTTCATTTGAACGCGAATTTATTCATCACCTACTGAGTTCCAAGCACCAGCCACCGAACCAACGCGAGACCAGACCCAGAGTCGGCGCTTGGGGGAATTCACGTACCACAGATCACCTACGTGCGGAGGGAGGGACGGTGCCCCCCGACTCCCAGTCTCTAGCTGGGGGCGCCTGGAAAGGAACGAGAGGGCCGGGTCCTCGGGCAGCCACGCGAACAGCTTCCCCGGGCAACTGTCCCGGCGAGACAAGGGACCCGAGGCGCAGAGAGGGCTAGCGACATGCGAGAGTTTGCACGGACTCGCTGACCGCTGAGTTCTCTCATCTGAGTGGACGCGTCGGGCACCTTTTGGTTGTCCGGGGGATTTCGTGCTCTATCAGTATATCACGAATTGTTTTTATTGACTCCTCGTACTTACTCTCAACCTTTACGCTAGGTTTATTTTTATTTAAACCATTTTTTTTAATGTTTATTTATTTTGACAGAAGGAGCTCGAGCAGGGGAGGGGCAGCGAGAAAGAGAGGGAGGGAGGGAGAACCCCAAGGAGGCTCCGTGCCGCCGTCCATGCCGTCAGCACAGAGCCCAACGCGGGGCTCCAACTCACAAACTGCGAGATCACGACCGGAGCCGAGACCAGAATTCTCAACTGGCGAAGCTGCCACGGCGCCGGGGCCTTTACATAGATCTACGAGCGCGGCACCACTTCTCCAAGTGTGTACTGCGTGTGTGCATCCCGGGTACACGGTCCCCAGTGGGATGAAGGGTTTGCTCTGTTCTTTTCTCTCAGCGCCTTGAGCGCAGGGCGTGCTTTTCCAGAACAGGCAGTCACGCCTGCCTCCGCCTCCTCGGACGGGGCAGGTTGACGGGGTGGGGGGCAGCCGGGACCCCTGACCTCCTCCCTGGGCAGCCCTGGGAGTCCCCAGTCCCTCTCAAGAAGGCGAGGAGGTGCCCAGAGCAAACGCTGGCACTCGGGGGGGGGACGGAGCCACAAAGCCACGGGGCTGAGACGTCACACCACACAGGGAGCACCTGCACCGAGAAGCTTTGCGTCCCCACGGGTGGGGAGGACTTCCGGAGCGTTCTGGGGCGGCACTCTGGTCTTCCCGGAGCGTCGACTTCCTTTGCGGGCCAGAGGGTCAGGTCAGCAAAAAGAAATTCAACCGGTCAGTTAAACGTGACTTTCATGGCCCCGTCGTGGGAGACGTGCTGCTGTTCCAGAGGGCAGCACCAGCCAGTGCCCCGGTCGCCATCGGGCTTGCACCACAGCCGCTGTCCGCCGTCCCTCCCGGGGCATGGGCAGTCATGACCCCGCCCCCCTGCACAGACCCCAGGGCGCGAGGGAGCCAGCCCCGGCCGCCCTTCCAGAACACACACATCGCGAAACTATAGTCTACACAGACAGCTTCTAGCCTGCAGGCTCTGGTGCCCGCTTCTGGGGGAGGCGTTCAAAAATCAGCTCCACTCTTCAGTGTTGGGACGGTCCCCTGAGGGCTCCTTTGTCCTGAGGGAGGAGGGACGTGTTGCTTCAGGAACAAAGCTCTCCTCCTATGCACACTTGTGGCCGACACCACCTCCCAGCGTAGAATCCAAATCGGAAGGAGCCCCGCCCCACCTACAGCCCGAACCTGGCGGGCGCCCCCAGGGTGCACGGCGGCCCCACCACAGCCCCCCGGGAGGGCAAGCCTCCCAGGAGATGCACAGTCTCCCCACCTCCGTGCACGATCACTACTACGTCTAAAGACCCCGAGACCTCCTTATAAGCACAAACACGTGCACGGACACCTAGCTTGTCCCGGCTGCAGAGGACGTCGTCAGACTCCTCGGAGTAAACAGAGTAACCACAAAATAAAAGCGACAGACACAGGCTGATGCTGGGTCCTGCGGGGCAGGTGGGTCCAGCCCTACGATCTGCCAGCCCCCGGGGGAAGGCGGCAACTCCAGACTGCACAAAGTCGCTCCGAAATAAAGGAGGGAGGAGGTTTCCTTACTCACGTGACTCTGACACCAGCACCAGGTGACGTTCCACGCAAACAGGACCCAAACCTCTCATAAGCAGACACAAGGCCAGCAACGTGTGAGAATGACCACTTGTGGCTGCCGGGGGGCGTGGGTCCCAGGAAGGAAAGGCTGGCTTCCCTGTTTGAGAACCGGCCGAGGCGACTCACCATGCAAACGGCAAACAGGAGAAAAACAGGGAGATCCCTCTCAAGAGGTTTAGTGAAAGCTGTCCACCAAACTCAGCGCCCAACTGTGACAAAACTCCAAGCAAGTTCGGGACGGACGAAAGCCCCCTAGATCAGTGTCCGTGTGAATTCCGGAGCTCACACCATCCTCCGTGGCAAGATACACGGCCGGGCGTCTGTCTCCTCACGGTCACGTCATGTGGTGCCGGGGTCCTAGCCGGTGCCGAAACAGACATTAACGAACCTCTACTCACAGACAGTGTGAACGTCTACCTAGATGACCCTACGGGATTACAAAATGAATGAATGAATGAATGAATGAATGAATGAATGAACAAACGAACGGATAAAGCAAGCAAGCAGGTCTCAGGATAAAGGTCAGTACCAAAAATCAGCCGTATTTCTCTGTACACGCACAAGGGATTGGAAATTGAGAAAACAATTAAATGTCACATACAGTTGGATCGTTAGCAGAATAGGGGCTCGACCCGGCGACGCAGGCCACCGCGGACACGACTAGAGGATGCGTCGATGAAGGACGTAGCCAACTCCGTGTGGATCGGAGCAGTTGGCACAGTGAGACAGACTCCTCCCAGAGTGCTCAACAGACCCAAGGACAGCAGGCTGTTTTTGCAGAGACTGGAAGGCCAAGTCTACAAGTCACAGGGCAACACAAAAGATCGGTAACAGCCAAAACTCTTCTGAGAAAGAAGAACCAATTGGGAAGGCACGTAACGAAAGCTACCGTAATCAGGGCGGTGTGGCGTTAGCGTAAGGACGGACACATGGATGGAAGGAGGAGGGCCAGGGACAGACCCCCCGGCAAATGGCCACTGAATTCCCAACCAGGTGCCACCACGGTGCTGGGGGCAAAGAACGGGGGCAAAGAACGGTCTTTCTAACAAACGTAGTGACCCAGGTGCACGTCCATATGAAAACGTACATGAATCTCGACCCCTGCTCCAACCCAGACACAAAGATCATCCTGCGACGGATCATACGTCCAGATGGAAAAGCTTGATTTTTAAAACTTCTGGAAGAAAACAACTAAAAAACTGTTTGCGACCTTAGGATGGACAGAGAGTCCTTGGAGAGGACACAAAAGACCATGAGCTGTAAAAAAAACAAAACAAAACAAAACTTATAGACTCTGCTCTTCAAAAGGCGTGATTGGGGCTCCTGGGTGGCTCAGTCGGTTAAGCGGCCGACTTTGGCTCAGGTCATGATCTCGCGGTCTGTGAGTTCGAGCCCTGCGTCGGGCTCGGTGCTGACAGCTCAGAGCCTGGAGCCTGCTTCGGATTCTGTGTCTCCCTCTCTGACCCTCCCCCGTTCATGCTCTGTCTCTGTCTCAAAAATAAATAAACGTTAAAAAAAAAATTAAAAAAAAAAAACAAAAACAAAAGGCGTGATTAAGAAAACGAAGGAGCCAGCGACCAGGAGAAAATATTCACCAAACACACACTTCAGAAAGGACCGTGTCCGGGCCATATCAAAAAGCTCTCAACGCTCCATACTGAGCACAAACATCCCGATAAAAAGGGAGTAAAAAGATTTAAGCAGACCCTTCCTTGACGGTGCAGACGGGCCCACAGGATGGGCAGATGGGCGGACTACGATGCCCACACGACCGCCAGGACAGCTGAAAGGAAACGTTGGAACGACTGACAATACCCAGAGTGGCAAGCGTGCCGGCCGGCAGCACCGGGGGCCAGGGAGGGGCGGGTGGGCACCTCCGAGAGTCTGCAGGGGCCCCACCCTCGTCCCAGCCCCCACACCTGCAACCCCCGTACGTCGGCGGCCGGGATGCACAGGGAGCGGCCGCCTTGGAGAACAGTCTGGCAGCTGCTCGTAGAGCTCGTTGTTCAGAGGCCAGAGCCCCTCCCAGGGGTCGGCCCCGGGGGAATGAAAACACACGTCCGCGCACAGACTGGCAGTGTGTGCTCGCAGTAGCTCTGTGCCCCGCAGCCCCAGGCTGGAGACGGCCCACGGGCCCGCGCCAAGGGGGGGGGGGGGCGGTGCACACACAAACTGGTGTGCACGCACACAGTGGGATGCTGCTAACCGCACACGGGAGGACGCCTGACAATCCCCCGTGGGGATTTTGACGCACATCCCACTGCGTGAAAGCACACAACGGGTCCTTAATAGGACTCCGCTTACGTGAGACCCCAGAACGGTCACATTGGATCTATGTGAGAGGAAGCTGATAAGGTGGGGTGACGGTGTCCCGATACTGGTGTTGTTTACACGTGTATCAGCTTGTCCAGACTCATCAACACACAAAATCCAAGTGATTAAAAGTATTTAATAGGAGAAAATAAAAATAAGAAAATGAGAATTTGAAAAGACACAGGCATGGGGCATCTGGGGGGCTGAGTCGGTTGAGCGTCCGACTTCGGCTCAGCTCATGATCTCACAGTCTGTGAGTTCGAGCCCCGCGTCGGGCTCTGTGCCAACAGCTCGGAGCCTGGAGCCCGCTTCGGATTCTGTGTCTCCCTCTCTCTGCCCCTCCCCTGTTCACGCTCTCTCTCTGTCTCAAAAAGAAATAAAACATTAAAAAAACTTCAAAATAAACAAACTAAATAAATAGACACAGGCACGTCCCGAAGGGCTCCCGCTGGCTGGCGACAGCATCCTTCCGGTGTCAAAACCACAGTGACGGCCACAGAGTCAAGCGCCCAAGTGCACGGCCAAACCCTCATGCTCATAACCATGGTGACAGTGCGTGTGGCTTTCTGGAGGTTGCGGCTCAGAAGGACAAACACTGGGTGTCCCCTCGCCCCTTTACTCACTATTTATTGGACCCCCCAATGGGACCCCGTAGAAACTATAGAGAACCAGAGCTGAGCCTCACAGAAGGAACGAGATCCCACAGGCACTGCCGTGCAATCCCCATCTCGGATACGGCTCGTCAGCACGCAGCTGAGCCCCACGCGGAGGCAAGCGGGGCCCTCACAGTGGATGCAGCCGACGACATCCCGACTTGCCACTCGGGCCGGGTTGGGCTTGGCCTTAAATCCTCCGGTGGCGGGAGTGGGGTGGGCCCAGGGGGGCGGGATCCGTGCTGCACCTTCCCAGCTGCCCGGTGGGTTTGAGGACGGGAGGCAGATGGCTTTGGGGGGGGGGGGGGCGCACAGACCTCTACTCAAGTGGCCGGTGAGTTGAGAGGGAAGAGGCGTAGCGTGACAAAACACGCCTGAACGATAAAGGGTAAACCGGACGCCAGCAGGGACCCAGTGTTAATTTTTACACGGTTACGTCGGAACCGCGTTACGTGGTCTCGCAACTGCTCTGCCAATCAGGGGTCAAGAAGGCGACAGCAAAACGATTCACTGTCCTCCGGTCACTGGAGTAAAATGGACGCGCTAACGACCTGTGGGATGTCCCCTCCTGGCTCTCTCACAGGCCCAGGGCAGGACGGAGGACGTGAGCCGGCATCACAGACTTTGGCCGGGCGCTAAGAGCCGTGTGGCCGAGGGCGAGCGCGTTCAAGGACGACGGCGTCCCTGTGCGGCTCACGCTACTCTGAACGTGGGCGCGTCAGCCCGTCCGGTGCCGTCATCAACAGTTCTGAGTTCTCAGCCAGTGAGACGGCCGCTTGGTGTCTGGTTTCTGTCCGACTTTGGACAAATTTCTTAAACGATTTGAGTCTTTTTTGAAGTCTGTATAACACGGTTAAAGTCTCGGAGAGTTTTCACAAACATCGGGGTCAGAGCAGGCACAGCGCAGACCCCGCGGGCGTTCACCCTCGCCCCATCGAGGGAGGGAGACGGGACGCGGCCTTTCTGAGCCTCAGAACTCAACTCCCGTGGCCGAGGTCCAAGAAAGACCACCGGGAGGCGCAGCCTCCGCGAGGCGCTCTGCTAGGGCTTCCCAGGCGCCCTTGGCAAGGCTCCCCTCCTCCGGAACCGGCACCTCTGCCTCCCAGCTGCCATCTGTCCGAGTTTTCCAGCCACGCTCCGTGCCTTCTGCCCACCGAGAGCCAGCTCGGTGAGGGAGCACGGGAACCCCATGTCCTCGCCCGCGAGGCCCACCCTGGGCCGGCGGTGACTCGTGGCTTTTGGGGTGGGAACCGGAGAACCGCGAGCCCAGGTGGGCGCTGGCGGACGGAGGGCGGTGCCCGTGCTGGGCGCCAGCTCTGGGGTTCAGGCGGAACCTCATTCCTGGCAAAGCGCAGCCACCTGCGGCCCGGGGACGCCGGCCTCCGGCCCTGCTGCCCACCCGGAGTTTTCGGGTGCCGGGAACGATGTCCGACCACTTCCCGCAGCTGCCTGTGGTCCTGGGGGGGTGGGGAGGGGCACCTCGCTTCCTTTCCCAGCCCTCTGGCTAGCGAGGCCTCCCTAAAGGGCCCGATGACATCACTGTGTGAAACGAAAACAAAGCTCCCAGGCACAGATGAATTTTCCATCTGCCGTTTCCGCGACGCCCACGAGGCAGAAGGGTCCACGACCTCCTGTGCGACCCGGAGAGCCCCAGTGCTCTGAAACACCGCCGGGAAGGCCTCCCTCCCCCGGGCCCGCGCCGGCTCCTCAGAAGACCATTCAGTCCTCCAGATCAACGTGGGCCGGAAACGGGGAAAGCCGAGGGCGGCCGCGGGCTTCCCCACCCACCTGCTGCGGGACCCGTCCACCCACGTGCAGGCTGCTTAGTCAGCACCCTGTCCAGACCCACCCCCCACCCCCCGCGGGCAGGGCTCCGTCCCGTCGTGAGGGTGTCCCCGACCGCAGCCCAGACGCTTGGCCCCCGCCACCCTTGTTCCCAGAAGGAGCGATCAGGCCCGAACAGGCGAACGTGACACGCGGACTCTCCCGCCCCGGAGAGCCGCCCCAGCGGTGCAGCCAACAGGCCCCGGCTGCCCATCCTCTTGACTCCTAACTCACGGGTGGTCCGGCATCGGCCCCAACGGTGGGCGGACGGACGCCTGGCAGGACAGGTTCTCGGCGCCCGTGTCTCCTTCTCGCCGACCCCACGTCTGTGGAAACGCACCCGAGCCGTCGGCCCCCGCAGCGGATCGCGGGCGTCCACCTCCGACTCCTAAGGAGCCAGGGGCGGTGCTGACGCTCCCGCACTTGGCTGCTCTGGGCGGTTGGCCCGGGAGGGGAGTGGGTGCCCTGGGAAGCGCTGTGAGCCTCGGTGCGGCGGTTCGTGGCGACGAACGCGCTGCAGGCTGCCGACGTGCTGGGTCGGGGGCGGAGGCAGTGGGTTTCACACCGGGTTCCCGGCCGAGCCAGGAGCCGACCGAGAAGCCACAGCCTGGGCTGCCACGGCCCGGGTCCCCGGGGGCACATGCCTCGCACAAACCCACTTCCACAAAGCCACCCGAGGGTTGGGGAAACGGCGTCGCTGTTCAGCAGAGTTGCAAGTGTCAGGAAAACTTGCAGCACGCTTTGAAACGCCGACGACGTGCGCAGCCCGAGGCCCTGCCCTTGGCCGTCTGGGCTGTTCTCTGCACGACAGGCCGGTGGTCACGGTGCAGGTGGCCCCGGTCCCAGAAACGCAGAGGAGCAAGCGTGCATCAACAGGCCGGCCTCGCGTCCGTCAGCAAATCCCAGCCGGCGTTCCCGGCTGCCCTTGCGCGGGGCTCTGAGATCGCCTCCGAGTTCTCGAGTTACAGTCCTTGACGTGTGTGCATTTTGTGGTGGTTTGAGTCAGAATCTGGTAAAAAGGACCCTTTGGCTCAGTCACTTAAGCATCCAGCTTCACCTCAGGTCCTGATCTCAGGGTTTCTGAGTTCGAGCCCCGCGTCGGGCTCTGTGCCAACAGCTCGGAGCCTGGAGCCCGCTTCGGATTCTGTGTCTCCCTCTCTCTCTGCCCCTCCCCTGCTCATGCTCTGTCTCTCTCAAAAATAAACAAACATCACAAAAAACTTTTAAAGGACCTTTTCCATCAGGGCACTAGGGCAGGCACAGCGGGGACCTGAGCCCAGGTCAGGCAGCTCTACCCGAGGAGACAGGAGAGTGAGCTGTGCCTCTCGGTCCTGGATTACATGCCTAATGTCCCGTCTATTCAACTGCCACACTGGAGATGAGGACCGAGGAGAAAATCGACCGAACCAGCTCACTCTGCTCCCAAACCCAGCGGCAGCCCCACAGCAGGCGGCCCCCACGTTGAGAGCACGGACACTGAACTTGGGCTCCACCCAAAGGCCTCGGCTCCTCAGGGCCGTGCTGGGAACTGCCCCCGAGAAAGATGAAAGGCTCCCAGATGCCACCAAGCGTTCTAGAAGAAACGCATCACCTTTGAAGGGTCCAGGACAGCCTTTCAATACAGGGATACAGGGGCGTAACTAACCAGCCAGCCG
The DNA here is from genome assembly GCF_028018385.1 of Neofelis nebulosa. Lineage (NCBI taxonomy): Eukaryota > Metazoa > Chordata > Mammalia > Carnivora > Felidae > Neofelis > Neofelis nebulosa. The sequence continues at coordinate 60,699,391 of NC_080798.1, read as the reverse complement.
CAGAAAAAATCCTACAGGTGTGTCTGTGAGATGGATGGAGAGAAGGAAGGAAGGAGGGAAGGGAGGAGGGAGGGAAGGGAGGAGGGAGGGAAGGAGAGAAGGAAGGAGGGAGCAAAGGGAGGGGGGAAGGAAGGAGGGAAGAGAAGAGGGGAGGAAACAAGGGAGGAAGGAAGGAGGGAAGGAGGGAGAGAAGGAAGGAGGGAGAGGAGAAAGGAAGGAGGGAGGGAGGGAGGGAAGGGAGGAGGGAAAGGAAGAAGGAGGGAAGACTGGAAGGAAGAAAGGAAGAAGGGAAGAGAGGAGGGGTGGAGAGAAGGGAGGAAGGAGGAGGAAGGGAGAGAAGGAAGGGAGGAAGGAGGGAAGGGAGGGAGGAGGGAAGGAGGAAGAGAAGGAAGGAGGGAGAGAAGAAAGGAGGGAGAGAAGAAAGGAAGGAGGGAGGGATGGAGGGAGGGAGGGAAGGGAGGAGGGAAAGGAAGAAGGAGGGAAGACTGGAAGGAAGAAAGGAAGGAGGAAGAGAGGAGGAGAGGAGAGAAGAGAGGAAAGAGAAGGGAGGGAGAGAAGGAAGGGAGGGAGGAGGGAAGGAGGGAAGGAGGGAAGGGAGGAGAAAAGGGAGGAAGGGAGGAAGGAAGGAAGGAGGGAGGGAGAGAGAGAAGGAAGGAAGGAAGGAAGGAAGGAAGGAAGGAAGGAAGGAAGGAGGGAGGGAGGGAGAGAGAAGGAAGGAAGGAAGGAAGGAAGGAAGGAAGGAAGGAAGGAAGGAAGGAAGGAAGGAAGGAAAGGAGGAGGGAAAGAAGGAAGGGAGGAGGAAGAGAGAGACAAACCGTAGTCTTGCCTGTCAAGGCCTTGGGGGGCTGTTCCTTCCTCGCCGGTCCGGGCCTGCAGGTGAATAGCTCCTGGGTCCTTGCGATGCTCCCAGGCTCTAAGCGTGTAAAGTCACCTCCTAGGGCGGAGCGTTGAGTGCAGACTCCCGGCATCTGCCCACAGAGATTCCAGACGGGAACGTCTTGGGGCGCCCAGCCCCGTGCCTTTCCGACGATGGACGATCGATCGGGCCCTGTGGTTTCCAACGCGGTGCTCTCTCCCCCGCAGGTGGCGAGGCTGGGGCCCGTCCTCGGTCTCGAGCAGAAGGGCTCCAGAGGAGGAGCCAGTGAGCTCGAACGGGAAACAATCACGCCTTCGTCCTCACGGCCCTGTACTGAAACGGAGCATCTGCAGGTACGAGTGTCCGTCCCAAAGCGCAGAAGGGTCGGCGGCGCCCGGGACTTAGCGCCCCGCGGGCTTACTGCTGACCCCACAGATGCCGCCCGGCCCCACGAGGCTGCAGGCTCAGAACGGGGGCGGGTGGCCTCTCCAACTCCGCAGGAGCCCGTGTGGAACCCTGACTTGTTTTCCGGGATAGGTGTGCTGCAGCCGGCCTGGCTCCTCTCACGCCCAGAGCACGGGTGTTCTCTGACACGTTTGAGATCTTCACTCCAGAAGGGGTCGGGGGCACCGTGATGGTCAGGAACCTCCGATCCAGCGGGGACGCCACAGCACGGGGCCTGAACGGGACGGCACGGGGCCTCACGGGGCAGCACGGGGCCTGCACGGGACAGCACGGGGCCTGCACGGGACAGCAAGGGGCCTCACGGGACAACACGGGGCCTGAACGGGACAGCACAGGGGCTGCACGGGCCCAGGAATGAAAATCTCCTGGACACCGCACCTGGGTGCAGAATGCCCTCGGCGGCCCTTCTGGAAGGTGGCCGGTGGCGTGTGCAGGGCAGTCCCCTGTCCCCATACAGACCTAGCAGCCCAAGGCAGGCCAACCTGGGGAGAGCGGCACAGAACGTGGGCCGCCGTGTTCCCTCCTCCTCGCATCGCAGTCGCAATGCCGGGGAGAGGCCGCCGACGGCGACAGGATGCTGTTCCAAAAGGCTCACCAATGCTCACGGAGGAGAGAGGGCTCTGAGCCCGAGATAACAGAGCTCACCTCCAATCAGCCCGTCGGAGCCTGCTGGGTCGGAGATTAAGGCCCAGAGAGGTTAAGGAGCTCCCCCGAGCCCACACAGCAGGGAGCGTCAAAACCAGGCCTCTGGCCAGGCTCCGGGCCCCACGTGGACCACCCCTCTCCGCTGAGGGGCCTTTTCCCAGGCCAGACGCCCCATCACTTGTCTGGATTCTGCTGCCCCGGGGCCGGGTGGAGAAGCAGGGCCAGGTGTGGGCAGAAAGCCTGGCTCGGGCCGAGACCCCCTCAGGGAGGAAAAGGAGCCGCCTCCGTGGAGAAATCCGCGGCTAAGCCACCACAGGCGGGGACACAGCCTCACCGTCGCCAGCAGGGTGACGGTCCGCCCTCCAGAGGCCAGAGAGACACCTTTAGAGCTGGTGACCCAGCTCGTCCCCTCTGAGGACGGGGGTGTGGCAGCCGGCACGGGCCGAGGCAGAGTGGAGAACCAGAGCGCCGGGGGTGAAATCGCTGCTCTGCCACTCGCTAGCTGGGTGACCTGGGGCAAGTGACCTCTCTGTGCTTCGCTTCCTCCTTCTGTGTCCGCCCCACTGACAGGAACGCCCAGCCACGTCACTCTACAGGCCTGAGCCTTCAGAACACGCCCCCCCCCCCACGGTCATTACCGACAACTTCAGAGGTTACGCGTCCGTCACCCAGACTCGGAGACGCAGAGTCCCCAAGGAAGTCCGGCAGGGTCAAGACCTTCTCGGGCAAGTCCCACTTGCCCCGTCACCGGCGATGGGAAGGAAGTGGGGGCACGCGATCAGCTCTCTCCCGGCTGCGTGCTCCCGGTTCGCGCCCGGTGGCATCCCATGTTGACGGAGGACGCCGGAGTTGTTTCCAGTCTTGTGCTGTCAGGAACACAGAGGCCACGAATATCTGTGTCCACTCTGCGCAGAGACAGGCCTCCGTTTCTCGGGACAGACGCCCCAAGAGTGTAATTGCCGGGTGTGCGTTTAGTTTCGGCAAACGTTCGCTCCCGCTCCGTCCCCTCGTAACAGAGTCTGTCAATGAACCAAAGCTTCTTCATCCCGAGCGAGTCCCTTTTACGGGCGTCGGCACATTTCTGAAGGTCCTTTAGCGGGCCACGCTTTAAGCGTCAAGTCTAGGAACTCTGTGCCTGGCTTTCCATCCTGAACGTTTTCTGTGATTCCTTCTTCTAAAGTTTCATAGCTTTTCGCTTTACATTTAATCCCTGACCCGTTTTGCCGTATTTTTGAATGAGGTGTAAGGTTAGCTGGAGGGTCACTTTCCGCCCCTCGATGTCCCGCTGTTGGAAAGCTTGCCCTCCCTCCACGGAATGGCTTTTGGCCTTTATTAGGAATCAGCTGGGCGCGTCTGCGCGGGTCTATTTCGGGGCCTTGAGTGCTGTCCTACCGACCCGTGCGCCTGTCCCTCCGTCCACACCACACAGGAAACACACTGCTTCCCTGGGAGCCTCGCGTGGTACGTTTCACTGTCCTCTCATTGACACAGCCTTAACCGCGAGGGAGCCACACGTGTTTTTAACCGAGCCCACGCCACTGCAGACAAATCAGGGTTAAAGTGAGAAAGGGAAGGCGTGCAGGGTGGCTGGACGTGTGGCCGCCCGGGGTGTAGACCCCAGCTGCTCTTGGGAAGTAACTCTGCTTTGTCCGCCAGGACTCACACACTTCACGCGTTATGCTCGTGCCCCTAAAGGTTTCTATAACTCTTTCTGATCACGAAAATAACGTATACTTATCGTAAATGCACTGGAAACTACAGTGAGGTGCAGAAATGATCTAAGCGGCCAGAAATAAACACAGTGGCCGCCTCAGCCACGCTTCTTCCTACTTCCCCGCTCTGCTGGAGTGGATGAGGCCGGGGCGCTCCCTGGACGCGGCAGTCCGGCTCAGAAGGGAAGGGAAAACGAGCCGGGAGGTTCCAGGTCAAACAGTGCGGGCCTCCCCTCGGGATCGGTCACTCACCGGCCCGTGACCTTGCACCCTGGCGCTCGGCTTCCCCGCCTGCAGAATGGGCGCAGGTGCCTCGAGGACCCAGCAGCGCCGCGTGGAATTGATGCGGGCCGTGCCGGCCCAGCTGGAGGGCGGGACCTCGGCAAGCCGGGTGTGAGCTTTTCCCTTCGGTAGATTCGATCGCCAGGTCGGGAGGGTCGTGGCAATGTCCTAGGATCCCTATCAGAGACACACACACACGGGCCCCACATACACAAATCCCTCCACCAGAGCAGGACGGAGGCTCTTGGTGGTTCTACGTTTGTGCCCCGGAACCCGGATCGCTGAAACACCACACAGCCTGAAGCCTGGAAGCCCTTTCCGGCCGCGCCTCCTCCCGGCCAGCCTGGCCTCCCCCGGAGAAGGGCCCGTGTCCTGAGAGGCACATGCTCATTGTGTACTTTGTTCTCCCCACTTACGGGTGGGGCCGCCGTGACCTGCCAGGGCAGCTGAGTGGGGGCTGGGCCCGGCCGGCCGTCAGGGGAGGGCATTTCCTTTGTGCCGCCCGGACAGCCGGCAGCAGGGCCCCCCATCACGGCGTTCTGGCACCGAGGCTGGCGTCCCCCACCCGACGGCCTTTAGGTCCCGTGGGAACTGTGCTCGCACCGGTGGGGGAGGGGCTCCCCGCACCGTCCAGAGAAGCCGGAAGCTTCCCCGGCAGACTCCACGGTGGGCTTTCCACAGCCGAGAGCTCCCGCTCCCTTAGCCCGACTGCCCCTTCACCAGCCACCTGCACCCCACCCGGCAGGCGTCAGAGCGGCGATACGGGCACGCCGGAACAGAAGGGAAGCGTAATTACAGTGCGGGGCCGCGGAACACGACAGAGGAGAGACTGCTCACGGGCCACGACGCCCTGCTCTGCAAAGAAAGCACAGCCCTAAAAGGGAAACGTGCACGAGCTCAGAGGAAATGGGCTTCAAATGCGGGTTCCTAACGCCCAGTCCCCTGCCCCTCGGCCCAGGGCAGCCGCCAACCCCCGAGAACCCTGCGCCCGCGGGGCCTGGCCCGGGGCCGGGGAGGGTGCAGAGGGAAGGGCGCCAGCCGGGGGGCCTGCAGAGCTAAGGCCTCCGCGCCGGTGCCCCCGGCAAACCGTCCACTCGGAGCCTTGGCTTACCTATCTGTGAGGCGAGCAGCAGGGGGGGGGACCGGATGCTCCCGTTCTCCTGCGGTCTCTCCGCGTCCTCAGACCTGCCCTGGGGCCTCACGGCGGCAGCGGCCAGGCCAGCACGGAGACCCGCCTCCGACACGCGCTCGCCACTTGGCCGCACCTGGCCGAGCCGTCGGGCGCTGGCGTTTCCTGCCTCACCTGGGCCCGTCCCGAGCCACGTGCGCAGGCCGAGCTCGGCGTCCGCCCTGAGGGGTCCGCCTTGCTCCAAACCCGCTGGCTTCAAATCCTTCCCTCCCCCGGACAGAGAAGCTACTTTACAACGAGCGGGTTTTACAGGCCGCACTCCGGGTACCCGGCCGGCCCAGTCGGGGTGACGCGCGACTCTCGATCTCGAGCCCCACGCTGGGCACAGAGATTAGAAATAAACAAACTGTAAAGGCCACGCTCTAGTTCTGAAGTGGGAGCCACAGCTCACCCAGTAGGAGACGCCGGTGCTGAAGCAAAGGGCTGGTGGTGTGGAGGGAACCCAGGGCCCAAGGGCAGGAGGCGGGCACCAGGGCTGCGCAAACCCGGCGGGTCCCTCGCCGCTGGCACGGGAAGCCGCTCACTTAGGACGCGGCCGGTGGGTCTTAAATGCAGACCCTGCGAGTCACCTGCATTGGACCCAGCCGGGGACACGTGGCGACAGCCCAGAGCGGCCCGCCCAGCCCGTGGATGGGACCCCGCGCGGGAGCAGGCACTGCCAGCTCAGCCCAAGCAGGAAGCAGAGGGGGTTCTCCAAGCGTGGCCACGGGGGCCCCAGCCTCGGCCTCCGGGCTCGCGTGGCCTCCTCCGTCTGTGCCAAGGCTCCCCCCACCTCCCTCTCGTAAGGACCCCGTGACCACGCCCCACCGGCCTGGATGATCCCGAAAACATCTCCGTCTCCGGAGCCCGAACAGGATCACATCTGCAAAGTCCTTTTGCCTCGGGAAGCCACACGGCCGCGGGTTCTGGGGACTGGGACGAGGACGCCGTTGGGGGGCCATTTTCGGCTTACCAGTCGCGGTGTCTGAAAACAGGAAAGCCATAAACCCGCCCTCACGGGTGCAGGGGTGCAGAGGCACCCAGAACACGTGCCCGCCGTGGGCCCGGCGATGGTCCGCACGGGCAGTACCCCAGCCGGTGCCCTCTCTCCTGGCGGGTAGGGCCAGCTCGGGTTAAGCGCCTGTGTTTCGGGACCAGGCGGGGCCGTGGGCCAGCCCACACGCTGCACAGCAGAGGAGGAGACCCCCGTCGGGGCCACAGATGGTGGCTGACAGTTGAGGACGTCCGGGAAGCGGAGATTCTGGTCAGCCCAGATACGGAGACGCGGAACAAACATTCCTCCCTCGGCTACATCTGCTGTCTGGATCGGTTGTTAAGGGGGAAATAGGACCTTTCAGAGGAGAAGAATTAGGTGGGAGGTTGCAAACAAAGAAGATAAGTAAGGTGACGCTGAGGGAAAGTTCTGGAACTCTGGCAGCGCGAATCCACATACCTACTCCCTCGAGAGAGTACACAGGGTTCTTCCCTGTTAGGCAGCCAATCTCTTCTGTGGGAGTTCACTGCCCTGGACTCCGTGTCTGCTGGAGGGCGTTCCTGCGGGAGCCCCGTCTGCCAAGGGCCGCGCGTCAATAGCGAGCGGGGAGCGGGGGCAGGACGCCGGGGGCGCAGGCCGGGCTCGTGACTCCGCTGCAATGCACTGACTTCAGAGGCGTGGGGGCGAGTGGCGGGATGCTGGCGCCCTTCCACGCCGTCTCCCTCTGTGGGGACTCAACGGCCAAAAGGAAACGCTTTGCGCTGGCCCGAGTACCACCAGATGTGGCCAGACAGCAGACTGCACATCTTAAATCCTCGATTACTCAGAGGTGGCTGAGCTGGGAAGTGACTTCCGCACGGACTCCCTGGAACCAGCTCGCCGGGCCCGCGCCCAACTCCGCCTGCCTGAGACGTGGCCTGGCCAGCGAGGCTGGGCTGGGGACGCGTCCATCTGTACACACACACACACACACACACACACACACACACACACACGGGCTGGCGTGAGCCCCCGCCTTCTGCATGTGCCCTGGCCCTGGCGTCTGAGATCTGGCGACTGCTCCCCTCTAAACACACGTGCACCCACCACCACCCTGCACACGTCCTGGCAACCCCCTCCCCCGTCCAAGGCAGGCATCGGCAATCAATCGCGGAAACTCCAGCTGGGGCTGCGGAACCCTTTACCACACAGCACGTCAGGCCCTGGACGCCTCACCCGTCTGAAGTGACGCTTGCTTCCCAGTCCTGCCTGAGATCACACGTCTGCTGGCAGACGCACCCCCAGCCCCCCACGGACCCCGTGAAAGTGCCGCGGGTGTTACGGGGGCCCCTTAGCCTTTCAGCGGTCAAACTCGTGCGAACGTACGAGTGGTTGCCCCGTCGGGGTGGGAACGGCCGGGGCGTGTGCGCTCGTGGCGCAAGGCGGCCGGGCCGCGGCCGTCTGCGCCTGTGCAGGGAGGGCGTGAGCGGCGCAGAGGCATCTGGTCGCCGCACGGAGAGCCGGTCGGTCTTCCGAAGGCTCCGAGGCCCCGCGGGGCGGGCCAAGACCTCGCGGGGACACACACGCTACAACGGGGGCGGGCCCGGAGGACACAGGCGGCCACCTGTGAGGCCCTGGGTGAGGGGCTGCCGGGCCGGGGAGGGGGCGCTGCTCAGGGGCACGGGCTTGCCCGCCCTGAAGAAGAAGTTCAAAAACGGACAGTGGGGAGGGCTGCACAGCTCTGCGGATACGCCAGAGACCGCGGGGTTGTGCCCTTTCAGCGAGCGCCCCGTGTATCTCAACGAACCCACCGGGGACTCTCAGGTGGCATCTGGGAGGCAGAAGGCCTCACGACGGGACGGCCAGGCTCGCGGCCGGCTAGGAACTTCCGGGCCAGGGGGCCTGAGCCAGGGTCTTAACCACCCCGAGGCCCAATTTTTGTGACCAGAAAGGGGAGGGTGTTAAGAGACCTCACGCCACTGTGCTTTGGGGGGGCTCTCGTGAGGCTCAAAGATGCCGTAAACCCAGTTCCTGGGGAGCAGGCCTGGCGATTCCCAGACGCAGGAGCCAGGGCGCGGGGCTCAGTGAGGGTGGTGCTCCTGCCCCTCGCCCCACACGGTGAGAGCATTTTTGCTGCAGGAAAGAGGGGACCAGATGCCCCACCCCCACCCACGACGGCCCCTGGCACTGCGTAGGGGGGGCTTGGGGGCTGGAGCCCCACACTCCCCGGGAGCACCCAGCGAGGAGCCCCCTGCGAGGCGGTTCTCAGGGAAGAGCTCAGCCGCTTGGACCGCTCGGCAGAAGGAAGGACACCAGCCGGGGGGGTGGGGGGGGTGGGGAGGGGGGAGTTGGGGCAACCCACCCGTAACCACCGACCCCGGTGGCTGCAGTGATGGCTTCTTCCTACCTGAAGACTCTTGCGTGTGTTGGGTTGGAGACGCCTGGGGCTCAGAGCGGGGAGCCGCAGAGAAGCCAGTCCCGCTTCTGGAGCGCCTGTGGACACCGGGACACCATTTCGAGAAAAATCAAAACCACGAAAAGGTGCGTCTGCCCGGAACCCGGCCGCCCCCCCTTCGGGGGTCGCAGCCACAAGGTGCGTGCCGCAGGACGAAACCAAGGGGACAGGGTCCCAGGGGGTGGACGTGGAAGCAAACGGACCCGGCAGCTAATGTGTTAGGAGTGGGGGGCGGGGCGCCGGTCTCTAGCGCCAGCCCCTCGCTTCGGTCTGCTCAGCCCGCGCTGAGCTCCGGGTCTGGAAGTTCTCTCTCCGCAGAGTCCGATTCCAGGAAGACGGCTGTGATCACTGACGGGGGCATCTCCCAATCCGGACGCCTGACCGCCAGCAGGGACACAGCGATGAGGAAGCCCCGTGCTCCCACCATCCGACCGGGGCGGGGAATCCGGCCCAAGCCGCCTCCACCTGCCTCCCCTTACAGCTCAGGACGCGGAAGGCGCGAGGAATCGCCGACGCCCGGCATCCCACGACTTCTACACAAAGCGCGGTGACACCCGGGAGACCTGGACCTTCAGAGCCTCGTCCACGTCCCTTCCTGTCATCCGGGTCCCTCCGGGGACTCGTCAACAACCGGGCCCGCCATCCTTCCGGCCACAGAGGCCGAGCCCAGAAGAACCCACAGCAAACCCCGCGCAACGGGGGTCTGGGTCGAGTCTGCGTGTGGCGGAGGGACCTTCTCAGGGGGTCTCAGGAAGTTTCGGTGCAGAAACCGTGACGGTCATTCCCGGTCGCTGCCCGGCTTTATACTGGGAAACAAGTCCGGGAGTGTGGGGAGAGAGAGGCCTGTGCCGGGGTGGAGACCGGCGCTCAGGAGCGCGGGACAGTGGCCTGTCGTCACCAGAGCAGGCTTCGGACGGCCCGTGTGACCGCAAGTGGGAAGTCCCACTTCTGCTCCTGGCTGGTCGGGGCGACCGGTCCTGCCTCCTCGCTTAGTCAGGGAAGCCGTAACGAGACGCACATTTAGCAGAAAGTACAGCTAATCGGGTTTGTTCGGAGCACGTCTGAACCGGCTGCCTTGAGAGAGAAGGCCGTCGCCGTGGACGGACGGCTCTCAGAGGGGAAACGACGATGCAGGCGTCCAGCAGGCACCCTTCGCAAAGGGGGCGCCCCGACGGCCTCGGACCGAGGGCTGCAGGCGGTCTCCACTCCCAGCAAGTGATCTGCCCTTGAGCTCACATTTGGTCCAGGCTCGGAATTTTCAAAAGGAAAACAGAACGCTCTGCTCTGCCTTAAAGACGTCCCCAGATGGCATTTGTTCCCAGGGTTCGGTTGCAAGTCTGAATGCATTAACAGCAGCAACAAAAACACAGGCGGCCCTGTCAGCGTCACATCCGAACTCCTAAGGAAAGCACTAAACTTCCGACACCCCCGTCAGCCAGCGCCAGAGCCGGCGCCCGGACCGGCGCGGGCGCGGGGAGCCTGAACTTACCCTGGAGGCGGCAGTGCCGTGGCTGCTGCGTGTCCCGGCGTGTGGCGTGTGGCGGGGCAGCTATCCTCGTGTCCTCGGGGACGGCGCCGGCCCAGGTGCCTGCGGCGGCCGCGGGGCGGCGGACTCTGCCTCTCTCGGCTCGGCCTCCGCTCGGCTGGGGAGCTGCAAGCCCCAGGCAGCTGGGATTCCCACTCCCTGCACGCACTTAACCCTGCCTTTGCCCGGTCGGGAGGGATCCGGAGAACGTCATCCCTGCGTGTGCAGGGGCACAAACTGGCTGCACTCGGGGGCCACGGACCAGCCCCTGGTCTCCACCGGACTCCCCCCTTGCTTTCCCCACCATAAGCTGGAACATGTGGGGAAGACGCCGGAAAATGCTTCTTTGCGAGGCTGCTGGTTTTCTTAACCCTCTGGACTGCTTCCTCAGCGGCACGGCGGGGGGACACCTGCTGACAGGGGATTCAGGAGGCGTCCTCCCTGGGGTCGCCAGCCCGCGGGTCTCAGGGGGCTGCCCTTTGTTGGGCTCCTTTCTGCGGCTTTCTGTAGGACAGTTTAGCGGGTCAGATGCACCCCCAGGCTCAGGGAGGGCGGTGGGCACTGGGAGAAGCAGGACGGGCTGGATTCCTGCCCCTCCTAATTCTCCGTGGACGCCCAGCCGGTCGTGTTCCCTCGTGAGCCCCCACGTCCACGTCTGCAAGATGTCAACAGCACCCACTGACCAATGAACTTGGCGGGAGCCATTTACGTGCCCAGTGCAGGCAAGGGTCACCAAACACGAAAGCCGGTCTCTCCTCTGAGCCTACACATCCTGCGGCCCCAGAGTTGCCTGATCTGTCCGCTTACCAAGGCATCCTCGGCTCTCAGCTACCAGGGAAACTGAGTCATGGGAGCATAACATGACCATAGTTTACCCCTGAAGTTGCTGTGAGCTCCTTCCATGCGCCAGATGCGGATTCCACAGCGGATGTGGAAAGAGGTGACAGGACTGACCTCTCGGGGGACAGCAGCCCCTCAGAGAACTCCCAGCCCCCCAGAGGCCCCAGGCACACTCGCACACGCATGCTTCCACATGGCTCTCATGACACGCACGCTCACACATGTGCTCACGTCCTTATTCCTGTCCAGCCACAGGGACCAAGCAAGGCTGTCACCAGTATGTCCCCCGGTCACACAGGGCTCACACAACCCTCCAAAGGGTCCCTGGGGTCTCCAGTCTCCTTCTTCCTGACTACCCTGCCATCAGAAAGGACCCTCGGTAGCCATTTGACCGGGAGACCGAAAGGACACATTCCCAACCTTGGTTCTCATTTCTGATGGCAGAACTCAGCTGACACCTGAGTTCCAGCCCACGGAGGTACCTCTCTGCGGCCTCTTCCAGAGAGCCTCCGTGGCCCCACGTGGAGGGAAGGGGCGAGGCCCCTCAGCATGCACACCGTATGGCCCCAGGAGGCAGCAGCACGCAGGGATCACACCCTGACTTGACCACCACCTGGCCGGGCCAGTTAAAGCAAGTTGTTAACCCTCTCTGAGCCTGGCAAAATTCAGACGCTACTGGTCCCTCTCTCGTGGGGATGAGGTTCAGGACTGCACGATCAGGAGTACGTGCGACACGCGTGGAAGTCCAGACAGGTTCCACCTTCGCCTGGTCCCGCCGCTGGGGCTCGCGCAGGCCGTGGCCAGGCCCGTGCACTCTTCACGTGTGACCCGCCAATTGGCTGATGTGTGCCTGCAGCCTTGAAAATGCTGTTCACCTTTGATGGAGGTCATTCTACGGCACCTCCTCTCCGGAGGAGGTCCAAGATCCAGAAAACGCTTTGCACAGATGCCAACTAATCGGAACCTCGACGCCCCCAAGTGGGGGGCGGTAAATTAAGAAGAGTCTGGACGCGGGTGGGCCAGCAGCTCACGGGCATGGCTAACGGCCTTCCGCCTTTGCAGGGATTTTCCCTAAGCCCGTGTGTAGATGTAAGTAATTGTGTCCGGAACCGGTGGAACGGGACCTAGAAACAGGACCCGTGCGTGGAGACAGAGGTCAGAATTTCTAGCGCGTCCTCACCTGATGTCTGAGGCGTTGAATCTTGACCCTGCGGTGGGCTGGGGGGAAAGGAACGCACAGGGAGACCCTGAACCCAAGACACTCCACGACTTCAGTGCTGGGCGAGTCCGGATGGCAGAGTTGTAGGTGGGCTTCACCCTCCTCCTCCTGCTTTTCGGGATGTTTGAGGTTGCCCACGATCAGGGTGCTTGGCTTTTTATAATCAGGAAACAGATCTCTAAAAATAAGAGAGTCGACCCCGCCTCCCGCCCCCCAGAGCCTTCCCCTGCCCGGGTCCGGTGCTGCCTGCCGGACTTCTGGGTGGGACCAGCGAGGCTCAGAGGGCCCAGTGACTTGCCCAAGTCGTGCAGCTAGCAGGTGGCAGGGCTGGGGCTTGCACCTATCTTACACCAAAGCCCGGAGCCACCCTGCAGGCTGAGAGACCCCACCCCACGGGATCTGCGGGAAAGACGTGGGTTTCACCGACGCCTCCCTTTCAGGGCTCGTCTGGACGGCGCTCTTCGGTGCAAGGGCCTCACGAGTCACGTCATCAGCGTCCGACGGGCACATCGGCGTGCACATCACCGTGACGGCATGGACGCACAGATCACGATTCAACAAACACTTCTGAAAGCATCCCACATGCCAGGGGTCCCCCGAGCGCTGGGGGCTCTTGCCGCAAGCGAGAGGCAGCTCCCGGCGCAGCCCGGGCGCACACAGCAACGGGCACAACGGGCACACAGCTGAGCGAGGAAGTTTCTCGGTGTCGGGGACAGAATCCCAACAGGCGGCTCCTTCGGGAGCGGGGCTGGCGGTCCCCCAGGTGCTGAGTCACTCTCGCATCTGGGTGTTGCTGGGAAGGTGCCTGGCACGCGTGGCTGAGCTCCAGGTAAAGGAGGGCGCCCTCTGAGATGTGGGGGGGCCTCACCCCCTGGACTGAAGGACACTGAGAGGAGAGCGATTTCCTGCGGAAGAAGACGTTCGCCCTGGACTGCGGCCGACTGTTCCCTGCTGCGCGGCGGACTCCGTGAGCCCAAGCCTCAGGGTCCACCTCTGACGTGTGTGAATGCTGCCCCCAGTTCCCCCCGGTCTGGTAGGGCCCCGACCGATGCAGGGCCAAGCCCTTCTCTGAGCGCTCCGTGAGCACCCACCGTGCGAGGGAGCTCCGGGCCGCGAGACTTGCTTCGCTTCGTGACGGGGGTTTGTGGCAGGTGGAGCCCGGGCGGTTGTCGACACAGCCCGTCAGCTGTGGGCTCTGTGGCCCTCCCTACCTAAAAAGCCACGCTGGGCGTCCTGCCCTCCACAGCACCGTGACAGATCTTCCTGCAGCAAATGCGACTAAGGGTAAACCGTTTCAGGTCAGACCACCGTTTCCAGAACAATTTCCTAAGACTGTGGACGGCCTGTACTTGTTGGATTCTACTTTTTACTCCCGGGCGGGTTCCGGACCTCCGGGTGCCAGGGTGCGCTCTGGAGGACCGAACCGGAGTCTCGGGGCGGGGGCAGGGCCACGGCCTTCGAGTTCCCCCAGCCGTTCGAGCGCAGCTGGTTTACCTCCAATTCTGACACAGGCATTTCAGACAAGGCGTTTTCTTTCGTGAGGCAGACGCAGGATGCGCGGGCTGCTGCCAGCACGCCCAACTTCGGGGACGCGTCGAGAACCAGAGACCAGCCTCCCGAGGGGTAAACTTGCGAGGCTGGCTGTTGTCAGTGAAGGTGGCAGGTGGCCTGGCTTGTCCAACAGACCTCCTCACGGGCCTGCACACTACCGTGGATGCTCCAGGACCGGGGGAGTTGAAACCCCACGGCAGATCAGGGATGCTGGGCAGGGAGCACTTACTCCAGGATCTTGACAAGGGTCTCAGGGAGGTAAAAAAGGAGGATTTTATCTGTCCCTCGTCCAAAACTATGGCGCATCCGCTCATCTGTAGCCTGTGTGTGTGGCGGGGGGGGGGGGGGGTGTGTGTGCTTGTTTTGGTAACCTCGTGCTGTGTGGCAAACCACCCCAAAACTGGTGGCATTGAACAGCAAAATCACTTGCTCTCTCTCGCCCTTTCTGTGGGCTGGGCAGTTTTCACCTGGGCTATGCCCTGCGGTCTCATGTGAAGGCTGGACCGGGGCCCCTCGCCGGCTAGCAAGCTGGCTGGCTCCAGCTGGGGGCCTCAGCTCCTCCCCACATGCCCGTGGGAGGGTCCTCACGGCATGGCGGCTGGCTTCCCCAGCAGACGGAGGCAGGAGCCACAAGGCATTTATAATCTCACGTCAAGGAGGAGCCCCGCGCTCACTTCCGCCGTAATACACTCCTCACGTGGACCTGGCCCAGGCTCGCCGTGCGAGGGGCCGGCACAGGGCGTGAACACCACGAGGAGCAGATCATCGAGGCCACCTCGGAGGCTGGCCCTACAGTCTGTCCTGAATCCCCAAATGGTCCACACGCCTCCCATTTCTTATTTTTAGCACTGTTTGCCACCATGAATGAGAAACAGATTTCCAATCAAGGAAGGAGTCTCCTTGATATCTAACAGCCATCTGTGGGGGCTTCTCTCCCCTGCTCCTGCTCTGTCTCTGTCTCTCTCAAAAAATAAATAAACATTAAAAAATTAAAAAAAAAAAAAGAGGTTCAGAGAAAAACAATGAAAAGGTCAAGAGACTCAGACTAATCAATCTGAAAATGACCCAATTAGACCAGGATGGTGACCAGTGTGAAATCATAGAACGTCCACTGATGGCGAGCACACGGGAAGAGCCCAGGTCAAGATCTATGGGTTGTCTTAGCCCTACCACTCCCTATCTGGGACTGGGACTGCCATGCAAAGAGATGATGGCGTCTGACCTCCCTTCTACACCCATTTACTGGAAGACCAAATTTAGGGGAAGGCCAAAGGAATTAAGAGAACGATGAAAGGCCAGAGCAGAGAGTTATGCTGCTATGATTAACTCACTTATTTTAATTAGAATGGTAAGGCCCTTTAAAAAAAAAAAATCACAGCTTTATTGTGCTATAATTAAGATGCTACACATTTCACCAAAATGGCCAATTCATTGGATTTTAGTCTCCCATCACCACTGCAAAACATAAGGTCATTTTGATCCTTGAAACGGTGTTTTTAGACCAAGAAAAGAAATGCCAGTCAATGTGGCAGAATCTAACTGGGGGACTCCTTACCCAGGAGGCACAAGGAGCCACGAAGTTCAGGTTGAGAAAGGACATCAGGGGGAAGAGAGGTCTGGACACGCGAGGGCTGAGCCATCCATGCAGGAAGATGGGGAGAATCAGCCAGTAACCTGGAGGCTGGAGTGAAGGCTGACGGCCTGTCCTAATGACACACGGTACCAGTCAGAACCCCCTTCCTGAATTCCAAGCACCCCCGTGTCACTGGCCAACATTCTCTCCCACGTTCTCTTGCTCCTACAGCAGGGAGCACGTTTCCTTTCAAGGCAAGGTGTTCAGCGGCGAGGACCCCTGTGGCCGGTGGCCCCTCGTGGCTCGGCCCCGGGAGCTGGTCAGCCTTGAGGGATGGGAGAAAGCCCCGGTCAACCAGGAGTTTGGGAATTTAATGCTGCCCCTGTGTCTGAGCCTCCTGAGAACCTTCCTTCCGTGCTTTTGGCCCCAGCCAGGCCATTCCGCAGCCGAACCTGGGACAAAGAAGGGGCTGGGGTCCTACGGGCCAGAGCAGGCAGATCGGCAAATGATGGTGGCAACCTCCAGGTGAGGGCTGGCTTGGCCCGGGGGACTGGCCCCGTGCCCTGACAAAGGAAGTGTGGCACAAGCGGGCATGATTTTCCTTCCAATTAACCGCCTCCAGGTGGGGAAGACAGAGCGCCTTGCCTACGGCAGAGAGAGGGCACATGAACACTGGATTACCGAGGGTTCAGGTTGAACTCGCTTCTCTCTGCCCCTCTCCCTGCTCCACAGCAAGTCCAACGAGTGGAAGGCTCCACCGGCCCAGGGGCCAGGGCATGAAGCGGAGCTGTCCTGTGGCCTCAAGAGCCAGGGGCTCCTTCATGACCTCAGAAAACACGAAGTCCCAGCCGCCCTCGGACACGGCCCTGGAGCCAAACCCGCTATCCTGCTACAACACCCTCTCCTCTCGCCTCTCCGCGCTTCAGGCCGGAGAACTCCCTCCCACCATTGCCCGCTGCCCCCGACCTCCAGCCGGCATCCAGAGGTCTGTGGCGGATGCCCCGAGCCACGGTCCACAGAATCACCTTGGATGCAGACGGCCTGTACGCTTTTTGCTCTTACGAAGCACTCAGGAGACGCCGGCAGCTCTTTCCGGAACCTGTCCAGAGAGCCTCGGTGACAATTCCTGAGTTCTGCCATCGGTCCAGATTTCCTGGTGGGCCGTGGCCGCCCCATCTGTCCAATGACAGGCTCGGGAGAGATGCCTCCCACCGGCCACAGAATCTTAGCAAGGATCGAGCAGAGAGTTCTGTGCATCGAGGAAGCGAAAGTGCAGACCGCTCGACAAAGGGAGGAAGCTGGCAGTTGGCTGACCAGGGAAATTCAGCAGCAGATAAATGTGTATCTGTGTGTTGAGCGAATGGGTATGTCTGCACGGACGGACACACACACACACACACACACACACACACACACACACACGGCAGGGAGCAGTGATGCCCCAGTGCCAGGGTCGTGAGCACCCGCGGCACCCAGATCTTGGTTTCTAAGTACCATCTTCCACTAAAAGTGACCAGGACTCCTTACAGAGATGAAAGGCTGCAGTTGGGCAGGGAAACGCCAGGCGCTCCTGCAATACTCTGACACACCAGGCAGCCAGGACGCCGTCCAGGAACCCCGGGGCCGTCACTGCGCTCGGGAGCCAGCTTGGCGGGGCTCACCGAGAGTAAGAAACTCTCTGGGTTAAAAAAAAAATGTAGTTCATGAGCTCAAACTCAGATAAATGAATGGGCAAATAAGTGGAAGTTTAAGGAAGCACGAAATGTTTACACGGTTTTAAAATATTTTTGTGCAAAATACTTCGTATAACAGAGAAGATAAGAATAATTTGCAGTGGAGGGCCCTGGCAAACACTGTATTAAACAGTTCATGTTCCCATGGCCAGTAATGGACCTGAGTGAAATTCTGCCCCCTCCCCCAAAGGGCCCCCCAAGAGGCACAGCCTCGGCTGCTGCTGTTCCCGCCCCACAGGGATCTCCTCTCCAGGGGACACTACAATTCCTACAACACGGCCGCGCACTGCGGCCAAGCGGAGACCCGCGTGGACCGAAGGAGACGGACGTGACCGCCTGAGACAGGGCACGGTTGGACGGATGGGCCCTCTGCTCTGTGGCCCGACTGGGACGGGGCTCAGATGGACTACGGGGGTGCCGTTTTCCATTCGGCCAGCACGCCGGGCCTTGCGGGAGCAGGTCCGAGTTTGCGGGAGCCGAGCCCTCGCGCTAAGGTGCGGGTCACGACAGCCCACTTCTGCCACCACCCCGCATGGCAGGCGGCCGCGGTCACGGGCCGCTCCCTTGCCTTTGTGGGACCTGCCGTGCCGGCCCGGGATGTCCACGCGTCCCCCTCCACCCCCCGGGCCAGCGTCACCCCTGGGTACGGGGCTGGCTGTCCACACCCTCCACTCTGCCAGTCTGTCCCCCGCCTCCCCTCATCTGAGCTGAGCCCCTGCCCACCTCCCACACGTGCTCTGCCGCCCAGGGCCTCGGCCCACAGGATGGCCCAGTCTGTAGGACCGCCAGGCCGTCCCGGGGGTTGGCCAGTGAAGAAGTCCCCAGGGCACGGGCCTGAGCAAAGGCCCGAGGGACAGGTGTGCCCCTTGCACCCTGAGCATCCACAGAAGTCCATCCAGCGCCCACTCCTCCAGAGCAGGCAGACGGCAGGGCCGGATCCCCCTTGGGCCAAGGCATCCCCTCCCCCTCCTGCCCTCACAGCGCCCCTGCTGCTGCCCTAAGTCCAGACAAGGAAAGGAAGGGACGGCACGGGGACAAGAAGCCAGCCATGCTCTCTGAGGGACACCTGGCCTCGCTGGGGAAGTGGGGGCCTTTGGTGTCTTCTCTCCTTCTTCTTCCTCCCTCCCCCGATTCCCAGCCTCCCTGTCCCTCCTCATTCCAAGTGCCCACAGGTCCTGGATCCCGCCTCTACCCACGAGACGCCAGTGCCACTCCCTTCCCCCCGCTATAACCAAAAATGTCTTCAGATGTTGGCCATCGTCCCATGGAGGGGCCAGAATACCCCTGGCTGAGAACCACGGGGTCCTCCTGTGATCCACCTTTGTCCCCCGTCAGCCCGCGAGGCCCTGGCACCCAGGCTCACGGACGAAATGACGCCCCCAGCCCCGTGGCTGAGTGAGAGGAGAGAGGGCTGAGGCAGGGCTGGGAGCGTTCGGGCAGTCCCCTGGGCCTCCGGGGCCCTGGTCCGGCTGCCCAGAGAGGCGCGAGGGTAAAGCAAACTTTACGAAGGACACAAGAGATCCATCTGTGAGTCTGTGGCAGACTCCAAACAGAGCAAGCACAGGCTTTCCTGGTCGTCAGCGGCCACGGGCCTGAAGTCAGCTACACCCACGGCGCTGAGATCATTCTTGAACGCCCACCAGTGGCAGACGCGGCAAGGGCTGGAGGGAGCCAGCGAGGAAGACGGAGCAGCTTAGCTGTGATAAGCAAGCCGGGTCTGGCTCGGGGGGATTCCTGGAGCTGCCCCAGGCCCGCCGGCCAGCATGAGGCCCTCACTGAGGTATGCCTCTTCCCGGGGCAGGCGGAGAGAGCCTGGGATCCACAGAGAGCCCCGGCCCACGCCCCCTCGGCCTGGCCGAGGATCAGGGGCCCCTGTGCCGTCCGTCACACGGGGAGGTCCTTGCGGGGAACGGGGCCAGGGGCAAGGGGCCAGACCCGAGGCTCACCACCTCCTGACGGCCTGGCTGGCCGGCACAGGGCTGGGCTGGACGTGGGCGGAGCCACAGGGGGTACGTGTAAGCCGGATCAGGCCTGTGGGCCGGCCTCCGGGTGGTTTCCCGTGACAGGCCGGGCCAGAGGGTCCCAGGGACGCTGCCCAGGAAGTGAGCTGAAAACCGGGCCCACTGCCCACATTCCAGTCCCACGGCCGCCGCCCTTCCCTCTGTGTCCCTCGGCCACCGGCTCCCAGAAGTCCGGGAGCTGGTGACCAGGTAAGGGGCAGATCCAGGTTTTGTGGGACCTCCTCGAGAAAAGCGACACCAACATCACAGATCCCAGACCGGGCACAGCGGCGAATGCTGAGTTCCTGCCCCGCGGGCCCTCCCCTCCCACCCAGCCCAGGTGAGGCCCGGCGCCCTCGCCGCGCTCCCGAGTCCGGGTGCGTGCGCGGCGCGCCATCCGCCGTCCCGTGTTTGTGGAAACCCTTGGTCGGGTTAAGGGGTTCCCTTTCATTTCTAGAACGCTGACAGTCCCCTTTAACCTTCTGAATGAACTTTATCGAGAGCCACTTCTGCTTCCGTGGAGAGGCTCTCGTCCTTCTCCTCCAGTCTGTTCACATGCTGAGTTACACTGGGCGACATTCTGAGGTTAGACCAGGCTGTGCTCTTGATCGACACACCCTTCAGCCCCCCCCCCCCCCACTTAGTTTGGCTGCACACGCTTTCTAGGCTTTTAGCGGATGAAGAGCTACAGCCTGATGGACCCAAACCCAAACTCTCTGCTTCCTCCATTCCTCCGAATGCTCCCTTCACGATGTGCTCCCTTCGTTTTCCTTCTAGGCCCGCAGACGCGGTCTTCTTCGTGGGGCTTCTCCGACTGCTCACGCGTCTGCACTGGCCTGTCCCCCAGGATCTTCTGTCTGGGATCGCGCTCCCTTTGCCAAAAGGATGGTCTCGAAAACTTCTTTAAAACGTCTCCTGGTGGCAAACTTCTGTCTTTCGCGTGTTTTACCTAGAAACTGACTTTTTAAATTGAAGAGCGACCCGAGGGCGTCGTCCTCACACGGCGACGCACCCAGATCAAGGACCACAGCGAGGCCAGGCTCGCCCGCCACCACAACCCCTTCCTCCCCGGGGGCTTCTAATGCCAGCGGCCGGCCTGCCTGTCCCACACCACGCCAGCTCCGGCCTCAGCCTTTAGGCCTCCAGGCGTTCCCACTGCACTGCCGGGCTCACGCGGGCTGCTGGACCGCAGGGGCACTAGGCCCCGCACGGACTCCCACCTTGCACACGTCACCGCGCACAGGCCGGAGCTCACGGCCATCGATCCCGCCAGTCCTTTACATCTTAGCGACCCTGAGGTGTCTCGTGGTGGCTTGGATCGGACCAGTGAGATCGAGCACTTTTTCAGATGCTTAGTGGCCATTTGTGGGTTTTCGAAGCATCTGTTCGCGTGACAAAAATTCACTACTCGTTAAAAAATTCGTCAGCAAAGAGCGACGGGCACTTCTACCCTCGTCTCCAGAAACCGTCACCATGGCTTCCCTCCTCCATCTGTCTGGTCCCTTTAGACACGGGTCTGTCTGTTCACCTTCGGATAACAAGGAACCTCACGACCTCGCGGACCCTGGGCCCGTGTCCTTTGTGGGCTAAAAAGACGGACAACACCTGCCCCTTCTCTACCGGCGCCTTTGGACGAACCAGAGGTCCCCGCTGCCGGGTGACGCCATTGCACATGGAACTTCCGCATCTGGTGACAGACACCTCTGGAGCTCCAGGGTCGTGCAGAGAGCACCATCGTTTGCCTGCCGGAAGTTTCGTGCCGGTCCTCTACGTGTGCCCCACCCCCGCCACTGGTTTCTGTGTGTGCTGCGAAGGGGGTCCCCGACCGCTGCCCTGTGGGGATCCGACTGACCCGGACACCGCCCGTGGACAACACTGCCCCTCCTCTGGGCTGCGGGGTGCCTCGGACGGCTCTGCCTCCAGGAGCCTGATCCCACGCTCGTGATAATGCCACACCGCCCTCCAGAGTTGCTCGGTCCTTAGGACGGTCTTCTTGGCCCTTTGCGTTTTCAAATACCTTCTCGAACAAGCTTGTCAATGTACACAAAAGTCCCCGTCTCGAGTTCAGCTGGAATTGCAGTGATCCACCATTTAGGGAAGAAAGGACACCTTGAAGCTTCTAATCAATCCACAGACGTGCCAAACGCCTACATCTCTTAGGTTTCCTCCAAGAGTATTTTAGTTTCCTGTTACTTACCTTTTGCTAGTTTCCACATAACTTAAGTGTCCGAAACCCTGTGATAAGTTGTCAGGGGACACCTGGGGGGCCCAGTCGGTTAAGCGTCCCACTCGGATTTCAGCTCAGGTCACGATCTCGAGGTCTGTGGGTCTGAGCCCCACCTCTTGGATCTGACCTCTGTCCCTCTGTCTCTGCCCCTTCAGCTCTCTCACTTCAGCTTTAAAATAAAAAATACAAATAAATAAATAAACAAGTGATCATTATTGATTGTTCCTGGTGATAAGAATCAATTCTTGTACGTTGGGCACGTGGCCACCACCTCACTAAATTTCTCTCCCTTCTTTTAATAGTTTGCCTGTGAATCTGCATTGCTTTCGATTTTCTTCACCTGTAACATTATCTCTGCGAATGGTGGCAGTTTTGTTTCTGGGTTTTCAAGCCCGGCACCCTTAAATCCCCTTTTCTGGCTAGTGTTGCAGCGTGGGGACCCCAGCAGTGCTGAGCAGCCGGTCCTGCCTCAATCCATCTCGGGGACAGAGCTTTCGATATTTCACAGTTAAGCAGGATGTCTGTCACAGATTTCTCATTTGATTAGATTAAGAAAGTTCCTTTCTATTCCTGGTTTGCTAAAAGCACTCTTGCCTCTTAATCTTGAATAGGTATCGAATTGTACAAACGATTTTTCTGAGTTTATCAAGATCACGCTTTATCTCATTAATGTGGTAAACTACGTGCATTTTAAAAAATATACAAATCTGCATTCCTGAATCCCACCCACCTGGGCCATAATACATTATCATTCAATATTAGCAGATCCAGCTCGTCCACACTTTGTTTACGAGTGTTGGGATTTTCAAGAGAAACACTGCTCTATAACCATCTCTCTCTTTCTCTTCCTCTCCCTCCCTCCCTCCCGTCCTTGTCAGGCTTTAGCACCAAGGTTATGCTGCCTCATGAAACAAGACAGGACACAAGCCTCTTCTGTTTAGTGAAAGAGTGTGTAACAGACTGCTTCTCATTCTTAAGCATCCGGAAACACCGCCCAGCGCAGTCACACGCGCCTGGAGTCGTCCTTGTGACGACACTTTAAGCTGTACGTGCGAGTCCACGAAGACGGGAGCTACTAAGCGGCATCAGCACGGGGGCTTCTGGCGTCGTCCCCTCCCGGAAACATCAGGTTGAACAGCCACC
The DNA here is from genome assembly GCF_028018385.1 of Neofelis nebulosa. NCBI lineage: Eukaryota > Metazoa > Chordata > Mammalia > Carnivora > Felidae > Neofelis > Neofelis nebulosa. The sequence continues at coordinate 60,677,024 of NC_080798.1, read as the reverse complement.
CACACAGGAGAACGTCTCGGCAAGCGTGAAGGAGCCTGGGTGAAGGGTCGGAGCGCCCGGGTGGAGCGCAGCTCAGACAAGACCATTTCGCATCATCTCCAGCACAGACACAGACGTGCTCCCGGGGGCAGGGGCATCCGGTCTGTGCCCGAATGCCCCACAGACTCCAGGGCTGGCCCGCCGTGAACTCAGGGCCCAGACCTGACCCTGCACCCCCAGGCACCAGGCCGCCTACCCGAGGACTCCAGCGGCAAGCCCACCACAACCCGCCAGACGGCTCACCGCGGTTCCTGGACGGGCTGCCTGTGAAGGCTTCCCTGCTAGAGCCCATCTGTACCGACCAGAACGGGTGCCCGCTTCTCAAAATGTCCAGATGTCAACACAAGGCCACGGGATCACAACAATCAAGGAAACACGACACCCCAAAAGGAAACCAATAAAGCGACAACAAGTGGCCCCAAAGAAAGGGAGATCCATGAAATGTCTGAAAAGAATTCAGAATAATGCTTTTAAAGAAACACAATAAACAAGAAGACACAGACAAGTGAATGAAATTAGGACACAACACGTGAACAAAATGAGAATGGAGTCCAGAAAAGAAATAGAAAACATGTTTTTTTTTTAAAAACCAGAAACCCCAGAGCACCAGGGAGGCTCGTGGGTTAAGCGTCCGACTTCGGCTCAGGTCACGATCTCAGTTCGTGGGTTCGAGCCCCGCGTCAGACTCTGTGCTGACAGCTCAGACAGAGCCTGGAGCCTGCCTCGGATTCTGTGTCTCCCTCTCTCTCTGCCCCTCCCCTTCACGCTCTGTCTCTGTCTCTCTCAAAAATAAATAAAAACATTATTTACAAAACAGTAATAAAAAACAGATAAAAACCAGAAACCTTGAGGCTCAAGAGTACCGTGACTAAAAGACTCAGTGGAGACTCTGAAGCAGGCGGAAGAGAGAAGAGGCAGCGGCGAACCAGAAGGCGTGTCCCTTGAAGCATCCGCAAGGGAACAAACAGGAAGGGGAAAGACGACGCATGAAGGAACACAACGTGAGTTACAGGAGAACGTCCAGACACAGTGTGCACGTTGCTGGAGTCCCGGAGAGGAGGGCAGAGAGCTCAGTTCAAGAAATACAAGTTCACAAAGCTTAAGCCCCTCTCCCCACCCCCCACCCCTGGTTTCAACCCCAAGCTACCTTCCCCAGGATACACGATAATACGAGTCCCTAAAACCACAGGGAAAAGAGAGGCTTTTAAAAGCAGCCAGACAAGAACAACTGCTTGCACACAGGGAACCCACACAGGCTGTCTGCAGGCACGAAGGACGTCAGAAACCAGCAGGCTGATGCACGCAAAACGCCGAGAGAAAAAAGCTGCCAACCACAACACCCAGCAGAGGTGTCGCTCGGAAACGAGGGGGATAAAGCCATTCCAGAGAACATATGTGGGGGCGGCCTCGCCACGAGCCTGCCTTGCGAGAAGAACTGAGATGCAAAGAGGCTGATTACTGACATGAAAACAGACCAACGTACGGAAGACGCTGAGGCAGGTGAGGACGTGGTCAAGTTCACAGCACTCTAACACACGTATGCTGATGCGTTCATCACTAACACTAGCATAAGCGTTAAAGGACGTAAGTATTAAAAAGAGCTACGCCACTTTGTCAATGAATACACAATATAAAAACATGTAAACTGTGACATCAAAAATGTAAAAGGGTATTTTTTTCGTGGGATTGAGATTATCAGCTTTAAAAAGACTTTTTTATGTAAAAAATGTTTTTTTTAACATTTTTACTTATTTTTGAGAGAAACAGAGAGTGTGAGCAGGGGAGGGGCAGACAGAGAGGGAGACAGAGAATCCGAAGCAGGCTCCGGGCTCCGAGCCGTCAGCACCGAGCCCGACGCGGGGCTCGAACCCACGAACTGTGAGATCGTGACCTGAGCCGAAGTCAGACACTCGACCGACTGAGCCACCCACACGCCCCTAAAGAGACTATTGTAAAATGTTACGTTAGCCTCATGCTAACAGCAAAGCAAAACCCCAGAGAAGATACACAGAAGATGGTGAAAAAAGGCATCAGAGCACAGCACCTGCAGAAAACCATCACTCCACGAAGGAAGACGGTAAGAGAGGACGGAAGGAACAAGGAAGCTAGAAGGCAGTGGAAACTATGAATGAACTGGCACCAGTTATTCTTAGAATAATTACTTTTAGTATACATGGATTAAATTATCCAATCAAAAAGGCAGAGACTCGACGCATGGGTAAAAAAAAAACAAAGACTCAAGTGCACGCTGTCTAAAAAGAGACTTGCTTCAGCTTTAAGAACACACACAGGTTCAAAGTGAGGAGACAGAAAAGATATTCCATGCCAGTGGAAAATAAAAGACAGCAGGAGCAGCTATCCTTACGTTAAAAAATAAAAAAAGACTTCAAGTCCAAAACCGTAACGAGACAAAGAAGGTAACTATGTAATAACAAAAGGGTTAATTCGTTCCCCAATACACTAAAAGGATATGGCAGGATATACACATGCACATACAGTGGGTGGTGCTGTTTTCTCGAAAAGATAAACAAAATGGACAAACCTTTCGCTAGACTAAGAAGAAAGGAGAGAGACTCCAACAAAATTGGAAATGCAAAGGATCCTAGGAGATTACCATGAGCAATTACGTGCCTACCAACTAGATGACCCAGCAGAAATGGATACATTCCTAGAAACATACGGCTTGCCACAACTTGATTTATTTCTTAAATCATGAAGAAATATAACGTGAACAGACCAGGAACAAGGACATTAAACAGTCATCAAAACCTTCCCAACGCAGAGAAGCCCAAGCCAGATGGCTACGCTGATGAATTCTCCCAAACATTTAAAGAATTTATGCCAATCCTCCTCAACCTCTTCCAGAAAACTTGAGAGGACACGCCCAAACTCATTTTACAAGGCCAGCATTACCCTGATATCAAAGCCAGATGAAGAGACAAGCAAAGTATAAGCCGATATGCCCGATGATTGTAGATGTGAAAATTCTCAACACAAGAACTAGCAGATCCTACACTGTGATCAAGTGGGAGTCATCCCTGGGATGTGCGGAGGATTCGATACACATCAGTCAATAAGCATGACCTACCTCGCTAACAAAACGTAGAATAGAAACTGTAGATCACCTCAGTAGACGCAGAAAAGGCACGCAGCAAATTACAACGCCCTTTCATGATAAAAACTCTCTCCACAAATAAGGTATAGAAGGAACACACTTCGTCCTAATGAAGGCTGTGTATGACAAGCCCATAGCTAACATCATCCCTAGTGGTAAAAGGCTGAAAGCTTATCGTCTAAGATCAGGAACAAGGCAAGATGCCTCCTCTTTTTTCTTCCCAGCTTTACCGAAAAATAATTGATAGACACACATCATTATACAAGTTGAACGCATACAGCGTGATGGCTTGATTTACATATATCGTGGAAGAATTACCATAATAGGTTCATCTAACATCCATCTTCTCACATAAATACAAAAAAAAGAAGGAAAAGGGGACAAATGTCAGAACTCTCAGGATTTACTCTCTTAGCTGTCGCGTATCTCGTAAAGTAGTGGTAACTGTAGTCGTCATGCTGTTCGTTACATCCCTAGCACTCACTTGCTTTGTAGCCGGAAGTTTGGACCTTTTGACCGTCTTCCTCCAGTTTCCCCTCCCTTCCCCGCCCCCACCTGGTAACCACAAGTCTGATCTCTTTTTCTAGGAGTTTGGCCTTTCGTTTGTTTTAGATTCCACGTACAAGTGATACCATACGGTATCTTTCTCGGACTCATTTCACTTAGCCTAATTCCTTCAAGGTCCATCCGTGTTGTTGCAAGCGGTAGGTTTCTTTTTTTCTACAAGAGAATGAATTTCCACGGTGTACACATACCACATCTTCTTTATCCATTCGTCTCCCCGTGGACACTTTAGGTTGTCGCTAGGTCTTGGTGACTGTAAACAATGTTGCTGTTAACGTAGGGGTGCAGATACCTTTTTGAGTTAGTGTTTTTGTTTCCCTTGGATATATTCCCATAAATGGAATCGCTGAATCATATGCTGGTTCTGGTATTCTAATTGCTCTCGCCAGTAGTGTGTCGAATAAAAGCGGCAAGAATACTCACTGGAGAAAAGACCGCCTCTACCGTAAGTGGTGTTGCGGTAATTAGGTATTCACGTGCAAAAGAATCAAACTGGACCCACATTTTACACCACTCACAAAAACTAACTTGAAATCGATTAAAGACTTAAGTGTAAGACCTGAACCCATGAACTCCTAGAAGGAAACACAGGAACAAAGCTCCTTGACACGGGTCTCAGAAACGGTGGTCTGGACAGACACTCGCAGCACAGGCGACAAGATAAAACATAACCAGTGGGACCAGGGACCACATCCAACTAAAAAGCTTTCGCCCAGCATAAGAAATCACCAACAAAGTGGAAAGACAAGCTACAGGATGAGAAAAAAACAACTGCCAAGCAGGTTATCCGATGAGGAGTTAGTCTCCAAAACACATGAAGAATTCACACAATTTGACAGCAAAAAAACGGATAGCCCAATTAAAAAAATGGATAAAGGACCTGAACAGACATTCCTCCAAAGAAGATCTACGAAAGGTCCACAGGCACATGGAAAGACCCTCATGCTCGCTGGACAACAGGGAAACGCAAACCAAAACCACAGCGGTCAGCACGGCCATCGCCAAAAAGACGAGAGAGAACGCTGACGAGGGCGTGGAGAAAAGGGAGCCCTTGTGCTCTGCGGGTGGGACCGCAAAGTGGTGCCGCCCGCTCAGGAAAACAGTACGGAGGTTCCTCAAGAAGGTAGAAAAGAAATGATTGTAGGGCCCAGCAGCCCCAGTTCTGGGAACGTATCAGAAGGAAACATAAACCTTTTCTAAACCAACTCACAATTCTCAACGTGTTGCACAAGTTTTGATATGTCAACCTGCCATTTTTAATTGGTAATTAAAAATACCTATTTCCATTTATTTGACCCACGGGTGATTTTAAAAGCACATTACTTAATCTGCAAACCTTTGCACACATACTCCTTTCCTCTCATTAACTTTTAACTTGATCCCACGTGGTCAGAGAGTTGCAGGCGGCAGGATCTCAGTCCCGGGCGGTCTGTAGAGACCTTCTTTATGGTCTGGCACGCGGGCAGACTGCGCACGCTTTCGACCGCCGGACGCGGCGCTCTGCCGTCAGCTCGGCTGAGTTTCTTCAGCACGTTGTTCAGATATCCCACGCCTAACGCTTCCTCTATACTGCGTTTCTTAAATGTTTGTCAAGGATATTAAGCCTGGCATCTTAAAACCGTACAGGATCTTGATCCTTTGTCTCCAGGGCAATAAAAAGGGGCTTTAAAACAGTTTAGCTCCTTCCTGCCTGTCCCAACTTACAAGGCAATTTTCTCCAGTATTTTATCGTGTTTGAAAATTTCAATGTCAGACGGTTTTAGGCGGGGCACTTAGACGTCATCTGTGTTTATTACCGTTTGTGCCTCCTCCTGGATCTACATTCCTGCTCTTGAAGAAAATTCCTTGCAATCTCCTTTAGGGGAGGGATCATCTGTAGGTAATACCTTCATTTTGTTTGAGAGGTTTCTGAAATGCCATCCAATTCTTTAATGGCTTTGAGATATAATTGATATGCCAAGAATTTCACCCTTTTACATGTATATTTCAGTGACTTTCGGTGTATTTACCGAGCTGGGCCAACATCACCACTGAATTCCAAAACCTTCTCGTCACCCCACACAAAAGCCCGCCCCCACGAGCAGTCACTGCCCATCTCTCCCCTCCGTGGCCCCTGCGCCCAGTGATCTGCTTCTGCTGCCTCTACCGACTGGCCTGTTCGAAATGGTTCGCAGAAACGGGGTCCTGTGATGTGTGGCCTACTGTGTCTGGCTTCTTTCACTCAGGAGGATGTTTTTGAGGCTCCCCTGTGTTATAACCCATGTCCGACCCGCATTCCTTTTTATGGCCAAATAAAATTCATTTTGTGTGTGGCCAGGTCACATTCGGCTTACCCACTCATCTGCTGAGAGACACTGAGGCTGTCTCCACTGTTTGGCCGTGAGCAATGACACCACGGCGACCATTTGTGAGCATGTTTTTACGGGTGGCCATGTGCTTTCAATTCTCTTGGGTGTACGAACGCCGTACCCCTGCACGGACATGCCGGGACCGATGGCGACTGTCCTCAGTATCCCTGAACAACATTCAGTTTTAGTGAACACTCAATTTGGCGTCGAGAAGTTCTTTCTCTGGGTGCCCTGCTGGCAGCAGCCTGTGCTCCCGACTTCCGGTGGGCGTGGAGAGGTGGCCCGTGCTGCTGCTGGGAGCCACCCCACCGCGGGGGGATGTCCTTTCTCTCCGGCTGCTTTCAGAGTGAGCTCTGCCTTTAACGATGTGTGGGCGCGGAAGCATTAGCTTCCTTTTACTTCTCCTTGGGATCTGCTCTGTGTCCGGAATCCTGTAAACGTCATCTTTCTTCCCTAACCTTCTTTCGGGATTGCGGACGCATGAACGGGAGCTTCCTCCCGCCTTGTGGAGCCGGTCCTCTCTCCCGTTCCCATCTGCGGGAGGATGGCCCCTCCCAGGGACTGTCCTCACCCCCACGGTGCTCTGCTCATCCCTGGAGGGTGGATGGAGGCGTGGCACACGGAGGCACCACCCCACTCCCGGGAGCTGCTGCCCGAGCCCGCCTTCACCCCTTAGCACGCGCTGGTCTAAACTACCCGGCGCAGCAACCCCCAACGTGGTGGTGTGGGAGATACCAACTGTTTGAGATGACAACTTGGAGCGCGCCCGAGTAGGTGAACACAACTTCCTGATGGGAATCTCCCAGAGCCGCCAGGGTAACTGCCAGAACAGAGGGGACCGAGCGGCCCAGACACTGCCGGGGACACGTCATGCGAAGCACCTCTGGGACTTCGGTTTTGGAACTATCTTTCTTCTTAAAATATAGACGCTAAAGCATGCTTCTTTGGGTGTGAGTTTCCCTAAGGATCCCCAGAGCTGTAACTCTGTACAGCTGGGAGAGGCCCGTGTCATTCACCAGCACAGTCTGCCTGCGGAAACTCCCCCCATACCGAGACAGGCTCACGCTGTCCCGAGGGGCACCCGTGTTCGAGAGGGGGCGTGCCATGGCGCGGGGCTTGGCATCTGGGGAAGCCATTCCCGGGCCCCATTACACCGGACTGCAAGAAACAGCCACGACCCTTTCTTTGACAAGGACCCTGCCTCTAGCGTCAGCACGGCTGAAAGGGCCTATCGGGTGACTTCCCAAGCACCCGCCAGGAACGAGGCCAGCCTCAGGGTGAACCACCTCTCAAGAGGAAATGATACAAAGCTGCTGTGGTCATAAATACATTTTATTTCATTAGAAATGCATAATTAACAGTTTTGAGAGCATTTCCCCCTAGAAAAGTAGGTAAGCAATATTTCCATCAAAATCGTTAGTTGTCTTCTGCAAATACCTATTTTCCTTACACTGAACAGAGCACACAGCAAAAGGCTTCTGCTACTCCACTTTTTTTTTCAATTTTCTTTTTTGTTATAAACACCATAGCAAATTAAAAAAGCTGTTTGAACAGAGAAAAATATCGTAGTTCTTGGTTTTCCGCACGTACTTGATGCAACGCACGCTGTGCTTCCCCACTCTTCTCTAGACGCCGACAGTGGGACAAAAAGTAAGGGTCTTCTGGCAGGGGCAGCGGCCGTTACTGTCACCTTGTATGCATTGGGACACTCTCCCCGGCGGGTGAGGCTTTCAGATGCACTCGAACAGAGCATGTGCAGTCACCTCCGTGCAAAGCCATGGGACCGGGGCGCGTGAAGAACAGGGTGGCTGGCCGGGGCCAGCGCTGAGCACGGCAGCGGCTCTGTCTTAGGTTCTGTTGTGGGTGGGTGGCCCGGCCCGCCTACTGGATCTGGATCGCTCCATGCTCAAGCTGCATTTCCGGCTGCAGGGTGGGCTGCAGGGTCTCAGCCGTCTGCAAGAGGGGAGAGAGGAGGGCTTTCTATAAAAGTACCCACCAACGCAAGTCCGGGTCACATCCAGGTCACTCACAGGTCACAGGACACCAATGGCTCTCGTGCATGGAACACACACACACAACAGGGCTAGAGAGGGCCAAGAGTCGTAGGTTCACCGCTCTGGGAGAAGACTCTCCCCGGGGCCGTGGCCCCTCTTTACCCACCGACCCTCCCCACACGTGCTCTGTGGCCCAACGAGGTTCTGTGCTAATTTCCCAGTCCCACCCCTGCGCATCACTGGGGAATGCCTTTGGAGTACTTAACCCGTCCTATTTACCTAGAATTTCGGTCACCATTTTGCCTTCTTATAAAAACTGCTCCAACGTTCCAGAAAACATTTCAGGGGCAGTCACCTTTCTCTCCTTAACGAGAGAAGTTCTAATCAATGATCTACAGATGTTAAAAGGACCTTAAATGCATATTCACAGTTTTAAGACAAAGGGAAAAATACGACTTGGAGTAAGTCACCAATCATCCAGCTCAATCATCCCGAACAAGCCCCGAAACAGAGAATAACTGGGTTTTTTCTTCGGGCTCCTCTACGCCGTTGGCCAAAGGCAACGTCACAAAGATCGGACCCTCAGAGGTGGGTTTCCGGCTGCCCTGGCAGGAAACTTGGTTGCAGAGGCCAGGCATGCGGGTGTGAAGGAAGAAAGAGGCAGACGGCCACCGATGCTGGCGGCCAGGAGCCCCCTGCAGCTCTTATCGCAGACTAACGCTTTAGTTTCGAAATCTGAATATCAAATGACATTGCACGCGGTGCGTCCTGAAAGCGGGGAGGGGCCCTTGCAGTGGAAGGACGTGGCACAGGCATGGGCCACACGGCCACGGAGCCCAGGACCGAGGGCGGGCAAGAACGGCCAGAGCATGAACCTGCAAGGCACAGCGGAGGCGACCACACATCTCTGGGAAATTTCTGGGAAAGTGGACTCAGCCGTGTTGGCGGCTGCAGGCAGAGGGGGCAGGGTGGGTTACAGGCCGGGCAGAGAGGCCCCTGTGGGAGCGAGAGTCCCTCCCCACCCTTGAAAAACCAGAAAGGCAGCTTTGGACCCAGGCGCGCAGAAGGCGGAGCACAGATGAGGTGGGGACCTGCCTGGGATTCAGGGACACCCACACTCTGATGAGGACCCCTCCCTTCTCCTGTGTCCTCAAAACGCAGCACCAGACCTGTGTCTCGGGCAGGAAACGTAGAGAAAGGGCTCCACGCAGACGAGTCAGAACGTTCGAGACGTTTGAGGGAACGGAGGCAGCGGGGAGCCCTGGCCTCCCACACAGGTGAGAACTCGGGCACCCGCCTGGGCACAGGCACTCATCGCCCTTCCTACTGGCTGCTCCGTGGGGCCAGTGCCCTGGCCTCCTGCCCAAGAGAAGCCCATCCTCTCATGAGCTAGACGGCTCTTACAGCCCCTGGGGGGCTCCTGGGGGACTCTCATCTCTTCCAGGAGCGAGTTCGGGTATGTGACCCCATTCTGATGGGCAAACCCGAACCGAGAGTAAACCTACAGGAGTGGAGGCCTTGGTGTTGATGAAGAAACAGGAGCCCTTTCCCTCCGCAGACGTGGTCGCGTCTGTGTGAGGCACCAGCGGGGCCACGGAAGGTGAGGGGACAGGAGCAGCGGGCTCCGGGGACATGCATGGGGGGCCGGGCCCGGGGCCACCCTGCTGCCGTGTAACCCACTGACCATTCAAGTCCATGCCGAGCAGGGTCTGCTACAGGGAAAACACCCCAGTGGGTGCAAACCTCATTCTCTGGCCTGTTCTTATACAGACGCGTTAAGTGGGTCCTGAGACCGGCCAGGCAGGAATGCAGACCAAGAACACAGACAGGAAGCCCAGGGTGGCGAAGAGCGAAGATGGACACGGCCTTCCTCCACTCTGAAATGTGTCAAATGACCGCGAACCCGGTCCGGTGAGACAGCTCGGCACACGGTATCCCCGGTCTGTGGCGCACGCCGTGTGACCCTTCTGCAACTGCTGGGCAGCGGGGAGGAGAACCGCCTTCGTGCAATGACCCCGCTTACAACCACACGGGGCATCACACGAGCCACCCGGCGTGGGACAAGGCGGGCCTGCAGCGGGGGGCCCTCTCTTCCAGGACAAGTTAATGCTCAAACCACCGAAATGGGCCAGCCAGAGAGAACGCCACCTCATCCCCCAACACCATGGGCTCCCGGTCACACCCAACCCTTCCTGGTTCACGTCCAGGGTGGGGTGGGCCGCTGCGGTCACAGCTGCACAAAAGCCACACCGGGCTGCGGTGGCCCCTCACGTGGGAGTGGCCGGGGTGGCCCGGTGGGTGGTGGGAACCGTGAGGCGGAGAGGCGGTGCCTCCTCCAGGAACCGCGTTTGCCAGCTGGGGCCTCGCCTCGCATTAGGAGGTAAAAAACCGAAGTCTCCCGGGAGCGCCTAGTCCACCCAGCCGGCCACCCGGTCACGAGGTCGCCCCGAGCACCCTGGCTGGCTCCACTGAACTCCATTCCTTGGCAACCACCTCATGAGGCTGCAAGGAAAGCAGACAAGAATTTTCCTTCCTGCCGAGAGCTGAGCACACGCACAGCACCGGCACGGGGCCCGAGCGGAGCGCGAGAGGGGAGAGAGCTGCGTGGAAATCCGGGGCCTCGGTTCCGCGCGTCAGAGGCCCGTGGCATCGAGACACACACCGCTTCTCAGTGCCGGGATGCAGGAGTACAGGAGCGGCCCGGAGGACGACAGGGTGTACGAGAAGGCCGGCAGGAGCCGACCGGCCACGCTCGGGGCAGACGGGAGTCCTGCGTCAGAGGTGATCTCGGCCTGGGCTCGGCGGGAAGGCCCGCGAGGTTTCAGAACACGGGCCACCCGCGGCCTGAGCTTTGTGCCAGCGACCCCCGCGGTCCGGGGACCCGTCCTAGGTTACTCTCACAAACACACAGTCGCCCCGTCGGATCGAGAGCATGCCGTCCCCTCGAGGGGGCCTCCAGCGGGCTCTTGGCCCTAGCGTGGGGGGCCCGGGCCTGGCTCCCCAGACCCAGGAGATCCGAGGAGAGGTCGTCCACGGTGTTCATCCGGCCAAGCGCACTCACCAGGGGGGCAGCTCTACAAACGTGTCAAATCCCCAAGCAGCAGCCCCCTTATCTGGCATCTCGGGACGTGTCCAGACCGTTTGCTGTGCTTCTAGGAGAGCACGGAGACGAGTGGTTTCTGGGATGGGAGGTGGGGGACGGGGAGCCAGCGCTCAGCCCATCAGACGGTGCGTGGAGTACGCACAAACTGAGCGGAGGGAACCCTGGGCCCCAGTGCCCGTGTGGTTCCCAGCAAGGCCTTCGGCTGCCACGCAGGAGGCGCCCGGGCGGGAGGCTGGCAACCAGGCCGGACGGGGCCCCTGAGGACCGAGTGAAGCGCCATCCTGCATTTGTGCCACAGAGCAGAGCCACTGGGCACAAGGACCCACAACCCGCCCCTGGGAAAGGGTCAAGGCCGAGCCACAAAGGCCATAAAGGCAGAGCCTGTTGTCTGCACGAGTGCTGACCTCTGGGCCCTGCCACTCTCAGAGCAGCAGCGAGACCTCGGTAAACAGGGACCCTCTCGTTCTGCAGTCCCCGGGAGCTGGCCCCGTGGGCTCAAGAGGCACAACTGGACGCTGGCCCCTGATCTTGCAGATGGACACCTGGCGGCCCGTGGGCCGGGAACCAAGCCCTCGCCTTCACTGCTTCGGGCACTTACAAAAACTACCGCCCACGTCGGTGCCCGTGTCCAAGTCACGTGCCTTTCCGTGACAGTGTACCTTGCTCGCGGGGGGACATCAGAAGGAGAAACGCCCAAGCTGTGCTCAGAGCTGCAGAAGCCCCGGGACCTATCCGGACAGGGTGTGTGCTTCCACGAGGGGTGGGACCCACCTGAGCTGCAGCGGTGTGGTCAGTCACCGGAGCCAGCTGGACGTACTGGACCTGGATGTCGCTGCCCTGGAGAGGTGAGCCGTCCACCCCCGCGGCAGCAGGGTCGGAAGAGGCCACGGCTATCAGCTGGGCCCCCTGCAGCACCTGGAGAGACAAAGGAGACCCCGTCAGCACAGACACCGGTGCCACTCCGCCATGACCACGTGAACCACGGGGGACGAGCCCAGGACCACACAGCGGGGCCCGTCTGTCTCGTGAATGACCCTGGAATGACATCCGACCGGCAACCCAGCGCCTGGATGGCGCGAGTGTGAGTGTCAAGCACGCGCGGCGTGACCGAGTCGTGCAACGCGTGCAAGTGACCCCCTCAAACACCCACACGCTGGACACGAGTGAGCTCAGGGACGGGGCCGAGGGTGCCGAGAGAGAGGCAAGGAGGCAGAGGGATGTGGGACAGAGGCAGGAGCCCCGGACACCTCCCAGAAACCACTGCTCTTTGAGGTTCTTGGGGGCAGAGCCTGAAGGTAGCCTGGAGGGGACAGAAAATGGCGGCACGTCCTCGACCCGCATCCGCCGGGAGCCCCCAGGGTGCTCAAGAGCCAGGCACACAAAGAAACCGGGCAGCGGACGCCCGCGGTTATGAAGCAAAGCGGAGACGTGCCTGAGTCAGGGACCCCACGGCTGCGGGTGGTGCGGAGAGGGGCTCAGGGTGAGGAGCTGCCATCGGGAGGGAGGTCCAAGATGCTGATGGAGGGGAACCCCCGGGGGACGGGAGGCCCCGAGTCCCCGGGACACCCACTGTGGGCCGTGCCGACAGGAGGGGGCAGATGAGGCCCCGGGAGATGGGCTCTGGGTGACCCCACCACTCGTGGGCGACCCGACCCCCAGGCCCAATTCCCACCCCCCCCCCCAACAGCTGGGCAGGTGGGCTGCCGCCTCGCTGCCCCGCAGGCCGGACGGGGAGGTAGGGGTGAGGGCATCCGTGGCTTTGCATTCACGAGGGAGCTGCCGTGAACCGTGCGTGTTTATACCCGGGGTCGTATCCCACCCCCCTTCAAACGACTTGTCAACGGGATCACGGATGCTTGCCGGCGGTCCACAGCAGGGCGGGAATGACCGTGCCTCCCGACCGGCCCGACTGCCTCCCGCACCAGTGGTCAGAGCTGAGGAAGAGGGTGAGGGCACTGAGACAGAGGAAGGGGCTGCTCAGCCCGGGAGAGGCGGGCTCGGATACAGATCTCCAGCAGTCTCTAAAAACACAGTCCGTGGTTTTTAAACGGCATTGTAGTTTTTGACGAGCAAAAGTTCTATTTCTCTAACGATGCGTCCGCTGCTGGAAAAACACAGATGAGTTCAACTCTCAGAAAAGAAGACGGCAGACGGCTCTCAACCACCCCTCCTCGCGTGTCTTCAGAAACCACTTGCAGGCAGTGTCGTGTTCTAATACCAGCCGGCTGTGCCAGGAAGATGAACCCCCCAGATCCTGGGGGTGTGCCCTAGACGCGGCAGAGGCACCTGCAGGCGGGACAAAGGCGAGGACACGGAGACAGGGAGTGTCCTGCGGCAACAGGTGGGCCCCGCGTCACACACTGCGTTTCCCAGCTGCGGAGGGGCAGAGGGGGGCCAACCGCCGGCTTGGGGGACGGGGGACGAGGACGGGCCACCCGCCAAGGGTGCGGCAGGCCTGGAGGCTGGGGCAGACAGGAAGCGATTCGCCCCTGGGGCCTCCGGGAGGAGCCAGCCCCGTGACAGTCTGACCGCAGCCCCATGAGCCCACACTGGGCTTGTGACCTCTAGACCATGAGAGAACGAGCCTCCGGCGTGAGCCTGCAGGCGTGTGCTCACCGGTCACCGCAGCCACAGGACACTCACACGACACGCCGGCCTCTCCTCGGCCGTCTCCTTCCAAGGAGCTGGCCTCCCACTTCCAAGGGCTGACCCAACAACGACGACGGCTCCTCTCCCACCATAATCATGAGCTATTTGTACCAACGAGTGTTCGAAAGAAGGGTTTGAAAAAACCAGAGAAAACCAAAGACCCCGTAGCATTCACGTTTTCTCTTCCCGGGACTTACCCTCCACCAGATTGCTCACGGTCAGAGAGAGGACCCGGTCCTGCTGAGCTCCGTACCTCCACCCCCCACGTGGCAGGGGTGGCCCCCACTCCCCCCCCTCTAACTGGTGGAGTCACGCGAACAGGTGTGTGGCTCAGGGGAGGGCTCGCACAGGGGCGGCAACTCGGCCTCACGACAGCTAGACCAGAACGGGGAAAAGACGAAAAGCACTTGGTGGTAAGTTCTCAAAGCCGCACAGACATTTACGGTGTCCTCGGTGCCCTTCGGTGGGGGGAGAAGGCAGGAGGAGGGGCCGGAGCGGGGGACCCATGCAGCAAAGCCACCCCCACTTAGCATGGTTTTGCTGCACCCCGGACTGAACTTAAAAACCACACGACGTTTTGAAACCCGGGAGCTAAAGCACGAGGTAACGTAGTCACCACTGCGCGATACAAAAGATCCCTGAATACGCCGGTTTAGGGTCAGATCGCCAACTATGTTTTCATGAAAGCCGCGCAGTCGTGGGGCCGTTTCCAGGCAAGGCTCCGTCTGACTCTGGCTCTGAAAGCGAGCCACCACCCCTACGATGGAGGGCAGGTTACGGTTTCCAGAGGGCGAACTGTTCCCTGTCAGCACTGCCAACGAGGTGACTTTTCACACGAGCCACACGACTGAGTAAATTGTAAGAACTGGAAAGTCAGAAACCGCAGCATCGAACGTGCTTCATTATGGTATCGAAGGAGGCACATCCCCAGCCTGGCTGGCGAGTGAAAGTAAAGAGAGGAAAACGTTTCCACCTGAGACTTCATTCCAAACACCACACCTCCTCAACGTGCCCGCACGGGTGGCTCTTGACGGCGAGTCAGGAATGAGCCCAAGTCAACGCGCACAGGACTGGTGGGAAAGGCCTTCCGGGCACTTAGCGCCCTGCCCTTGCTCACCACGGGGACCTCAAAGCCAAGGGCTGGGGACGTGGCCGGAAGGGGGCGCCGCGCTGCCCCAGGAGAAAGGGAGGCAGCAAGAGCCCCACAGGGGGACAACTTCTCTGGGGACCACAGGGGACGGAAAGGCTGCTGGGGGGCTGCGTCAGGAGCCGGCTGGCTGCGGAGGAAGCCGTGCGGGGAGGCTCCACCGAGACCCGGATCACAGAGCGTCTTCCAGGCCGGCTTCACACACGCCGACCTCCAGCAGCCCCGAGGAAGGCACCCCCGGGACCCGGGCCACCGCCCCAGCCTGGCCTTGCTCACCGGCTTCCCTTGCAGCTACACTCGGCTCCTCCAAGGGCACGTCCCCCACCACGGGCTGACCTCCACACAAATCGGCACCCCGGCCGGGGCTCTGCCACGGGCAGAGAGACGTCGCCACACAGAAGCGATCTGCGACGCTTTTCAGGTAGTCCTCAAAATTTGGAAAAGCTCTCTTAAGGGGAGGTTGAGGGAGAAAACACACAGGGAGGAAGGAGCGGGCAAGAGACTGCTCTGCCCGTGGGGAGCTCCCTCCCAAGCCCAGCCAGCCGGGCCTCTCAGGGCTGCCTTGTCACACCGCAGTCCGGCAGACGTGGGGGCCTCGTCTCACCCGGGGCCACAAAACAGCATCCATGACCTGGACCTACGCGGCAGAGACTGTTCTCGCCCTGAAGGGAGGACGGAGGAGGAGAAGGTCTAGAAGGTCTGACCGGAGGATGGCCAAGTTACAGATCACCGGTTTCCCAGCCATCGGAACATGTTTATTAAGAGCAGGTTCGAAAGAACCTCCGCGAGCTTGCGCACAGAGGGCACGTCACGACCACTGAACTGGCCGGCACCCCTGTGGTGTGAGGAGGGAAACCCACCGACCGACAAGTGTATCAGTCTACCCTTCACCTAGTGCCGTTTGACAATCAAAGAATGAGCCGCACTAACCGAGCAGGGCTTGGGACAGGACCCCTCCTTTCTAGGCCACAGTCCAGGCAGAGAAAGGTGTCAGTGACCAGCGCAAGGCAGGCCGGGACCAGGGCATACAGAGAGGCACAGAGACAGCGGTTAAGAGGAGGGGGCCTGGCAGGTGGCGCCCCACAGGGCCTCGGGGAGGCTCTCAGCCGGGGCCACTCACAAGGAGGCCAGGGGGCAGGGGACGGTCCGCTCTGTCACGTACCCCCGCCGCAGCTGTGATTTACTAGGATGACACACTTCAAGTGAAGCGGGTGAAAGTGAAAACACTACAGAAATCAATCACACAAGAATCTCATTTGCCTGCTATGGTTTGAGAGCAGCTCAAAGCTCCAGCAGCCGCCTGAAACACACAGCAGGCGGAGACACGATGTGTACATTTGGACCTGCTTTCAAACTGGTGAGGAATAAAGCCTAGTTACGTCAAATCGAAAACACAGAGCAGCAAAAATGAGGTCACGTGCCATGTCGCACGGATCGCGGTGGCGCCCCACCACGAACCCACCGCAAGTGCGCAGCCCATCCTTGCCCTGTTGGGGGGCGAGAGCCCAGCACCGCCGCCTCCCTCCTGCCCTAGAATGAGCGGGACGTCTCCGATGGTGAGCTCCCGGCTCCTTCCCACCCATTTGATGTTTGTGGCCTTTTCCAACAGGCTCGGGAATGTAGAAAAATCTAACAGGAATGCAGCGAGCTCCCAGGCCAGCCGCCAGAAGCATCCCTCCAGGCTTCCTGCGGCTGACCTGGGAGCGCCCCGCGGCCGCCCCGCGGCCACCCCGCGGAGAACGCATGCACCTGCCGCCTTCCCAGCCTCACGGACGGGGCTTCCCTGCACAGTAGTGAGACAGGCCCGTCACTGTCAGGCGAGGGACCGTTAATGGCATAGGGGATGCGTCCGAAGCAGCCTACGGAGGGACTCCTGGATCCAAGAGCACCGGATTTTGGAGGGCACCCATCCGGTTTCCCTCTATATGGTGCCAACTGCGAGACATTTAATGCCCAAATGAAATAATACAAAACAGCTACAAACCTAAAATAAACTCAAGAAGTCCAAGGACGTTTCAGTAATGTTTAGATACAAAATTCCAAATCCAAGCCAGAATGTGCTCAGATGAAACAAAACAAAACCTAAGATCCACTTGTGACTAATTAAGTGTGTGTGGCCAGGAACAAAGATGAGGCCAGGAAATCCAAAGGTGTCTTGGAACACAAGGTCGCTTACTTGTTTTTGTCATTCACTTTGGCATCCGACTCGTTAAGGAAACAGACTCAAGGAGAGCAGTCTTTTCACATCTCAATGTGAAGGCAAGAAGGAGCTGAGAACCAGGTCCGTCAGCCTGTCCCAAGGATGTCCCCAAGCACCACTGGCCAGGAGGTCCGCCAGCCCCACATCTTTCCAAATGATCATTCTTAAGCCTTTAAACCCCTGACGGGAACACTCCTCTGTTTCCCAGGCTCCATTTTGAGGGCTTTTGTGAACCGAGTCGCCGTGAGTAGACGGTCAGAAACGAGCACCAACAGAAGGGAGTCACAGGCAGACGCAGAACACCGCTCCTCCGGGGTCACTCCTCAGACCGGCAGAGAAAACTCCTCGGAGGCCTACGGGTCGGAGGGCCCCAGGGGCCGCCGTCCGGACCCCGCTCACATAAGGACGCTAGGCGGCAGGCAGCAATAAAGAGTCTCTGCCGCCTGCTCTGCGGCTTGTTCCAGCATCGGAGCCCAAACCTCCAACGCAATCTGGGGAGAAAGCAAAGCAAAACCCGAAGAAACACAGTAAAGCAGAGACGGACGTCTGGAGACACTCGGTACACGTCCCCCGTCACTCCAGATAGGACAGCATTCCTGGGAACAAATCTTAACCACGTGTCTTACAACCTCCTAGTAGACTGGGGCGGGGTGGGGCGTGGGGAGGGTAATGATTCAAAGCCAAGTCCAAAGACCTCCAGTTCTCCCCGTGGGGCCCAGGCCCCTGGCTTCTAGAAGGGGCGCACGGGGTGGACGGGCAGCAGGCGACACAGAAGACAGTTCCGTGTATCTCGTGACTCGTCCACTCGGCGCAGCGACGGTCACACCCACTCGGGAAAGGGAGGGGTGCCTGGGGGCACCCGGCCTGCCAACCTGCACACTCTGCGACCGGGACGAGCTGAGGCGGCAGCCACGGCCACGCACGATGCTTCTGCTCCCGCTCCCGTGGCTCTGGTCACTTCGCGAATTTAGAAACTCACTGCACGGAACAAGCAAAGTTCTCGCTGTGCTCACCGTGTGGCCAAAGAAAGAACTAGAAGGAGCGATGCCACCTTCCTACTGGGCTCAATTCTGTGGGAAGCGTCCATGAGCGTCTGTGTCTCAGGGGAGCTGCAAATGCCGACTAACACCTGCCAGCTCCAGGGAAGCCAGAGACGGCACAGGGAGGGTGCGGCCCGCAGGCCCTGGAGGGAAAGACGGAGACCCGGACGGGTGCCCGACACAGGCGCACGTGCGTCCGCAGGGAGACGCGAACAGTCTGTCCGGAGGAGACACACGCACAAGCTGCCCGCTAACGCACGCGTGCACGTGCCTCACACCGGGTGCCGCGGCCCCCGTCGGCACGGCGTTTTCATTCTGCGCAAAGCAAGGTTCAGAAACGGATCTCTCTGCTGAGCCAGGGTTAGCGCACACCAAGCAGAGAACGTCTAGGGACGGACGCCTCGCCCCCGTCTGGGACCAGGCCCAGAGGCGGCGGCCCCGACCCCACAGCCCAGTCCCAAAGCACACCCTGACTTCCGGCACCGGGAGGCACGTGCAAAACGGCCCCCGCCACACGCCCCCGCGTGTTCCCCAAAGGACGGCCACGCGCACACGGCGGGCAGGCTCAGGCCGCTCCCCAAGGCCCCGCCGCACCAGCACGTCACCGCACGCCGGCACCTCACAGCGGCTTGCTCCGCGGCCCGGACCTCGGGTCGCTACACACCTCGAGGGCACGTGGGTCCGAGAAGGGACGCGGCGGGTCCATCTGTGTCCCCCAAAAGGAACGTCCACATCCTGAGCTCCAGTACCTGTAAGGGGGACCTGTAAACGCGGAGGCGCCTGGGCGGCTCGGTCGGTTAGGTGTCTGACTTCAGCTTGGGTCACGATCTCAGGTTCGTGGGATCGAGCCCCACACGTGGCCCTGATGGCGTGCTGATAGAGTGGAGCCTGCTTGGGATGCTCTCCTCCTCTCTCTCTCTGCCCCTCCCCTGCGCACGCTCTCTCTCAAAATAAATAAACTTTAAAAAGTGAGTAAATAAAACGTGGACCCAGGATCCGGGAGGATGAGATTAAGCTACGAGCAGAAGTCACATGGGAGTCGGGCGGGCCCCAATCCGAAAGTACCCATCCTCCTAAGAAGAGAGACATTTGGACCACGTGGGAAGACGGGTGCCACGTGACCACAGAGGAGGCGGTGGAAGGATGTGGCCACAGCCCAGGGATGCCTGGAACCCCCAGGAGCGGCAGGCAAGATGCCCCCCTGAGCTTCCAGAAGGAACGCAGCCCCGATGAATAGTAGACCTCAGGCCTCCCGATTGCGAGAGAGCACCTGCTGCCTAAACCACGCAGTGGGGGGCACTGATTGTGGGGTGGTAGCTCGGGAACAAACTCCCGACCTTCAGACCCTCGGCTGGATCACAGTAACCCCATGCCCAGGGCCGCCCGGTCAAGCCTCCGGTTGACAGAGCTCAGGCCCCTTCCTTCCAGAGAAAGTGCCAATGGCTCTTCTCTCGTCCCCCACCCTTGCCGGGCGCTCGCACGCAGGGCCTCCAGGTGGCTCGGGGGGCAACCTTCTCCCCGGCCCTCCCACAGGGCCAACCCACAGGCTTCTCCCCACTGGCAGGGCCGGGTGCCCCGGAGCGTGTGCAGACAGGCACGGGGGTCCGGGCGGGCCACAAACACGGCCGGCGCACGGGAGATGCCACTGGCCGAGGCACACGGGCAAGACGACGGCAGGGCCGGGCTGCTGACAAGACCAGCTGGATGCCGGCGGGACTCTGAAGCTGCTCGCGTTGCTTAACGGCAATCGTGAGAAACCCGGCAAAATCAAGACAAAACAAGCGATGGTCTCTTAAACAGTCAAGTTCCAATTTTCCATTAAGAACCGGCCCGTTCTGGACCCAGCTCTCCTTACCCTGTTAGCCTGCAGAAGAGGCACCTCCCCCCATGTGCTGAGGGCATGCTCCTCCCGGAACCAGCACAGGGCGAACACTGGACCCTGCTCCTCCCTGGGCCTGAGCCCTCCCCCAGGATACTGGAGAGGGAGACACAGAAACCAAAGCGGCTTCCAGGCCCCAAGCCGTCGGCACAGAGCCCGACGTGGGGCTCAGACTCACGCACCGTGAGATGGTGACCCGAGCCGAAGTCGGACGCTCCACCGACTGAGCCCCCCGGGCGCCCCAACGAAGGCCTATTTTTAAGGAGCCAAGGTTTCCCCTCCTACTTCAGCGAACCGCCCACTAACCGGCCCCTCTCAGAACCTCGTCGAGACCCCTGCACACCACGGGCGCACCCGGTGTCCAGCAGCCGGCGGCCCGCGTCTGGCCGTGTGGCCCAGGCGGTCCGCGTGGCACTCTACCGGTGCCACTCCCGGGGAGCGGCTGCCTCCGCGGACAGGCAGCGGCCGCCATCACGGGGGGCATGGGCCCGCGCCCTGACCGCTACCTTTCCACAGGCTTCCGCTGCAAACTCAGCCGCACACACACATCTTCACTCTTCTCCAGCTAGAGCACCCAACTCAGGGCTCAGGCCAACTTGACGGTGGGCACGGGACCGTCCCTGACGCCGAGCGTCGTGTACGTCTCGTGACGCAGAAACGGGGAGGGAGAACCGCTGGTGAGAGCAACTGCACGCGCTCAGAGGCACAGAGGAAAAAACAGAATTAAAACTCAGTCTGGGTCGCTGTCCAAGCTTTTTGTTTCACTTTGCGAGTCAACACGAAATAATGGCCTGGATTTTGAAAGTAAGGGACCGTATTTGTTGGCACGAGAAGATAATTCCTCCATCGTTTTTCCACCTCCTTAATGTATGCTGTGCACGGAGCAGCCATCAGCTCAGTAGGCTCATCTCCCTGCCTCCCTCTTGCTCGCACGCGCGCACACGCAAGCCTGACGGTCTCGGATGTCACACTCGCTCTCCCACCCGAACCCCGTGGCGTGTTGCCCCTTTCATCTTCGAACTACAGACGATCCTCAGAGGACAGAAAAGAGACCGGTGGTGTTTCACAAAGTGTTTCCAGGTGTTCCCCTTTTCACCTGTGTGAGAGGAAACCAGGAACCTTTCTGGCTGCTCAGAACAGGGTGGACACCACGCTGACTCTGTGACGTTACCGGGTCAGAAGCCGACCTCTGCCCTTGAACTGTGCAAAGCGTTAACACTGGCATTCGCACTGGCCCTGCTACGGACCGTCGCAAATTTCTAAACCTAATCCTCACGGAGTCCAGAGCGGAGCCTCCTGCATCTGCAGACACGGCCCGCGTGGTCCCGTGTGCCCGGCCCCTCTGCCAGCGGGACAACTGCACATCACGAGCTCCTGATGCGGGAGAAAAGGACCCGCGTTCTCACTATCCCTCAGGTACCCAAGATGAGCGAGTGAGTGAGACAACGTAGGATTCTGTTAAGTTATTCAGCTCACCATTGAAGCAGCAGCTTGAATTTGTTAACCAGGCTCCGTGGTCGGAATGGATCTCGGATTTCTAGATCCAAGACTCCTCGTGAACACACAATGGACTGAATACTCAGTGGTTCACTCTCAAAGTGGGTTAAAACCAAATGGGAAGTTCTACTGTGCTTGAAAACTTTCTCTTCTGGGGACGCACGGGTGGCTCAGTCAGTTGGGCCTCTGACTTCGGCTCAGGTCAGGATCTCGCGGTCAGCAGGTTCGAGCCCCGCGTCGGGCTCTGTGCTGACGGCTCAGAGCCGGAAGCCTGCTTCTGATTCTGTGTCTCCCTCTCTTTCTGTTCCTCCCCTGCTTGTGCTCTGTCTCTCTCTCTAAAATAAAGATAAAAATTATTAAAAAAAAAAAAAAACCAAAAAACAAAAAAACTTTCTCTTCTGTAGTAATCTCGTCATTTGATGGGTCAAGGGCTCAGCGTGACTCCAGGCGGGCTCTTGACCCTTACCCATCAAGACTCGGCACGTGGCATGCCTCTCGCTGTCACAACGGCCGGGGGGTGAGTCCTCGGTGGCCCTGCTTCCTCCCTGCTCAGCGTCCCACAGGATGACCACGTGCTCCCGAGGCCTCCAGACCCTGAAGACCGACAGCACGCCGACGAAAGCCTTCCCACCCGACTTCCCGAGAACGTTCTCCACTGACTGAGCTCTCTCCTTCCACAGGGAGGCTGGGGGCACAGGCTCGGGTTTCACGCAAGGGGGCCTGTCAGAGCACCTGAGTTTGCACGAGGCAAGTGCCAGGTTTGGTCAGAAGGGGAATGGAATGTCCTAACGGGTGTCCCTCTTTCATTCCCAACCTCTTTGATGAGGAAGAAGGGAAACTTCTGTCCAATGACAGGGGTATCAATGGCCATCTTGCTTCCAGAGTCTCACCTTCCACCCAACTCGCTGCTAGCAGAAATTCAGAAATTCCGTTCCTAGGGCTGCGGTGGTGACTTGGCTTCCTCTCGGCCGTCCCACTAGAACGGCTCCTGGAACGGGAGTCTCGGGCCTAAAGAACCCTTCACATGCTCCCCAGCTGCTCTGCGTCATTAGCCGAACCGCCCGGTACACGGGCACCGGCTGTGGGCTCCGGCTGCCCACCCGGTCACGTGCACGTGCCACCCGTGACACAGCAGGCCCGCAAGCGCAAAACAGAGACGTTAAGAAGATGGTGAGAGAAAAGCGTAAAGAAATCACCACACCTCCCTCATGCACAAAAATTTCCACAAGTTGGATGCCACCAAAGAGAATTTTGCAATTACTCAGCAGTCACAACTTTTCAGCCTACCGAGCTGTAAGCATTAGGTAAGTATTCTCCCATACGTTTCCAGGCTATTACTCATGATGAAAATCATCGGTGAATATATGTTCCATTTCTAAACAGCTTAAAAATGTTTGGAAATGCCTTCCATTCGCACATCTTACAATTAACTAAGAGCTAATTTGGAATAATTATTACTGAATTCATTCATCAATAAATAATCACTAAGGACGGATAACATAATACTGTACTAAGTGCTGCAAAGAATAGAAATGAATAAAATCTGTGGATCTGATGGTATTAAAACTATCTGATTCAACCTCTTAAACATATGTGAAACTGACTGTAAGGCCTGCCCTTGATTTGAAGACCCCTCCCTTGACTGGTCACAAAACTCTGATGCGAGATCACCCAAAGGGGCTCAGGGAGGACCGTGAGGACTCCACCAGCACACGGTGTGGCCACTCGGTTGGAAGCGCTTTGCGTGTTATAAAGCTCCTTCGGCCTCAACTTCTCTGAGCCCCTCAAAGACGACAACGCTTCGGCTTCATAAAATACTGTAAAACTACATTTAAATAATCACTTCATCCAACCTCTCGGGAAACGTGGTTAATATCCTTCCCACCCAAACCACCGCCCGGCGTGAGACCGACCCGTCTGCGACAGTCAGAGGACACACGACGGGCCTAAAGCTACAGCCAGCATCACCGACGCATCGTCCCCAAGTCTGAAACGACTGTCCGTGCTGCTCACAAGAGACCGAGACCCTCCAGGACGAGCTCTCGGGTGCCCTGTGCCCACTTGCACCCATGTTGCTTCGTACGACAAGCCTCTGCCGGGGACCCGAAGGACTCCTGCAGAACTGGAGCCAGCAGCAGGGAACCCCGGGGCCCCACCCCGCTGCCCCGTCCAGGCCAGCCGCCTCACACAGGGTGACAGACCCACAGCCTCTCGTGGCCAGCCGGCCAGGCGACAGGAGAGGCGTGCTTGTTTCTGTGACTTTTCTAGGATGTTTTTGGAACTAATCAACACCAAACTCGCCGCTTCTGGCCTTTACGGCTTCAATTATATTTTCCACCATTTCTAGTTAGGGAAGGCTTTCCCGTGAGGGATTAATTCCGTGAGCTACATAGGTTCTCCAAGATTTCTGTGTGTGTTTGGCACGCAAGGCAGAAACACATGTTCTTGAACGGAACGTTTTTATTAGAAGTGAAGCGACACAGTGTGTGCCCTGTACGTGAGGTTGGGACCGTTCTCCCCGGCGTGGCAAGCCAGCAAAAGCGGACCGCGGCCTCCCGAAACGCAACATTCTGCTACTGCTACACGGGAAAGCATCACACGCACACCTACTGCGCGCACACCTTCTGCACACACACACACCTACTGTGTGCCCACCTTCACACACATCTGCTATGCACCTTTTGCACACACACCTGCACCTACCCCAAATACAATCAACGCATACACACTTCTCCTCACCCACTCCACAAAAAGTTATGCCACGTAAAATGTTGAATACTTCCCATCTCTTCTCCAGCGGGGTTGAGAAGGCCTCGTCTCGCAGAAAATATTCTGAAGGCTACGGAAATTTACTTCTCAAGTATAAGGAGGAGTACACACGCCAACAAAGCCAAGAGAGGTGCAGAGTTTGAAGAGCATCCGCCTGCCGCTGGATGTCGGTAAAGTTACGTCACAAATATGCAGTGAGAGGAGCCCAGGCTACTGACGCGCTTCACTTTCGTATAAAGGAAGTGTGTGTGTGGTGTGTTCGTCATCGCAGAGAACACAGAATTCTCCAGGTGTGCAAGGGAACTGAGGCCGGTCAGCTTATACACGTCTATAAACGCTTTCACGCGCATCTGAGGACGTTAACTACAACTATTAGAAAAACAAAACCCGGTATCCCGGCACGCAGTTGACATGGCGCCAACCCGTTCTGTGATGCGTGGTCTAAGCAACGGGACCAAAGGCCAAGCCTTTAAACCTTCCCCACGTGGCTGAAGATCTCCCACGTGTAGAGACGTAACTGACCCAGGTCTGAATGTCTCAACACATAGGATATTGCCTAGCAACAGACTTTTGGGTCCAAAGGGAGTATTTCAATCTTCCTAAATCCGAACCTGCTGGATCCGAATCCTAAGCTGTACGTGCCGCTTGCCTCAGGAAGCGACACCGCGCAGCTCCACAGCTCTGCCCCGCGCCCAAGCGCCCACCCAACGCACACATAACCAGGAAGGGCCCCCGTGCGTCTGCCCCTTACTTTCCGCATACGTTTCCACAGCTCAAATCGTCTCGGCCCCAACAGAAGTTCGAAGAGCTGTCGCTCCAGCAGGGCCAGAGAGGGCAGAGAGGGCACAGTAGAGGGCACAGATGAGAACACAGCTCAAGAAAATCAACAATCGCACGAGAGCGCATGGAGGTGGAGGGGACGGGAGTCGTGTCGCCCTGGTGGTGCTCACGGTGTTCTGGAGAACGGGGCCAGGATGGGGCTCCAGGAGCCACGAGAGCCACCCCTGGCCCCCCTCCCTGCACAGGGCAGGAGGGGCCGGGGTCTCCTACCCTGTGTGTGAGGCACGCGTTACCACTCACACAGCTCCTGAGTGCAATCTCATCTCCTCACTAGGCATGCTGCGAGAGAGGCTCTGATACAGGAGAAAACACGCGTCCAGCTCCAGAAAGGGTGCCTGAGTCACTGCAGGCAGACGGCTCGCTCCTTATGGCGCTCTGGATGGCAAGGCACGGCCAGCTTTCTAAAGGTGATCTGCATATGATGGGGAACCTTCCTATGGTACATTCAAGGTCAAAGTGACCACTGACTTCTGGTTCTTGGTTGTGTGTTGGTCTTTAATAACAACTTGGTATTAACTACAAGCAACGAGGCACCAGTGCCCTCTCAGGAATGGGTGCCTGTCCTTGGGTGCTGAAGAACCCAGTAAGCAGAGAGGAGCCACAGACGTGGTGCTCCAAGAAGAATCTGAGATCAGCGAGCAGTGGTGGCCAATTACCCACCAACACGCTCCTTATCCGGCATTATTTCTAGTCACATGAATACATGTTGAGGCCTTTGCTTTTTCTTAAACTCCCAAAGAAACAAGATGAGTAAAATAAAAAAAGTGTCTCGGAAACAAACATAAAGTTAAAAGCTATTATTTTTTAGGGTTGCTGGGTGGCTGTCGGTTAAGCATCAGACCTCAGGTCAGTCTCACAGCTCGTGGGTTTGGGCCCCACGTCGGGCTCTATGCTGACAGCTCAGAGCCTGGAACCTGCTTCGGATTCTGTGTCTCCCCCTCTCTCTGCCCCCTCTCTGCTCGCACTCTCTCTCAAAAAAATTTTTTTTGTGTTTATTTTTGACAGAGGGAGACAGAGCATGAGTGGGGGAGGGGCAGAGAGAGGGAGACACAGAATCCGAAGCAGGCTCCAGGCTCTGAGCCGTCGGCACAGAGCCAGACATGGGGCTCGAACTCACGGACTATGAGATCAGGACCTGAGCCGAAGTCGGACGTGCCGTGCCAATGCCAGTTAAAGTCTGCGATTTGTAGGAATACAAGCACCTGCCTGTCCAACCATCATCCGCACTTCCATGACCAAGTGAGATGAACCACTGACTCTGTTCCACTGGCAACTTAAAATTCTCAAGCAATCGTCACCAAGTACATGTCTCAAAAGCGGTACGTATACTAACTGAAAAGCACCCTGCCTACATTTAACTGCCTTTATCCCAGTTGACTCTGCCTTAATTATCCGAGGAAACCCAAGAGACAAGATTTACATCCTTGTTAACGTAACCGAAATGCTTGGCGGGCAAGGGACCCCATTGCTCTCCTAAAGAATGTTCTCAATTTGAGCAGAATTACAATATGCTCTAATTGAAACAACACATGTCCTATGCCTGATGTAATCTAACCTCCCAAGAAAACAATTAACTTCAGAGAAGTTAAGAGGGGAAAATAAAGCATTTTCGGTTTAGCAACATAATGAGTCACAGGCGATGTCCAGTCTTGGTATGAAGTCACATGGCGGGAAGCTCGACGACTCGAGTGAGCGAGCGACCTCAGAGCACGCCCACCTCTGCTATGGCACCCAAGCCGGCCGGCCTCCCACTCTGACTGCGCCCAACACCCACAGCAGAGGGGGGTCCGCCACACGGGCTCCTATTCCTACAACACCACCATCTGTCCTGCTTGCCACGGGCATTCATACCTGACACTTTCAAATCACGACTCGTTTTGCAGAAACAAATCCGACACTGACAACATTTTCAGAACAAACGCCCTGTCTTCGGCTGCTTCTTCCCTGCACTACTCAAACTGAACCTCTCTGCACGGAGTCTGTACTCCCACGTCTAATTCTACGACCGCACTGCAATCTCTTAAACTGGGTACAGTTTTTTAGTTGTCCTTCCAACGGATTGGAAGAGCTGGAAAATTACCGTGAGTTGACCCAGGCTTCAATCACATAAAATCAATCAGAACCAAAGCACGTACCTCCTGCTACCTAAACCCTGAGCACCCAAATATTCCCGACAAAGACTCGGCAACGGTTTTATCCGACATTCACCACTGAAATGTAAAAACGGTTGGAACAAATTCAGAGCCAAGTGTTTGTGATGTGTGTGATTTCTGAGGTGGGGGCGAGCCACGATCACATCTGGGCCCGGCCACAGGTACCGCCCGTCAGTCCCCCTCAAGTCCCAGGTTCCCTTCTGCTAGCATCTGGGGGCACTACTCACTGGGGTCAAAGTCAGACGGCATCTTTACACTTATTTAAAACCTGTACATAGTCCTAGCCATATAAAGAGAAAGCAGAATTCACCCTCAACGCTTCTGGTTGACGGTCTATTACTGTGAAGGGCACAATACACCAGCATTAAGTTCACGAGGCACCACGTACTCAGGACGCTGGTGCCCGAAAGCTGTGAACCGAGCGTAAGTCCTCTGTGGACGTAACACAGATCTGAGAGTGTTTTATCTGGGAAGGTGGGAGTCTGGGACGGGCTGGAAGGCGCCTTCACTGTTCCCACTTGGGATCTCAGACCAGAAAGCCCCACGCACTGGAGTCTTCCGTCCAGGACAAGCTCAGGAAGAGCTGGGATCTGAACCGTGAACGTGTCTCGCTAGGGCCAAACTCTGACTCGCAGCCGCAGGGGGGCTTATCGTGGGGCTCTGACGACGGGTGACGGGACAGAGGGCGCACACCACAGCTTCTACCAGGCTCCACAATGCACAGACGACGTCCCCGCACAGAACCGGGTCTGCCTGTCCCGCAGGCGAGGTGGTGTGAGGGCACGGGCGGATGGAGCAACCCCAGGCAGGCTCTGGGTGTCCTCACCACCCCTCCTCCAACAGGAACTTGGCCTGTTTTTCACCCCCCCGTACTCGAAAAAGCTCTCCCAGAAGACGACAGGTAACCAAGCACCTTCTTGAGCTCCCCTATCGAGCTTAGGGTCCCCGGAATCCAAGGTTGAACACCGACCTGTTGTACTTCATGGGGACTGTTTATGGCAGGCCCCACTTGTGAAGCTCGCATTCAACCCTGAAAAGTTTCAAGTCCACATCTACGAGGCAACTTGGGACGTCTGCCTCAAAGTCAGAAAGCCAAACGACGCTCTTGGCCACAGGCCCCTCTGCTTCCCGGAAGGTCTGCTCACGGGAAGGGCAGCGGTGTGGAAAGGGAACGTCCCTTCTCAAGATCAGCATCTTCCTCCTGAGTCCCGAGCCCGCACAGCCTCGCCCTGCCCCAGACAAGGGCCGGCATCATGAGGAGCAGGACAAAACAGGCTGACACAGCTCTGGAGGTAACGAGGCTCCTGGACGATGAGATGCAGACAGCCATGCAACAAAAGTCTGGAATTTACTGTCTGTGCCAGTACAAGTTACGGCGAAAGGACAGACACCGAGGCACAATCTTCTTAGAATTTAAGAGTGACTCCTAAAACGTTTTCAACCGCATCATTCTTAACTAATGCACAAAACCGGGCCAAACTCGAATCCTGTGTTACTCATCTGAAAGTATTTTTTTAAATGTCTCGCCAAGGTTAAAACGTCCACACAACGTTACAAGCCCCTCCCCTGCATGGAGGGGCAAGGCCGACAAAGCGGGAGTTCGGCCCGAGCCGGACACCATGCCGTGGCCGCTGTGACCGGCCTACATGCTCCAGGGCCGTCTCGTTAACGCCTGCCGGGCTCAGCTTCCTGGGGCAGGGACAGAAGCAAGGCTCGCTGACGCTCGTAAAAAAGGCTGCCTTGACCGAGAGGTTCACTCTACAAGGGACTCAGCTGCTAAAGACGGGCCTGGGGGTTTTCTCGGCCACTTCCTCCCCAGCTCCTGTGTCGGCAGCACCGTGGTCTCCACCTAGGATTTTCGGTCACACAAACACAGTGCCTCGTGCCACCTCACCTGCTACTTGCCGAGGGTTCCCTGAGAGGACCAAACCCCGTGCGGCATTTCCGTAACAAACAATTTTTATTCGTTTTGAACAGCTAAATTTCTAAGTTAAATTGCTCTTCACTGATCAGGTTCAGCTACTCTTTCTTTAAAAGGCTCATTCATGGCATTAATACTAACAAGAAACAGAGTATCTCCCAACTAATGCTTAAGTACACAGCTTTCCGAATAATGTCTCTCTCTTTCTCTCTCTCATATACACACGACAAAACTGACAAAATGACAGGCTGTTCTCTGCCAGAACTGCCCTCTTCTCCTAGACAGCGCCACAGGGCCGACCCGGGGCGGGGGGTGCCCCACAACCACCAGTTTTCTCCGACCAAGAGCAAGTAGGAGATTCAGGCACATTACGTCCAGAAGGAGCTGCGGGACAGAGGCCCCCTGTCGCTGGCAGAGGCCGGCCTGACCCCCACAGCCGCTCTCAGCAGGGCCTTCCGGCACAGACCAGCTGCGACTGCCCCTCCAGGACAGGGCTGCCCCTCTCCCAGACCCCGCCCTGCTTCCTCGGCAGGAGGAGCTCTTCCACGCCCCTCCCCGGGAGCCCCCAGTCGCGCGTGAGCAGCAAAAGGCCTAGAGACCCAGCGACAGGGGCAGCCAGGTGACACGGCACTGGAGGTGGAGGCTCCTGGACGATGAAAGGCAACTCCCGACTCCTTCGGGAAGATTTCATTTTAACACTCAAGTACCAAGAGTATCCCAATTTTCCTGATGTACATGAGGTGGCTTCAGAAGTATGCTGAAAAAGAGTTTGGAGTTCAAGTGTTCATAATCGTTTTTCTTAAGCTTAACTGAGACTCTAAAAAAAAAAAAGCATAAGCTTTCTATGCGCTGCTTTATCTAATTATCTTTTATCAAAACATGAAAAGAAAGATGTGTTAATGTTCACAACGTAAATGCTATGTAATCATAAATGTTTTAAAAATTACTTAATGACAACATCTTAGAACTTCAGATCTTAGAACTTAGAACTCAGAACATCTTAGGTCTTAAAGTGACATCAGTGGTCATTGATTCTGGTCCTGTTCAAACTGCGGTCACAAAGTCGAGTTAATGTGTCCCATCACAACCAATCTTCACAAAAGATAAAAAAACAAAACAAAACAGAAAGAACAGGACAGAATAAAAAGCGTGAAAGCAATCAGCACGCAGTGAGGCCACTATCATTTTGCGAGCCCGCTCCGACCGTGCGTGCGCACGAGGGAGAGGGCGAGAGCCACGGTGCAGAACCACGTTGTCACCGTGGACACGGGCACGTGGCCCGCGGGCCGGCATCTGCTCCACCACGTGCCCTGGCCGTCCACCCGCCGCAGTGAGCGAGGAAGGACGGGCCCGACGAGCGGGAAGGACCCGGAGCAGAGGCCCAGCGCGGGTGGGCACGACCACCGCAACAAGGGCACCTCCCCGAGGCGGCCCGGGTCCGCCTGCATAAGCACGTCTCTCCGTGAAAAAGCTCCCAGGACCTGAGAAAGGCCATCGGTTCTCTTTTAGAATGCGTCCCAGTCGTCTCCTCCACCCCACCGCAGACGGCAACCCTAGGGCTCTTAATCCTTGAGAACTGTTTTCCCTTTTCAGAATCTTCCGAAAATCCACACGGAATTAAAACTCCTCCCGTCATACCCACCGCTAACTCGGGAAACCGAAATCCCTTAAGCACGAGATCACTTCACGTGACTCACACTTTTATCCGTGCTTCGTCCACACATCCAGCCGGAATCGCTACGGGGCAGGACTGGCTCCGGCCTCCTCCTGAGAATTCCACATTTCTCTGCTCCCGATCTGATCTGCTACACGAGGCCCACCCTCTCAAACAAATCCCACGGTTCCGAGTACCACGCGGGCACTCCCGGCGCTTCCCCGTTCCAAGTTCACGGCTCTCCGTTCCCCCAGCAGGAGAGGTTAGCCCCGAAGTGCTCCCTGGGCCGGGAACAGTACAAGAAGTCACCTGCACCCCCACGGGCCCTGTGCTCAGACTGGGGATGACACACATCAGCACAGCAGGAACCGGCCCCACCAAGTGCCTCTCTGAACACCAGGGAGCACCGGCAACAGGGCCACAAGAGCTGAGGCTCCTCCGTCGCGCTCCCAGAAGGCGCCCTCGTCCAGAGCCCGTGACCAGAATCAACGACTGCATTTTAATTTCCACCCCAACGAACCTGGCCATCTAGCTTCCCCCCAAAATAGATCAGGAAGGATTAGCAAGTGGTCTTTGCACGTAGCCAGGAACAGCCGGGAAGAGAAGAGGAAACGTGAACATGCCACCTGGCCCGGGGCCGCCTGGAACCTGCTCTCGGCCGTGACCGTCCCCCGGAATGCGGCTTCCAACTAAACCTGTGGTTCTCCGCCGGGCTGCAAGTCAGCTGTCCTTCCTCTGACCCTTCTCTCCCACACTTGGGGGACGACACAAGCACCCTAAGCCCGTGTCTCTAAAGCGCCAGGCGCACTCTCACGTGACCCCGCAGCCACATGAGGGCTGAAGCCCAGGGGGCCCCACACAGGATGGGACTGGGATCTCGCCCCGTGTAGCCCGACGAGCACAGACGTGGCGGGGGCGGCACTGGCAGACCCGCAGCCCGGGGCGGGGCCGTGCGAACTCAGGGCAGCCGACCCGACAGGCCACGACAAAGGTGCCAGCCCTCGCTCTGGACGTGGCCTCTCGGGC
Organism: Neofelis nebulosa; assembly: GCF_028018385.1. NCBI lineage: Eukaryota > Metazoa > Chordata > Mammalia > Carnivora > Felidae > Neofelis > Neofelis nebulosa. The sequence continues at coordinate 60,645,086 of NC_080798.1, read as the reverse complement.
CCACCGGCGGCAACAAAGCACAGCACACGTGTCCCTCCGTCCCATCCACGAAACCAAGGACAACCACGGCCCCACAGGAGCAGGATGGGGAGGGGCTCGGCGGTCCCGGTCGGGAAGCAAGCGGAATGAGAGGGCCGGGCGGCATGGGCTCTGGCCCCTGACTGACTCTCGGCTGCTCTGGAAAGATCTGGGGCGTTGCTGCATAATGATTCCCAGTGACAGACAGAACTACCGAGTAAGAAGCGAACACGAAGCTAGTGAGACCGGCGGTGGGTCTGTGAACTCCAAAACAACAAGAACACGTGACTTTCTTCGGGGGGCTTCTGGAATTGAGGGAGGCTCTTCTCTTTGCAGAGCAGAGATGGCCTTTCAACACCTCTGCTGCCTACAACCGGAACCGGCCTAGTGCGGTCGATCTTCAGTAAACCAAATGCCAACGCCCGTGCCAGGCCGGGAAAAGGCTCCATTGTGCGGAAACTGGGGAGGCCACGTCTGGAGGGGAAGGAGCCACCGCGCCCCGGCACTGTCCTCCTGCGGGCGGGGGAGGCCGGTGCACAGAGACAGAGCCGACGGGCCGTGGGGGCGAGGGCGGGAGAGTGAACCACGGGCGCTCCCGCCTGCGACACGGCCACACTTCTAGGTCACCCTGTCAGTGACCTCGAGGGGAGCGGAGGCTTCTTCTGTGTCTTGTGAAACATCATTCATTCTCTGTTCAAGTTTTTGGGGAAGTTAAAAAACGAAGCGGTCACAAGCAGGGTAACTCAGTACGAACAAGAACCGGCCAAATGATAAAATAACAAAAAGGAATTTCCACAAACGGAAAACAAGAAAGGAGCAGCTGGCGGGTTTGAAAGAAAAAGGCAGCTCTGCACGAACACACACGGCTCACCTCACCCCTCGCGTGAACACACACGCTGCTTACTTCAATCAGAGAGCAGAGTCTCCTTCAGAAAAGAACAAAGGTGACGGACCCTGAAACTCCTCCGGCCGCCACCAGTGTTGCCCCTGCCTGCCCCCGAGGTGTGTGTGTGCAATCGGAGGCCCACAAACACGACGGACAGTGAGAATCAGGCCGAGGTGGGAAGGCAGCATGAGATTCCACAGGCAAACAGAATCGGATGGTTCACAGACCATTACGTGTGACACGGACGGCGATCAGGTTGGCAGCTGTGGGGACGTGGCAGGGCGCTGGCGAAGAAGCAGGGAGCTAAGAAGCAGGGAGGGCGCCCGACGGTCGTACGCAGGGGATGAACGGCTGCTCGCGGAGGACAGGCCCGGGCGCGACGGCCGACTCCGGTGAGGCAGCACTCGGTAACTGTGCACAAAACTCTCCGGTCTGCGGACTCTTCCGAGAGGGGCTCTTCTGACGGCCACCCCAGAGGCCCTTCCTGAGCCGAAAGCAGCACCTGCCGTCTCGTCCACAGAGGCTGGGCTCTCTGCTCTCACGGGGTGTTGGGGACGTGCGCTCTACAATCATACACACCGGCACGGTACTCACGCGATACAAAAACCTGATTATTTCTCAAAAATCCCAAGTGGAATCCTGCTCAGGAATAGAGACGGGAACGAGGAGGATGTCAAATGTAACACACTTTCTTTTCTCACGAATTATAAAGTTCAGCAACGTTTTCATTAGGATGAAATTTCACTCCCAGTATAAACACAAACCACGAAGTGGTCAAAACCAGAGATAAACCGCACATGACGACCCGTCCTCTCCCACCCAGACAGGACATCTCGTGCCCGACCGAGAGAAACATGCGGCACAAACCTGCTGAGAAGCGACCTGTACGGGCCCGACCGGCGACCTTACCCCCGAGACAGGGCTCAGAGGCAACAACTGGGGACCGTTCGGTAACCCTGCACTGCTTCGGCTTTTTGGCGCTTCAAGACTCTGCGGAAAACCTCACGCGCAGGTTTCAAGATGAAACCGAAAACCGAGGCACTCCGATCTAAACGAGTGACTGAACTTAAGGTCTGCGCACTTCTCCCCAGGCGTTCGGAGGGTTTCAGATGAAACCCGGGGGGTGCCGCCGTCCTCCCGCTTCTGATTCCAGGGACACACGTCCTCATGCCCCACGCACGGCAGACACCGGGCCGTCGCCACTGACAACGGGAACGCACACAGGCGTTTCGGAGGGGGAGAACACGGCTGGTTTCGAGAACAGCAAGTACCATCTCGACACGAATCGAGCTCGAGGTTTGTGGCTCGTAAGTCACGTTTCAAAGAAAAGGAAGATTCTTCAGACTCTCTCCCGTAATTATTCAAAGGCTATAAAGGTCTCTTTAATACAAATTCTTCAAAAGGACGTGAAAATATCCATCCCCAAATCCACCAGGAATTTAGACTCGATCTAGAAAGCAAATCACACCCTCAAACCCTCACAGCAGGAGCACTCTCCTTTGTAAAGACAATTTGTATCAGGTGCTCAGTGAGTGACCGTGCAGTTACGCTTTCGTCAGAGATACTTGGAAAGGTGGTGACTGGAGCTTGGCAGTAACACACAAGAACAAAACCGAGCTCGTTCTAACACACAGCAACTGCACGAACCCAGCATCCGCAACATTCGTGGAAATTAACAATGATAAAGAGCCGGTGCGGTTCCATCTACAAACAGCTACATAAAATCCCGCAAAGAACCAAATGCAGCCCAGAGCCCCACTGCCACGGGTCCACATCCTTCAGGATGTCTGCGGCCAGCAAGGGTAAAGCCGGCACTTCCCCCCTCTCGCTCCCGGGCCGGCCCCGCGGCAGCACGAGGTCTGGTGACCCGCACGGCAAGCGGGCAGTAAGCGACGGCAGATGCGCACTCACCTGCCCGTCCTGTCCCACGTGGTGGATCTGGAGATTGCCCTGCAGAATGGGTGGAAAAAGGAGAAGTCAAGGACCGGAACAACTTCCAGACACGAGGAGACAGGGGCAGGAGCGCCCCGTGCCACGTGCGAATGGCCAGCAAAACCACCAACATCAGTTCTACAAAAGTTCAGCCCCTTGTAGCGATAAAAACTCCACAACAAAATATCTTAAAACTGAATTTACAGGGGCGCCTGGGTGGCGCAGTCGGTTAAGCGTCCGACTTCAGCCAGGTCACGATCTCGTGGTCCGTGGGTTCGAGCCCCGCGTCAGGCTCTGGGCTGATGGCTCGGAGCCTGGAGCCTGTTTCCGATTCTGTGTCTCCCTCTCTCTCTGCCCCTCCCCCGTTCATGCTCTGTCTCTCTCTGTCCCAAAAAAAAAAAAAAAAAAAAAAAAAAAACTGAATTTACAGACACTTTTTCCTCTTTTAAGAAGAAAAACTGTGAAAAACGTCATGCTCACCTCCCCCCATCCTGACCCCAAATGAAAATGTCATTTTTTCCCCGAACATTTCATTCTGAAACAACTCCGATGACAAGAACCAACAGCAGCACAGAGAGGTCCCGCGTTCTCCTCATCCAGCATCCCTGACGGGGACACAGGAAGACACAGGACAAAACACAACCAACCAGACGCAGGCCCACTGGCGTCTCACCAGGTGGAAATGCACTGTCATTTCTTTGGGGAAAAAATGATTGGTTTAGGTCTGGTAAGCTCATCCGTCACTGTCCTCACAGATACCTTCATTGGGACAAAATATTTAATTGTTAAAGGAACAAGCTAAGGCTTTACTGTGATAAAACTAATCACACACTCTAACTTATTACGAGGTAACCATTAGTGGCAGCAGCAATGTCTTCTAATTCCTGGCACTCAATTCCTAACAGAAACAGAAAATGCGGGATCGCATGAACAACAGGGAGGCGTTTATGAAATCTAAAAGGGCAAAGTTGATCAAAAAACTGAAATCCAAGCAGCAGTCTAATGATTTTTTAGCAACGAGAGTATTAAAACAAATCTGTACGGATTTTCCTTCTGGAGGCTACGAGCAAACTAAGCGCCCTGCAGTGGAGGATCCTGCCAGACGTCTCAGGCCGCTGGCTGGGCCTCGGCACCTCTGAAACGGAGCTTCCCCAGCCCCCCAAGAGAACACCCCGCCCGCGGCCTCCTGCAACCCGTGTCCGCTCTCCTTTCCTTTCCCACCCAGTACGGGCTTCCTCCTTTGCTTCCCTGCCCACCCACCAGTCAGCAAACGGACCGTGCTCCTGCGTGAGGCCCGCTTCTCACGGGACCAAGCGAGCACCCCTTCAGCGGCATATCCCTATTTGCCCCTCAGAAACTCTGCGCCTCTTCCCTTGGCACACGGCCTGCTCACAAGGCTTGGATGTGTGCAGCCCGTGGCCTCCAGGTGAAAGCACCTCCCTCCTAACACATCCCGAGACCCTCTCCCCACGGTCCCTCCCCTCCAGCACAATCGCCTCCCAAGGAAGCAGGAGTCAGGTGGCCACGGCTGCACGTGCGTGTCATCCGGGGACCCCCACCCATCTCCCGCCATGGGAGGAGCCCGTGGGCCCTGGGTGGGCCCTGGGCAGCTCTGAAGGCCGCCACTCACCTCGCTGTCTTGCGTGATCTGCACCTGCTCGCCCTGTGGCACCTGTGCGATGTGGAGGTGGCCCTGTGGGATCCACAACAAGAGAACACACCAAGGAGCATCAGAAGGAAATCAAAGCCACAGCAAGCAAGACGCGCTTTCTGGAACTTTTGTTTTCGGTTACCTGCTGGCAACCCAGGACAACTAAATCCTGAATAGTACAATATACGCATAGTATAAGCTTATCAAATAGCCTCCTGAATTTAAACTGTCAGAATGCGACACGTACAGAACATTTTCTGGCTAACTCTTAATGGGGCCTGGAGAAATCTGTCAAGTCTTTAACTGCTACCCAACAGGCAAAGTTAAGAATGTGAGGGTCATTTGGAAAAGAAGGGAAACAGAAGTTTCCCACAAAATTAGACTAACTTCTTCTTTTTTTTTTTTTTTTTAATGTTTGTTTATTTTTGAGAGAGACCAAGCATGAGCAGGGGAGGGGCACAGACAGGGCGAGACACAGAATCCAAAGCAGCCCGGGGCTCTGAGCTGTCAGCGTAGAGACTGATGTGGGCCTCAAACCCACAAACCGCAGGATCAGAGCCAAAGTCAGACGCTTAACTGACTGAACCACTTAGGTTTGTAGACACAGGCAGATGAACGATTCCCATAAATGCCAACATGGCTCAACACCACTGCAGGATTTTCTCTTGCTTTCGTTTTACTGTGTGTAAACTGTTTTGAAGTTATTCTGGAGTTCTTTCAAGAACCTTCTTACTACAAAGGTAAGAATTAACCGCCTTTGTGATTGTCACCTAAACAAAGAATTCACTATTTCTATTCACCATCTATAACTGCTATCGATCTCATCTGCAAGATGAAGAATCCCCCCCCCCCCCCCCCCCCCCCGCCAACACACACAAAAACGCTCATTAACACTTTCCGGAAGCCGGCCCTTTTCCAGGCAGCATGCTGAGTGCAACGTCACACTGAGGCCACCCTGAGCTTTCCAGGAGAAAGCCTGGTCACGCAGCTGGGTGTGACTGGACGGCCAACAGGACCCCGGGGACATGAAAACGTCCCGCTCCCTGGTGACGCTCCCGCCCTCCTGCTCTCCCCAGCCGTAGGGGCCAGCATGAGTCTGGAGGCATTTCTACCTGGGCCAGACCACGCAAGGAGGGCTGAGGCAGGGGTGTGGCTCACTGCTAAGCCAACTGCCCACACGAGTCTAAGATACAGCCAGGCATCCAAAGGGAGTGCTATGCGATCCCTGAGGCCACTCACTAGCTCTCTCCACTGACCCCAGGAGGAAATTTTCTTCCCTCAGGAAAAGGATGCCCCTGTTTCCGAACTGAGAAGACTGTCTATGACGCATCGACAGCGCCTCCCAGGATGACAGGTAAGGGCAGGGATGGTCGAATGGCCTGACCCCCAGAGCTGACGGCGGCCACGGGGGCAGCACACGCAGGGGAGCCCCGAGGGGACACCGACAAGGACACACCCCCTCGGGAACCGCCCTCGTTTATGAGATGCAGAGCCGACACCCCGAACCACTTCTTTAGACTGGCGCTCTGACCTCACCCCAAGCTACCATGGCACGACCCGGAAACGCAGGGGAAGCCGGGGCCTGCCCTCCCCACCGGCCACGCCCCCACCCTGCCTGCCCCGGCCCCGGTGGAGGCAGACTAGCGAGAAGGGCACATACTACTTGGACCTGTCCGTCCTCTCCGATCTGGTGGATCTGGACCTGCTGGGCGTTGGCCAGGGCGTAGTGCAGGGCCTGTGGCGGAGGCTGCGGCATCTCGCTGGCGGGGGGCGGCGTGCTCATCACGGTCTCTGCAGGGAAGTACAGAGGGCCTCAGCAACCAGCGGGGGACGGGCCGGCCGTGGGCACGCCTCTGGGCTTCCCTCCCTCCCCAGCACCACCTTCCCCCAAAGAGGAAAGGAAACCCCTCCTTCCCGGACAGCAGTGGGCAGGTCCCAGGGAAGGGGCCACGGCATCCTGTAGAGTCATGAGTTGTCGGTGCTGGGGATCGAGGTTTCTGACCGGGGGACAGGAGTCCGGGGAAGGACCATTCTGACAGAGGAGTCTCATCTGCTTGTTTAAACGAGTTGCTCAGGATTCGTCAGCAGAAGTGAAACAGAAGCACAAAGTTGGTGTTACACCCTGCTTCTCACCAGTACGTGATCGGTATTCGTTCACGGACAATTAAGCCCACTATGGAAAAAAACTCTCCATCCTCTTGTTTAAAGATGCATTTCCAATAAACCTTCACTTCCTTTGTTTAATCCCAAACGAGACCTTTGTGTTGACATGTTGTGTATTAATTTTAGTTGTAATGATACCTCAATAGAAGATTCTCAAATGCTCAAAAAATTAAAGGCTCAGAAAAAACGTTTTGATTTTGTGCATACAATTTTTCCGCAGAGAATTATGGTGGACGGACAGTAAGAAAACGTAAACACAACAGGATGAGACTCAGCGAGATGTGGACTGTTAACACAAAGGAGAAAAAAGAAAGATGAAAGATGAGTATATTTTTCTTCTATTCCATGGGCATTAAATTGACACAGTATATACATTCCACTTCATAACATTTTAATATTTTTTTAATGTTTATTTTTGAGAGAGAGAGAACGAGAGCATGAGTGGGGGAGGGGCAGAGAGAGAGGGAGACACCGAACCCCAAGCAGGCTCCAGGCTCTGAGCTGTCAGCACAGAGCCCCATGCAGGCCTCAACCCCATGAACTGAACCGTGAGATCATGACCTGACACGAAGTCAGACACTCAACCGACTGACCCACCCAGGCGCCCCTCGCTGCATACATTTTAAAAACTAACATGGGGGCGCCGGGTGGCGCAGTCGGTTAAGCGTCCGACTTCAGCCAGGTCACGATCTCGCGATCCGTGAGTTCGAGCCCCGCGTCAGGCTCTGGGCTGACGGCTCGGAGCCTGGAGCCTGTTTCCGATTCTGTGTCTCCCTCTCTCTCTGCCCCTCCCCCGTTCATGCTCTGTCTCTCTCTGTCCCAAAAATAAATTAAAAAAAAAAAAAAAAAAAAAAAAAACTAACATGATGGTGTTAAAATGTTAATACTTGCGTTATGTCAGAAATTACATCCTTCTCAATGATTTCAAAGTATAATGAAAAGCTTCAGGTGTCAACGTTTTAAAATGTCGACTTAAAAATACGTAAGGAGGAATATACACTTTCCAACCTCTTAAAGAGGGTACGTGACCAAAACACTTATTAGAGTCCACTCTGCAGGTTAGTCGTAACTACTTAACTAAATAGATGCTCAAATAATTCCTGCTCTAGTGTCAATAAACATCAGCTGATCGTGCCAGTTCTCAACGGGTTCAGAGATCCAAGAAGAATTAGAACCCCAAGGTTCTAAAGTAACTGCAGAAAACAGGACATATGGGTAGCAAGTAAATGCTTTTCAAGCCTAAGACTCAAATTCTTGAATCTGCCAATTAATCAACAGCTCCCTATAATTATACAAAGGAAAGAGTGTGCAACAGAAAGGCAGGCCGCTCCAAGAGCCCCCACACCCCCGCTCCCCTCTTTGTCCAGAGGAGAGACCGCTGCACCCACAGATGGGCAGGCAGTGGACTGTTACGAGCTGGTTCTCTGCAGCTCTAAAATATTGGGCGCTGCGCAGACACCCTCCTGAGGCCTTCAACTCACTGATGAGGCCCGCAGGGAGCGCGCCGGGCTGCAGTTTAAACCGTGAAATGCAGCCACCTTTAACTTAAGCACTTACAAAAGTTTCCACGGTGTTGCCAGGTGGGACGGTACAAGACAAATGTTTTAATAAATTGGTGTTTTATGAATTCACTGACACTAGGGGGTGTATGGTTTGTGTTCAAATGGGCAGTACTAATTCACCTTTAAATAAACTAGCCTCGGCTCAGAATTTCCTTTAATAGTATTTACTTGGAAATTCCTTTTTTATCTGGTAATTCCAAAATAAGTAAGACAAACCCTGCTGGAATGACTACCAATTCCAAACTAAGTCAGGAATCCTGGCTTAACTGCATTTTCCCGGATTATTTCTGTCACCAGAATAGCCTTCAGTCTCAGATCTGCTTTGTGAAGCTGAGAGCGTACAAACAGAGCGAGAACCTGCCAGAGTCCCATTAGCTAATCACCGACTTGGTTTTCTCTAATTTTAGTCAAGCATGCAGTACAATAAAATGGCAAACAATTACATCAACAGGAACTTCCAAAGCAATGGACTTTTTTAAAAGCGTGTTAAGAGAAAAACACGCTCTGGGTCTCTCTCGAGAATTCGATTCCAGGCGCGCGGCAGGCAGCTCTGGCCGCCGGCGGGCCGCACGAGAAGGGCCGGCTGCGGGGCGTGAGCAGGAGCCGGGGACGGGCTACAGCGGCTCAGAGCGCCTCCTCGACCCGGGAAAGGAACCGTGCGTGCTCGTCTCCTTCCCGAGACTTGTTAAGAGCACTACCTCCTCCTCCTCCTCCTCCTCCTCCTCCTCCTCCTCCTCCTCCTCCCTGCGCACCACCGGGGGCTGGCAGCAGCCTTCTCACGCGGGAACGGGAACGACACCCGCTTCCGGGAAGGGCAAGACGAGGGCAGCCCTGCCCCCTCCCCGCGCCAGTGCGCTGCGCTCCCGAGAGAGGAGCCGCCGCCCAGGCCACGCGAGGGCCACTACTGTTGTTCTTCCAAAGCCACCGGTGTCGGCGGGCAGCCGGGGTTTCCCAGACACCGTCTATTCCAGACAGGGCGTCCTGAGACGCTGGGCTCACGCCCCGCGTGCCAAGCCCGCCCAGGGCACTCGGGAAGTAAAGACAAGCTCGCACGGCGGCCACTCACCGCCCACGAGAAGCCGCCAACACCTGAGAGTTACTCAAACCCAAAGCATCTTAGAAGAAATGCTGACAGGCTTAGTAAACCAAGAAACAATCGAAGAAACTCCTGTCCCAGTAAACAGAACCACTATCATTTAGTTGAAAGGAACACTACTGACTGGAAGGGAGATGAAAAATCCTAAGTAAGCATGAAACAAGTCGGAACGCCACCACCACACGGCAGGAATCACACCTGAGCAGGAGGCTAAGACCCCCGAGTCTCCGATCAGGGGGTTGGAAGCAGAGTCGGGGTCCCCCAGCACACCCGCCCGGCCACTCACCGGACTCGACACCTTCCACCCTCAAACATGGTGCCGGCCGGCCCGAGAGCACCTCCGCTGCCTGTCAGAAACTCGCGGTTCCGGGCCACTGCCCGGGGGTCCTGAAACGGGGCCGCGCCGTCTCCACAGAGAAAGCCTCATCTTGCCCTTCCTCCTCGCTCCTTCGGGACAGACACTGAGCGCTAGCCACGGGCCAGCTCCGTGCTAGCCCCTCGGACCCCAGGGAGAGGGCGGCCACTCCCGGGCCCGCCTGAAACCTACCTCCCTGAGTGTATGGCGTCCACGCCCACCCGCCGGAGACCCACGAAGGCGGGCGACCTCTTCAGGGGGCCACCGCTTCAGCACATCGTACGGTCGCTACCTCCCTCAGTTCCCCAAACAGGATTGCTCGTTGTGAGAGAAGGGCCTAGATCTCTGGCTGGAAGGTCCCTCGATACTGCCGCTCAGAGAACCACGGCTTGGGGGCACGACGTGTGTGGCCGCCCCTCGTCGTCAGGGATTGCTCGCAAGTCGCTACCGAGACGAGAGGCGAGCCACATCCCGAGGTCTGCTTCAGAAAGGCAAGACCCCGCAAGGATGCCGGGCCACCGGGTCTGTCGCCACAGTGCCGCGGGACGAGAATCCGGCTGACCCTGCCCGCGCTGCCCTGGGGTCCTGACCCCGGCCCCGATCGGGGCTCCGGTTCTACGAGCCGAGGCCAAGGGAGACGTTGTGGAGATTTTTTTTAAAAAGCTTTAAAAAAAGCAACACTGAAGTCACAGTGGCGTTCCTGGTGAACCTTCTGCTTCGGAAGAGCCAGTCCTCCAACGATGCCCGAAGGGAAAATCTGGAACGTGCCCTTGCTCTTTTGGGGAAGTCTCTAGCTCAGAGCGGCAGCGATGAGCACGACGACCCGGGCTGACCCCCGCCTCGTCCGCGCCCCCCACGCAGACACCAGCAAGGACAAGAAGCCAGCGGCGCGCTCAGTAATCTGGCGGAGGGAGGACAGGACACGGCGCTCGCCGCCAGACCCGGCCCCGCCCTGCCGCTCAGGGAACCCCACGCAGCACCCACGGCGGTCCCGAGATAGCTCACCTGCGGGGCGCGCACGGGGCCGGGCTCCCCGTCGCCGCGCTGAGGGGCGCTGTGGGTGGCGCTGGCCCGCTCCCCCCGAGCCCCCCAGGGCGCGGCACTCGGGACTCCGAACGGAGCGTACCTGAAGCGCCGTACGAAGACGAGGACGGCGTTCTCCTCGAGAAGCTCTTGACGGCCAGGCTCTGGCCTCGCTGTTTTCGCCGCCAGGCTGTCCGACATTTGGAGTCGATGCTCTGTTTGATTCGATACCAGTCAGACTCCGTGATCCCAAATTTATAGAAAAGGTGACCTGAAAGCACACACCCCGTGTTAAAGGACGGCGAGACGAAGGCCGCTCCTCACGTCCCGGCCGTGTGCGAGCCACACGAACACGGGACAGCGACACGTGGCCGGGGGCTGAGAGCCTCACCAGCAGGTACCCGTGACGTCACACATTCAGGCGCTGACCGGTCCACGAGGCGGCCGGCTGGGTGCCGGGCCCCACGGGCCTCCAGCACGCCCGCGCTCAACCACGTCCATTCACACTCCACACACGGCGCTCAGGGGCCTCAAGGTCGGGGTTAAAACCGGAGCCCACGACGCCACTGGAGCTGCGTCCGCAAGCACCAGCTCCCCTCCGCCCGTGCCTCCGGGCCTGCGGCCGTCCCCCTTCTCCCCAGTCTCGGCTCAGACTCGACCTCAGCAGCCCTGCCCGGAACCAGCCGGTTGGACCCGGAGTCCCTCCCACCCGCACCCTGTCCGGCTGACACCTAGAGGACGGACACATTTACAGTGTGTGCTGTGCCAAGAGCCCAGACCGCCCGGGCACACGGCAGATGCCCCGGCCCCGGTGGACTAAATGCGGTCACGATCCACCTGAAGACACTCTTCCGTCGCTGCCCGAGTCCGAGGCCGGCTTCTGTGACTCGCTGTGCCCTCCCTCTGCGCCCGGTCAGGATGAAAACGCCCCGCGGGCACATCATTCTTTATTCCCGAGAGCCCGCAGCCCCGCGGAATGACATGCCCTCCCCCGCTCCCCGAGGCACATGCAGCCTTGCCCTGGTTCCTCTGGGCCTAGCGGGGCATCTTACTGACGCCCACACCCGTCAACCACTTACACCACAGAGCACTCTCAGAACGTGACTGAACGGCACCGGAGTCCTCCCTCCCCCACAAGGAAACGGGATCAGGCAGGCCACTGAGGCGCAGGGGGCCAACAGAGACCTTCACTGGACACTTGGCCTCTTCTCTGCCGAGACAACAGGAAGTCAGTCACCACCATGGGAACCACAAGAAACGCTCTTCGACTGGATGACCTCTACTCGAGCGGCTCGCGGAACTTCGCCGACTCACAGGAAAACACGTGGATGAAATTCAAAACTTTCATAATAAAAAGACGGAGCTGAAAAACTTCCTGTTTTGACTGCTAGGAAGGCCGCGTTTACACTGTCCGCGGAGAGCGTGACGGCCGCCTGATCCCTTAGACCTCCTCCTGCCGAGACAATCGCAACAAAGGGAGTGCTCGTTTTCCTAAATTCACAGAAGTATCAAGTTTCTTTTCTCTCGGAAAGATGCGTCTTGATTTCACGAGCATGTGCTTACGACCTCCGACTCTAAATACGACAACCAAAATTTCTGTCATCTAGATGAAAAGGCCTTGGGTTGAGGAGACACAGGATTTACAGGATCCGAAAGGAAAATAATCCAAGGAACTTCCAGCTGCATTTTGCAAGCCTCGTGCACAGAAGGAAATACACAAATGAGGCCCAACTCCTTGCTTGCTGATTTCCAGGTCACCTCTAAAATAGCCAGAAATCATCGATCAATATTTACTGAGTGGTTGCCACGTGCCCCACGATGGCTTTAAGTCCAGGGGATTGACTCGGAACGTTCTGGGCTGGTTACCAACTTTGATGTCACGGCAGAGCCGAGGACAGCGGTGCCGAGAGAGGGGAAACGGCAACCCAGCGCCATCAGAACGCCCTTCCCGGGACGCGCTTCGGTAAGAGGACCTAAATAAACCCCACCCTCCTGTCCCCACACCGGCACAGGCAGGGAGAAGCCTCCCGAATGCTGCTAGGAGCTAATGACGTTGCCTGAAATTTTAAATACTTGGTAACAGACACGAACGTACACGACACACATGAATGTGTGACGTTAACATTTAAGTTCCACTTTGTAAAAACCAATTTACCAGTTCAAAGCCTGGCTTACCCCTTTGAAGAAAAAGCATACGTCTGTACAGTTACACAGCAGCCGTTTTTAAATTCTCCGGAGACCTCGCTGCGTATTCCTGCCAACAGCACGTCCGGCAGCACCCACCCAGCGGCCGCCAGGAACGCCGTCGGGTCAGCAGCGCAGCCGGCTCCCCGCGGAGAGCACCGGGCGCAGGGGGAAGGTGCGCCCCAAGGTGCCCACATGCAGGCTTCGGCTCTGCCCTGAGGGGGCCCGCGGAGGTGTCGGGGTGCAGCCTCAGACCGCTCTGTGCTGCCTGGAAATGCGGCTTTCTCCGACTTTCCCGAAAGCCCACCTGTCTTTTCGGACAGCACGGAGCACCGCAGCTTAACGAACGAACGGTGGAAGAGACGTCTCATGATGAGTGACAAAGAGGTTACTTTGAGAGGCGCCTGGGTGCGTCAGGTGGTTAAGTGTCGACTCCTGGTTTCGGCTCAGGTCACGATCTCACAGTTTGTGACACCGAGCCCCACGCTGGGCTCTGTGCTGACAGTTTGGAACCTGCTTGGGATTCTCTCTCACCCTCTCTCTGACCCTCCCTAGTGGGGGCTTTCTCTCTCTCTCTCTCTCTCTCTCTCTCTCCCCACACCCCCATAAATAAACACCTTTCACATGTGATGGTCACAAGAAAAATGCACAAAATTAGACAGTCGACAAGCTAGCTTCAGAGCCTGTAGAATTGTCGGGAGTGAGAAGCTAACACCCAGGCCTCCCGGCACCCAGCCGGGTGGAGGAGAAATGGCCACATAACCCCCAGGAGCACCTCCCTGCCTTACACAGCACCCGAGGCCCCACCCACGGACACACAGGAGACCTGGGACAAAAGTGAGCAGCGACCCTGTGCAGGAGACGTGGCCACCTCCAGGCAGCTTCCGGTGCCTTCCCCAGCACATGGGATCCCCAGGCAGCTGTGGGGCTTCATCTCCTCTGGAACATAAGCCACTTGTCCCCTCACTGGCTTGGGGGAGAGTGCTCAGCAGGCAAACCCTCTCAGCCACCCCCCAAAATACGGTCCCTCTGAGCTTGCTTCTGCTGCTTCCCCGGCAAGCTGTCTGCTCACCCCCTCCCTCCCAAAGAGCTGAAGCTCCGTCACCATTAAGCGCCTTCCCACATCCCGGAACGCCCATCCTGACACTGGTGGTTCAAATCATAAAACCACACTCCAGCTCTCCAACAACGAGCCCCACATAGAGCTGAGACGCACTGTGGGAAAAAGAAACAGAGCTGGCGATCTCACGTCCTCGGTGGGTGGCATGGGGCTCATCAGCCACAGAGGAATGAAAACCACTATCACTGCTCACATAACCTCAAGTTCAAGGGGAAAGAACAGAAGACTGCGTGCCAGAGATTTATTTCTTAGAATTGGTCTTGACTTGACAGCGACTGACCTAGAAAAACAACAGAAATCTTTAGCCCCCGAGTGAGGAGGACTGGTCACCGCGCCTCCCCACAGACTGTGTGTTGTCCAGTGTCCAGGCCGCAGAGCCAGGTGAGCCCCGCTCCCCAGGCAGCGATGGCCCCGACTGAGGAGAAGCAGGAAAGGGAGGCTGAGGGCCGCGCCAAGGCCCTGTGTCCGGGCGACCTGTGAGCCAGGACCCCGACTGCTCACCTTCTCACCTGTGCTCACCAAACCTGCCCCCCTCTGCACTCCCTCTGGCGCCTCGGCGTTACCAAACACAAGTGCCGGGCACCCCCACAGAAGCCGCGTAAGGCACCGCGTTCGAGTATCAAGCTCCGGAGAACCCGAGCCCTGTGCCCCGTGAAGTGTCCTCCGAAATCCACGTCCTTCCCAGAACCTCAGAACGTGACCTCCCTTGGAAAGAAGGCCGGCGCAGGTGTGCTGGGATCCCACGGGACTGGTGTCCGGACAAGGAGAGGAGAGGAGCACGTCCACAGGGAGGACACGAGCAGTGACAGGAGCCGTGCTGTCACACGCTGCCAGCCGGCTCCAGAATCGCAGGCTTACGGCCTCCGGGGCGGAGAGAAGGGGGACTCCCTGCTGCTCTGAGCCCCCAGCGCGCGGTGCTCCGTGACTCTGTGACGCCGCCCCGGGACACCCCGAGCGCACCAGGGGACCTCAGCTCACGCAGGTGGGCGCCAACCAGCTTCTGCGTCACGGCTGCGCGGTCACGAAACACCACCCTCTACGGGCGCAGCTGCTGGGACGGACCGGGGGGCCGCCATCCTCTGTGAACGCAGGGCTCTGGCGTGTGCCAAGCGGAGCTCAGACCACCTCCCGAGGGCTCGGGGGCCCCACGGGACCTCACCTCCACACCAGCAGGCTTCGCGATACCTTCGGAGGTCTGCGACTGTCCACCCGACGGGTGCTTTCGTCGCGTTTCTAGCAGCTCACGCGGGCGAGCAACTCGCTCCACATTACAGTCCAGGAGAGGCTCGGTGATTCGCTGGGATGAACCGTAAGAACGAAAGCCGAAAGCCGTACTTGCAAATCAAGGGGGAGAAGGCAACGGGTGGCGTTCTTAGCTGAGAGCCCCGCCCGAAAACGTTCCGGACGCTTACGGCTGTAGTAAGGTGCTGCTTGTACACACGGCACACGATCTATACGGCTAGCTTACCCGAGTGTGAGGGAGCCCTCCAATCCGTGGGAGCCCTAAAGCTGCACCCTGAAAAGCGTGTATTTCTCAGGGAGTATTTTAGGCACCGCTTCCCTCCCGAAAACGCACATTCCCTCGTTAGAAAGGCAGTTCTCAGACACACGGCCCACGGATGTTTCCGAATTCCTTTTCCCCAGAGAAAGGAAAGGGAGAAAACTACTTCTGTTGACAAACAAAAAGGGGAAATTTAGATGAGAATCCTCCCCGTGATGACTGCACTTGGCAGCAGCAGCTGTCGCGTTCTGGAAGCTGTGAGCGAGGCTCCCGGGTCCGCAGGAAGCTGAAAACAGAGGCGGGCGCGACAAAGCCACCGAGCCACCGAGCCACTCGGCCCTCAGCAGTCCGATCCACTGCTTCACCTGTTGTGTTCTGGTTCTTGTGCAACAATCTGAACCGGCCCCAAGTCAGAAAAAATCAACAACTACTTTTAACACCTCAAAATCACATCTAAAGGTTCCCACTGAGAGGGCCCCTCGCCCGGTGAACAGCTTCTCACAGGAAGTCCAGGACGGGCTGCGGGGAGACGACGACGACAGGGGCCTAGTGTGTGTAGATGGTGCGCCCGCCCCCTCGCGGGCTGCGGTCCGAGTATGCGTGACGGGGCACGTGGGACTGGCCCAAAGCCAGGCGGTCAACCCTCTGGAGTCCTGACTCAAACCCAACCCGCCTGTGCCCCTTCAGCCCAGGACTGTGCCCCGGCCACTAGGGGCCGAGGAGAAAGCCCAGGCTTCGCAATGGGAGGAGCCGGCAGGCAGGTGGGTGTGCGATGGGACTAGGCACCCGCCCTCCCACCCAGCCACTCCTCGAGCTCCGCCCAGGCCCCCGACACCCCTCTTCCAAAGGAGGACGCCCACCGTCACCTGCTCCAGGCGCACGTGATGGAGCCGGGCTCTCACAAGGGCCACATCCCGCCTGCCCGCCCACAGCAAAGGTGCAGCCCGCCCCAGGGTCTGCAGGGCTCCGGGCCCCGAGCCCGCGCCCCTCTTGCTCCTCTGGCTGGGAAGCTGAGAACGCAGGCTGCACGTGGTGGGTGGGGGCCACCAGCTCAGAGCCACGGTTAGATGGCCAGTTCCAGCCTAGTTCCAGGCGACTCCTCGCCTGCTCTCTCAACAGGCCTCGTCGGAGGGAGGGAGTCGGTGAGGGCAGGCCCCACGGCTCCAGGAAGGCTCCCTGTGGACGGTCTCTCACAACTGAGCGCAGGGGACTGTCTTCCTTTTGAAAAGCCACTCCTTCGTTCTCTGCGAATCACATGTGAAAAAACAGCGAACACACGTGCTCGGGGTCAGGGACCCCTCCCACTTCACCGACACCCGCAGGCCGCCCCGGCCCGGGAGAGAAACAGGCCAAGTGAGGCTGCTCGCACAAGGCAGCTGTCTGTGGCGGCGCTCCGCCGGCCCCCGGACAGCCCGGCACCCCGGAACTCCTCCTCGGGCCCCCACGGGAACACGCGGGCGGGCCGGTCTCCCGCCCAAACACTCACAGGCCCCCACCACCTGGCTTCGAAGCAAATACAACCACTGTGCTGGCAACTCAGAAGTTTCTGACGGTCAGTCGGCCCTCTGCTGCAGGGAAATCGGGCGACCTGACCTCCTGGGTCTCGGCTCAGCCGAGCCTTGCTCGTGTCTCCAGAATTCCTGGAGTCTGTCTGCCCTCCTCTGCTTCCACTGCTGCGACCTGGGCCGTACCCCCGTGTTAGTCTCTCAACACAGCCCCGCTACGACACCGTCCTTCAGTCTCCCTGAAGGTCACCCTGCTAGGCGCCCCGCCCCCCCTCCCCAGGGCAGTTTCACAACCCGCACTACCGCGTGTCTCCACGGTACCGGGCACCACAGGCGCGGATGCGGGCACACTTCCATCCCCCAGGAGCTCACAAGGAGAGGCCGTCTGGGGCTGCGCTACCTTCCGGGGGGGGGCTCGGCTCGCCCGGCTGGCATGGGCGCATGCGGTACCACAGCTGGTGAGCGCAGGGGACGCCCCAACCTCCCAGGGGACGTGCCCTGAACCTGCGAGGCCGGGGCAAACAGACAGCTCCCGCGCTGAGCCCCTACTGCGCGGCACATGCCAGCATCTCGCGCCTCCTGACGCCCCAGGAAGACAGCTCGGTTTCCCGGATGGCGGAGGGCTCATGGGAGAGCCCAGGTCCCACACACAGGAACAGAACCGGCCTGTCTGGTTGATGCAGCACGCAACCAACACCCCCCCCCCCCCCAGTCTCCCTGGGCACCAGCACACTGGCCCCACCGCCACGTGCTTCTGCTCTGGGCCCCACCCCCGCCCCGTTTCCCCACCACCCCCCCCCCCCAGTTTCCCCACCACCTCCAGGGAACCTTCTCCAAACCTCTGCCTAATAACCTGCACGTCACGGCCCGCACACAGACCGCCCGTACTCCTTGGACTGATGCTCCAAGGCGCGTCTCCAAATGAGAGGCAACCACCCTCCAGCCTCCGGTCCTAGGAGGCCTGTCGACTCCCCACGGGAAGAGCAGCCTCCCACCCGGAGGCCACTGTGCCCACGCAGCCCCGGGCCCCGTCCAGGCCACAGACGGAGCCTCTCCATCAGGGCTCCCCTTCCAAGCCCCTGACACACTGCCAGGGCCGTGGCCATTTACAAACACCTGACGGCCCGCAGAGCCATCGGGAATCGGGGACCACGGCTCCCTCACCCTCACAAACCCGCCACACAGGGCACTATGGGTCACGGGGTCACACACCACCCCACGGCGGCCTGTCGACATGCCAGCACGAGTCCGCGGGCTGCACACACACCACGTGCCCAGAGACCAGAGTGGCGCAGGCACACCGGAGGGTCCCAGCTGGCATCACGCTCCAGCCCGGGGGCTGGCGGACGGCGGCAGCCCGCCGCCTGCTGTTGAAAAATAACGTTTTGTTGGAACACAGCCGGGCCTACTTGTTTGTCAGTGGCCACTCCCAGGGCGGAGCGGTTCCAAGACACCCCGCGGCCCACAGAGCCTGGCCCTCAGGAAAAGTCCGCCGCCGACCGTGAACCGCTCTTGCCCCACCTCGGGGGCCGACGTCGGCTGGTTACGTGAACGGCCTCTCAGAAGAGTACCAGGGACGGTTCTCAGCATCCGTGACAGACACCCCTAGCGGGTCAGACAGGAGAGGCAGAAAGTGGAGGGCCAACAAATGGGGACACCATGGCGACGAGCCGCTGTAGTGTAAGAGGGACCTGGGTTCTGTTTCTTAGCGACTGCCAGGAAGATCTACAGTCAGGAGAAAATGCTCAGTTTTAATCTAAAGTATAAGAGAACAGGTAAAAACCTACCTGCTATTTTTAGAACAACTACGGAAAAAGTCTTTCCGTTTCTCTCTGTCCTCAACAGAAGGCTTGTGGATCGACGTCAGAGAGTTTCCTGTGACAAAAACGACTCCTTCCTGGTGCGACAGCACCCTTCCCTGGTCTGAGATAGTGAGTTCCAGGTAACTCACTCACTTCCCCGCCCTTTGCTAGATGAGACTTAAACCTCACATTCAAGCACAGCGGCCCTCCAGAACCTGGGTCTCGCATGCGGCTACCCAGCCTTTCTGTGAGAAATCTCGTGTCTCGTGTCTTTCTGCTTCATTTTGTGTCTGTATCGTAAGCCACGTCAACGCGTCCCGGAGTCGGACGGGCCCCGCGGATCGGACGAGCCCAGGGGTGAGAGGCAAGCGGGTGCTGCCGATAAGGATACGGGCCACCCGCAGGGCCGCCTGCACCCCTGAAATGTCACCAATGGTACACAGGGATCACCGACTCGAGCACGGGGCCCTCTTCAAAGAGGAGGCGCACCACACAGGCCGTGAGGACATCAGGACGGGCACCATGAGCTCCGCCGGCTACGGTCGGGAGGTCAGCCCATCGTCGGCCCTCCTGGAAAGGAAGGAGGGAGACGGCACCCTGCTCGCGCCAGGGGGCAGCCAGGGAAAGGCCGCGGTCGGCAGAGGATGGGGAAGGCTCTGGCTCTGCTCCTCTCTGGGCCTCGGAACGGCCTGAGGACCGGCGAGGCCAGGGTCTTCCCACGGGCAGGCACCGGCGGACGTTCACTAAAGGAGACGCTCCATCCGGAAGTTGCCCTCCCGGCTCTGCGACTAGTGCCGAGGCCAGCGTCCTCTCGAGCCAACGGCGCGGGGTCCGGACTCGGCCCCGGGACGCTACCTTACCCGACCCGCCCCCAGCCAGACCCTTCCCGCGACCGGGCACCGGCGGCGGTGAGCAGAGAGAAAGGCCACACTTACACCGGATCCCGTAGATGGTGAGGGGGTCGAGCTGCTTCTTGCCGTGCTTGCCCTGGCCCGAGAGGTTGGACACGGCCTGCACCTCCCGGTGGAAGAGGTAGTCCAGCAGCGTCAGCGCCATCTTCTCGGCGGTGCGGCAGTTGGTGCTGATGTGGAGCATGTCGGACGGGATGATGGCACAGCGCACCCGCATCTCCGGGTTGTTCTCGTCGCCCAGCCAGGTGCCGTTGGGGTAGTCCTCTGGGAGAGACGGGACACGGTCTCACGTAAGCTCACGAGTCCAGAGCACCCCGTGCCCAACTCAAACGCGCTCGAGGAGGATCCTCCCTGGGGGCCGTTGGCGAGCTGCTCTCCCAGCTTCCAGAGCACGGCCAAGAGCCCCGGGGCGACCCCCAAGGCCACAAAGGAGAGGCGTGGACACCCACGGCTGACCAGAAACCAGTGCGTCGTTTCCCAAAGAGCCGCCGCGGTTTCCAGCGATCCATCTCAGAAACAAGACGTAACGCTGCGACCCGTAAACACCCCACTGCCTTCCAGCCGGGCTTCCCTGGGGCCGGGCCGGCCCCACGACCTCAGTGAAAAGCACACAGAACGCAGGCGCCGTGCACCGTCAGCCGGTCTGCAGCCGGGGAGACGGGGCTGCCCACAGCCCTCGCGAGTCTGGTGGCAGAAGGCCCCGCAGCGCCGGCCGAGGTGCCGCCCAGACCCGACACCTGGGTCTCGGTGTCCGGAAGCGGGGACACCAAACGAGCTCTAGCCTCCAACCGATTCCCTCCACAACTGCCGCAGGGGAGCTTCACCAGCGACTTCTAACCACCGTGCTTGTTTCCGGCCTGCTGGCGCCGGGGAGGACAGGAAGCAAGAGTGGTCCCCAGAGTGTTAGCGTCAGGGGTCGGGAGGGGAGCTCCCTCGGGTTCCAGCAGCAGGACAGCCACCTGGAGCCCACCGGCCTCTGGGGCGACAAGAACCCACGCACAGGCCTGGAAGTGCTCTGAGAAGAAGCCGCGTGGAAGCCAGGCACGTCCCACGTGAGAAAACGGACCTGCTGCCCTGCACTGCGGGGGAGGCAGCCGGCCAGCTCGGGGCGGGGGGGGGGGGGGGGGGGGGGGGGGACGGACAAGGGGCTCCAGGGCTGCGCAGACCGGCCCGTACTCTCCTCACTGCGGAGCCCTTCCGTGAGGGCTCGGGGCTCCCCTGTCCTGTTCTGTGGACCTCCCCCACCCCCACCCCTCTCCCTTCCCACCTTTGACCTCCCAGCAGTGAAGCTGGAAGTCTATCACCGGAGAGCACCTTCCCCTGACCTCCTATTCAGAGCACCGTGACCTTTTTCCTCTCCTTGTGGAAACTTCGTTCCCTGCCACACGTGCTTTCCTTAACCCCGAAAACCGCGCCATTCGTGATCTTAAAATCTCAAAAGTACCGTTTTACGTAATGAAAAGCCCCGAGTCTCGCCTGACTGCAGGAGCAGGGCACACAGGAGGGACGGGGTCTGGTGCCTGGGGAGCTGCAGGTCTCTGGGACCCGGGTAGCCAAGGGGCCGCGTGCGCTGCTGACACCTGACCTCTGACTCCAGCAGACCCGACGCCCTTGACCAGGTCTGGAGAGAGGCACCGCTCCACATGGTGTCAGACGCTCTGGGTTCGTTAGTTCTTCCGGGTCTCCCCACACCCAGGCTGGCTACCCCGGCGAGCCGCCCAGTCTTCTCTCTGGCCACCTCGCCCGCAAGAGAGCTCCGCGAGGACGGGCTCCGGGACCAGCAGACGACGGAGCTCCCGGCCTCTCGTGCAAGCAACTCGTCTCTGCCTCTGCAAACTGAAAATCGTTACAAGCCCCAGATTCGGGCTTTCTCAAGGATGATGTGACATACAAACGCCCAGAGCTCAGCGTTCACACGGGGGAAGGCCAGCCACCGTGATGACGGGGAGACAGGCCCACGGCTCGGGGAGAGGGAAGGGGGCGGGCAGTGGGGTGGCTAGCGCTCCGCCCGTCCGGAAGGGGAAACCTCGCCCCTGGCGGTGTGCCAGATGCAGAGCAGATCCAGCTCCCCCCGGGACCCGGGGAGGACACGGTGGGGCAGAGACCAGGCTCTCGGCCAGGCGGGCTTCCGAGCCAGACCCTTAGCAAGGGGCGTGGGCTTTGCTCAGGCACAGATTCCTTCCAGTCGTTGCGGGAGTGACCTAGACTGCGTGTGAAAGGGTTCCCTGACTGTCAAACTTCAACTCAAAGGAGCCTCAACCTTTGGCAGAAGGAAGCTCCGCTTATGATCAGAACTGCCGGGAAACCTGACGGCTTTCCAGACCAGCTCTTCTGATGCTGACACGGAAGCTAGCTGAGGTGTGGGAGAGAGCCCCTGCATAAACAGGCCACCGTGGGACGGCAGGGGGGTTTACAGGGAGAGCCGCAACCTCCCTCTGGGAGCCTGGGACAGAAGAGGGACACCAGCTTTCTGACAAGCGGGCCGTAAGTCACGTCGCAGCCACGGTTATCGCTGCTTCAATATTTCTCACGAGCTTTATTTTGAAATGTCCCAATGTTTACATTCCGACCTCCCCGAAACAGAAAACGTCCCCATGAAGGGCAACCAGCCCGGCCCCGCTTTGCCAAAAGCCTGGAGCGGAGCAGGTAGAGAGCTCGTCTGTGACCCATGCCTCCACCCTGCCCCTTTGCAGGAGCCTCTCCCAGCTGAGCTCTTGAACCCGGAGGTGTGCATCAGCATCCCTGTCGAGATGCCCACGTCACCACCGGAGGCCGAGCGGCGGCCGGAGCACCACTTGGGGCGGCTGAGGCGAGGCTCCTGGCTTTAGCGAAGGGCAGAAAACAAATCACCGATCTAGGCCGCTGGAACTGAGGATAAGCGATGAGTAGCCAACGTCATCTCTCAGAGACACCAGTGGTTTACGAGGGAGCAGAGCCGTGGGCACATGCTCAGTAGATGCACGTTTGTGAGCATCACTCAGCTACTACCACATCCGGCCCGCGTACAGAAAGACAGGCTGGCACGTGATCTACACGCAGATGGACGGGACTCGCGGGGCGGTCTCGAGGTCGTATCGGAGATGCCACGAAGGCTCGAACGTCTAGGGTATTTACATCTAAAAATCCTTGCCGGGCAGCTCCACGCCTGGCACGGGGTCTAATGGTCAGTACCGAAACCCCCAGCGAACCCAGTTGCGATTACACCACAGAGTGGAAGGACTTCCCTCCACCTGCAGCAGTCAGGTCAAGACACAAAGCAAGTAGGGGAAGGAGGGAGGGAGAACAGAGATGGGGGAGTGACCCGATGTTGCTGGGAACTGACAGGGGACACTGGGAGTGGACAGGATGACAGAAGGACGCCTGTGGCCACTGGTGAGGTTACTCGCCAGCTCAAGGACACGTCTCGGTACAGGAACTACCGTGTGGAAACCTTTCGGGGCACCTGGGTGGCTCAGTCAGTTTAGCGTCGAACTTGCTTCCGGCTCAGGTCACACCTCACGGTTTGTGAGTTCGAGCCTGATATCGAGCCATGCGCTGACAGTGCAGAGCCTGCTTGGGATCCTCTCTCTCCCCCTCTCTCTGTTCCTTCCTGGCTCCTACGGGCTTGCACGCTGCTCTCTCTCTCTCTCTCTCTGAAAATAAGCTTAAGACAAAGAAACTTTCCGCGCTGCAAGCCCTTGCTGCTGACTTAACTGCGAATACCGTCAAACCCAAGGTGACTGACTAGACTCTAATGACATCTTTGTTGGACCTGAGTGTTTGAACAGGAAGACCCCTGTGAGCCCACAGGGAAGGGTGGCAGCATCCTGAGCCACGAGGGGCACAGAGCCACGCCGCACCTGCCTCCCGACCACCACAGACACCCCCCGTGGGCCGGCACAAGCAACGCTGCCCAAGATTGCTGCAGCCTTTCTCGGGAACGGGTAACGTGACTGTGCTGAGCAAGCACCCCACGTTTACGTACTGTCGTCAGAGCAACGTAAATGCTGGACAAGGGCTCGGGGCTGTCTTCCCAACAGTCACCCACATCTTGTCGGGCTGATACCAAGACCGCGTGCCCAGGACGCGCGGGACATGACTCAGTCAAGGACGAGCAGTTCAGGTCTCTGCAAATACCCCCTGAACCGCAGCACTCACTCCAGCCCTGAGAACCAGCTTCCTTCCAGGCTGCCCTGCACACCCAGCCCGCCCCTCGGTCCCCACCTCAGGGAAGTGCCTTCCTCCACCAGAGCCGTGCCATCTACGCCGTGAGGCCTCCCACCGGCGCCACGGCCCCACGAATCAGAAGCCCCTTAGCACGGGGCCGTCGACACCTGCCCGCCTGTGCCAAGAGCACCTCACCTCGTCCAAACCTTGTACTCTGGCCCTGGCGCTGAAACAGTGTCATGCAAAAGACCATTCTTCCAGACGGCACCCAACTGGACAGCCTCGTGGTTCCAGAACAACAAAGAAAAACACCAACAAACCGACACTGTGACAAACGTGTAAATGCAAGCATTTTCAAAAAGATTCCAATTCTCCGAAAGCAAGACGTGATGCTAAATGAGCGAACAAAGTTACACATCAAAGTGAAGCCTCATTTTTTTCACGTCAGACACGATTAATCGTCAGTAAGACTGATTCATCAGCAGTGAGTCTGTCCTCAGCAACGGGCCTCTGCTAAGAGCGCCACAGAAGAGAACACTGAAGGGCACGCCCTCAGCCGAGGACGCCAACGCCACCAGGAGAATCGCGACGCTAGGACAACAGCCACGGTGGACGTGGGGGGCGGGCGGTCTCCTCACCAGGCCCTCACAGGAAGTTGGCTTCCGTTCTAGCAAGGGCTCCCCACTCCCTGCTGACACCTATCAGCAAAAACACCTGTCCTCCGTGCCAAGCACATGGGCTTCTGGAAATGCTGCCAGAATACTCCGGAGGATGAAAGATGTCAGTTTAAATTCCTCTAGAAAACAGTTTTGAGGGTCCTCAAAAAATTAAAAAGAGAACTGCCCTCCGACCCAGCAACCGCACGACTAGGCATTTATTCAAGGGATACAGGTGTGCTGATTCGAAGGGGCACGTGCACGCCCATGTTTACAGCAGCACTATCGACAACAGCCAAAGAATGGAAAGAGCCCAAATGTCCATCGGCAGATGAATGGGTAAAGAAGATGCGGTTTACGTATACGACGGAGTATTACCTGGCAATCGAAAAGAAGGAAATCTTGCCGTTTGCAACTATGTGGATGGAACTGGAGGGTATCATGCTAAGTGAAATTAGTCAAAGACAAACATCATAGGACTTCATTCATATGAGGACTTTAAGAGACAAAACAGATGAACATAAGGGAAGGCAAGCAAAAACAATATAAAAACAGGGAGGGGGACAAACCACAAGATACGTGAATACAGAGAAGAAACAGAAGGTTGCTGGAGGGGCTGTGGGAGGGGGGATGGGCTAAATGGGTGAGGGGCATCAAGGACTTGGGAGAAGCACTGGGTGTTACACATAGGGGATGAATCGCTGGAATCTACTGCCGAAATCACTGTTGCACCATATGCTAACCGACCTGGACGTAAAGTTTAAAAGTAATTAAAAAAATAAAAAAACCATAAAAAAATTAAAGATACGTACCAAGAATATTATTAAGGTTTAGCACTCAAAAAAAAATCCTATAGGGGCGCCTGGGTGGCGCAGTCGGTTAAGCGTCCGACTTCAGCCAGGTCACGATCTCGCGGTCCGTGAGTTCGAGCCCCGCGTCAGGCTCTGGGCTGACGGCTCGGAGCCTGGAGCCTGTTTCCGATTCTGTGTCTCCCTCTCTCTCTGCCCCTCCCCCGTTCATGCTCTGTCTCTCTCTGTCCCAAAAATAAATTTAAAAAAACGTTGAAAAAAAAAAAAATCCTATAGTATTATTTCAAGAAATGATGCTTCCCCCCACAAAAGTAAATTACTCTAAAAAATGAGTTTCCCTTACTCCCCACCCTCCTATCACTCCTGAAAATAACAGTTTAAATTTCTTGCATAACACAGGAAATTATCCAGAAACTTTATTCCAATCAAACGTCTCAAAAATTCTTAGAAGGCATTTTATGACCTATTTACAAACTATTCACCCCTAACTTCACCAGGCACTCTGTGAGTCCCAGGCACGTGGTCTCTAGAGCAAGAAGTCAAGCCCAGTGGACAAGAACTACAGCCCAAGTCACGCTGCCCAACACAGAAATGACAAACCACTGCCACGGAAGGAGGGGACCCACCCCAGTGGGAGAAAGGACCCCCGGGCTCCACCGTCACCATCTGTGGTCGTCGGGGCGTTGGGCAGCACCTCCAGGACCCCCGGCAAGAAGAGAGGACACCGGAGACGCTCTGCCCGCCCCCCCCCCCCCCACGGGGTCATACCGGCCGACCAGCTGGTTTAGTTTCGCCCCCTCTTGGAAACACTCAGCCCTAACCCACTTCCAATGCGGGAGCGAGAACCCGGTCTGGACTCCAGCTTGTCGCCAGGACGATGAATCAGGTCCTTCAAATGGAAAACGAGATGAAACGTCCTTTCACATAAATATCTGAGAAATTCACCTTTTAACGATCCATAGAGGACTTAGTTTACCAAAACAGCTTGGTCAGTTTGGGCATCGGAAACAATAGAAAGGTTCTGCTGGCTTTATTTAAAAACTAGCAGATTATGAGAAAAAGAAACTTGCCTTCTATCCCAATCATTGAAATTCTCAATGCAATTAGCTGGCGCTTCTGCAAAGTCTAACGTAATGAAAAACTGAGCGGTAACTGGAATTTTCTTGCCATTAAAACGCTTGAGTACAAATATTTGTTCCGAGGTCTACTTGAGCCCCAGGAAGGCGAACAGAAGAAAGCACCAAGCCGCGAGCGGCTGCCACATTCTCACGATAGTACAGGTTCAACGGGGAGAAAAGGGCCACCTGGCGTCATGCTCCCTCTCAATACTTGCTGGCACACGTGTGCACAGACGCGCCCGACCACGACGCGCACTCCCCTCCAGTGACGGCAGTGAGCCTTGCCAAACTCACTGCGTGCCCAGGGCCCGGGCCTGAACACGCTCTCTCCCCGGATGGCACCGACCCAGCACTCACGCGAGCCGGGACTTCACGCGGCCAACTGCAGCTCGGGCGCTCTCTGCTCAGGGCGTCGCCGCCAACATCTGTGCGTGACCGCAAAGTGGCAGGGGCGGGGAAAGTGGTTACCAGCCACTCCAAACGCCGTCTCACTCCAAGCAACCCTAACTCACCACCTCACCTGTTTCCAAAGACAACGTGGTTCTGCCCGTCCTGCCTGCCAGCCCCGAAAAACGTCTCCGTCATGGAGCCCCGTGTGTCTGCAGCACCACGGAGAGAAGGGCAAGGGAGCGGGTGCCCACCTCCTGTGAACGTGCTGCTGGGGCACGCTCGTGGGTCCCGGTGATGCTCCCAGAGGCCCAACACCCTCGGGGAGGGCTGCCCATAGCCGCGGGCACCTGTTGGCCGTGACCGAGACGCCACGTAATCGCTTCTCTGTCATCGTGAGAAGTGACGCTACCCCGAGGACAGTGAACAAACAAAAGGCGGCAACACTCCGTGACTCAGTAGGGGCCCCAGGGTTTCTCAGAGACACGGGACACGGGACACGGTCACAGCAAACCTCACATCAACTTCGTTCAAAGTCAGCCTCCACCGTCTCCGGGCAAGACTTCAGGGAACAGACTGCTAGTCGTGACTGGTGTCAGGCTGCATTTTCCATCTCGACCAAAAAGTAACTTGCATGTGGCTTCTGTTAAGGCCTGCAAATTTAATGAATTTCAAAAGCAACGGACTGCGTACAACGAAGACACGGCTGCGAACAGGAATGGCACCACAGGGTGAATCCCTCAGAGGCTCCAGGAGCCCGGCGCTCACAAGTCTCCTGTGGCCCTCACTGCCCAGCACACCCGACTCGCCGCGCCCCTTCCTGGAGCAAACATCATCAGCCTCTGGAGTGAGGACAAGCCCAGTAAGGTCTGCTGCCCTTAAAACCGACCGATGGCGTGCGGCTTTCTCCACGCTGCCGCGTGGAGCAGGGGCGACGAGGACAGGGTGGCCCGGCCCGCAGGCTCTGGCCGTGCTCATCGAGAGCAGCCCCGGGCGTGAGCCGACCAAGGCTTTCCAAGACGTGCCCGGCCGGGCCGGCCTCCCAGCACTGAGTCACTCACGATACAACTTGGCACCGACTTCTAAATCCTTGAAATTCAGGTGCTTACACTCCGACTGTGCCTCTTATTCACATGCATCACCCTCAAAGAGCGCTGGGGACACTCTGACCTCCGACCGACCCACGAGAACGGACGACCCGCCTGCCATTCTGGCATTAGACACAGTTGACTTTGCACCCGTTGCCCGAACGACATGCTCATTTGGGAGCGATGTGACGTCTGTGAGCTATAAACAGATTGATAATTGGGGGTTTTCAAAGAGGCAACTCAAGAGGACTGAGGTACACACAGGATACTACGGAAAAGGGACAAAACCAACGGTCTCTGGCACCGGAGCCCCTGTGAGCGCGTCGCACAGAAACCACACAAGCACCCCGCCGACCGGACGGCAAGGCTGCCGGCTCGGGCCAGGTTGCCCCACTCAGCACGAGTCGTCACGAGCTCGCCCGTGACCACCACAGCAGAGACCAAGGACGCCTCGGTCCTTTGCCACCGAAGAGTGGGAACCTCCGGGCACAGACACGGTGTCTCCGGGAGGCGTCACGCGCTGCCCGTTCCGGAACGCGGGGCGAGGTGCTGCAACGGCCTCCCCGCGCGGCCCGTCTGCCACGGTCTGCCGCGCCCGAGGACGCACCGGCACCCTTAACGCCGGTCGGTCCTCTTCAACCTCGCCGGGATCGGTCGCCAACCTGTCTGGGATCCCGCTCTTGTAGGAGCCCACTTACGACGGCCGATACGATAGGCTGGCTTTCAATGTTATGACCTCATGAAGAATTTGTTTCAAAAAAGTTTCTGTAAAATAAATTATGTAAATAGATCCTTGAGAAACGTTCCCGGCTACACTTCCTTCTTCACACACGCAGGCTGATGTTCTGTGAACACGGCAATCTGCACCCGTCGTATTTCACGGGCCCTGGAACCGTCCCCTTCCTGGCGCCGTGACTGACGACCTTTCCCAAATGAACCGCTCCCGCCAGATGTTACCCTGCTGCCCCCACCGAGTACATCCCAGAGATTTACCACATAAGTCATGTTACTGACTGGGCTTTGGAACATTCATGAGGCCAATTTCCAACAATGATCCAATTATACCTCAAGTACCATCCCTCCCCATTAAAGCTGAGTACCCAATATCTTATGAGAAGGATTACTCAAGTTTTTTAAGAATTCTCAAGTGCAAAGACAGCAAGAATTTAAACTATTAAGAAATCACTAAATCTGGGGCGCCTGGGTGGCTCAGTCAGTTCGACATTCCACTTCGGCTCAGGTCACGATCTCACGGCTTGTGAGTTCGAGACCCACGACGGGCTCTGTGCCGACAGCTCGGAGCCCAGAGCCGGCTTCGGATCCTGTGTCTCCCTCTCTCTCGGCCCCTCCCCCGCTCACGCTGCATCTCTCTTTCTCTCTCTCTCAAAAAATAAATAAATAACCATTAAAAATTAAAAAAACAATCACTAAGTCTCTTCGTTGATTTTATTTTTTTTTTTATTTTTTTTAAATTTTTTTTTTTCAACGTTTTTTATTTATTTTTGGGACAGAGAGAGACAGAGCATGAACGGGGGAGGGGCAGAGAGAGAGGGAGACACAGAATCGGAAACAGGCTCCAGGCTCTGAGCCATCAGCCCGGAGCCTGACGCGGGGCTCGAACTCACGGACCGCGAGATCGTGACCTGGCTGAAGTCGGACGCTTAACCGACTGCGCCACCCAGGCGCCCCTCTTCGTTGATTTTAACACATTCCATTTTTGGTCCTATTTTAGCTGCTTTGTTTCTGACTCGGCCAGCTTAACCTCTGAACGATGATACCCCGATGCTGAACCATGACCATAATGCCAAGAGAAGACAGGAATTGGAACCAGAGTAAGTTTACTGCCCACTGCCCTCAACAGTTGGCACTCCTCTCTGATTCTGAGGAAATCTGTGCCATGGCAGACAAAATGGCCTACACAAAAACACGGGGACAAAATGCTACGATACCTTGCGGTAAATGATCGGACTCCAAACGTGATATAAAAGAACACGTCAGCTCGGGCAAACCGTTTGGAATTCTTAAGAAATAAACCATTTTGAAAGCTGTGGTTTCTAAAACCGCAAGCACCGAAAGACTTTTCTACGAAGGTAAGAACGGTCTGCGTACTTGCGGCTCTGGGCCGTCAGCGGGAATTAAATGACCCCACGAAAGCCGAGCTCACGGCCCTTCGGAGCTCTGCGTGTGAATGGTGCTTCTCTAACACAACTAGCTGCCTGACGCTCTCTCCAGCTCAGCGAGGGGTTCTAGTCGTGGGGAGCGCATGGCAGGCAAAGCGCTCACCCACCTCTCCGCGCACCCATCCGCCTCACAGACGTGTTTCACGGAACATGCCACTATCGGTCGACGGTAACTCTGATACGAGATGCCAGCGGAGTAGCTTCTTCCTCAACAGTTACGCCCGAGGCACCCACTTAAAGAGGACTCCGTCCGCCTCCGTGTCCTCCCACACAGACCACGGTGCCACGAGGGCGGCGCGGCCCGGGCTCCACACAGCAGGCAAAGTGCCGGCGGGGACCCTCCCAAGGAGTGGCAGCACAACAAACGTGTCGCCGCACGTTTTCTCCTAGTGCAACGGTCAGGCTGAATGATCCTGAATCGTGACCTCTTCTTTGATATAAGGTAAAATTCAGAATCAGTCAACTCTGTCTCGTCTGTCCAATCCTAACAACAGGTACCGTCCAAGAGTCCTATCCGATGGAAACAATCTGCTAGAGAGTAACGCTTTCGACAAATGCATCAGCTCATAAAGAACTCAGACTCAGATCAAAAGAAAATCTGTATTTTTTCCCCCCCGCAGACATGTAGACGCTGGAAACTTGACCCCTTTTTCTATGTTCATTTGTGTCACTCTGTAGTTTCTCCAAGTGAAATATATCTCAAGTTAATCACATCACAGTAACACACATAAAAAGATGAAATACGTTGTATCTACGACAACCTCAGAAACTCGTGGCGTTATCGAGTGTGACGCGCCTTAGGTGACACACTTTAGACCGAACAAACACCGGGCCTTAAGTGGCCGGCTGGTCAGACCTGTGTGCGTGCTCATCCAGGACCCACCCGGACAGAGAGAACGATCAGGCTTCTCTGCGACTGCCGCGAACACCATCTCCTCCACGGATGTTTAATGCCCGTTCGCCGACACTGGCGACACCCCTCTCTTTCTCAAATTTAATGTGTAAAAAATGGACCCAGTGATTCCACTGCCGGGTGCTACCCAAGAGAAACAAAACCACACGTTCTCCCAAACACCTGTTCACGAACGTTCCGAACAGTTAAAAAGCGGAAACACCCCAAGGGTCCGTCGACAGATGAGCAGATGAACAAAATGTGGTCCATTCACACGACGGAGAAGGACCCAGCCACAGAAGGATCGGAGCGGCGATACTCGCCACACCGTGGACGGCACTGCGCGGCCCACGTGTGCCAAGTGCCTGCAGCACGTAATACCAAAGACAGGAAGTGGACGGTGGCTGCCAGGGCTGCTTTCCAGGGTGACAGAGATGTCCCGGCATTAGACCGGGGGCTGGGTGTACAACTATGTGAATGTACTTTAAAAACCCACTGAACTGTACGCTTTATGATGGTAAACTTGAGGGCACCTGCGAGGCTCAGACAGCTTAGCATCCAACTCTTGATCTCAGCTCAAGTCACGATCTCACAGTTTGTGAGTTCAAGCCCCATGTCAGGCTCTGGGCTGACAGCTCAGAGCCTGCTTGGGATTCTCTCTCTCCCTCTCTCTCTACTCTCCCCCGCCCATGCTCCGTCTCTCTCTCTCTCTCTCTCAAAATAAATAAGTAAATGTAATAAATAAATTAATAGGTCAAATCTACAGTAATTAAATTAAATTTTTTTTTTAATTTTTTTTTTTTTAACATTTATTTATTTTTGAGACAGAGAGAGAGCATGAATGGGGGAGGGTCAGAGAGAGAGAGGGAGACACAGAATCTGAAACAGGCTCCAGGCTCTGAGCGGTCAGCACAGAGCCCGACGCGGGACTTGAACTCACGGACCGCGAGATCATGACCTGAGCTGAAGTCGGACGCTTCACCGACTGAGCCACCCAGGCGCCCCAAATGAGATTTTTAGTTAAAAAAAAAAAAACAAAACTTTCTTTTAATGTTTATTTTAGAAAGAGAAAGAGAGTGTGAGCAGGGGAGGAGCAGAGAGAAAGGGAGACACAGAATCCGAAGCAGACTCCAGGCTCCAAGCTGTCAGCACAGAGCTCGATGCAGGGCTTGAACCCACAAACCCTGAGATCACCACCTGAGCCGAAGTCAGACGCTTAACAGACTGAGCCCCCCAGGCGCCCCTGATCTCGGTTTTTTTAAAAGGCGGTCACTAAACTCTGTTTCTCTCCCTGCTCCTACTCTGCTGTCCCGATCCTTGCTATTTATGTCAGAAGTGAGCAAGACTTTGAGAAAAACGCTGTTTTCAATGTTTCAGATTCAGTAACTGGTCTCACAGAAAAATCGTGGCTCGGTAAATCTACATCATCGTTTTAGGAAAGCTACGTTGCATTTTTAGTCAAAATCAACAACTCAGACGTAAACCAAAAAACCGCACAAGTTTACCAGTGAATAAAGCACAGGCTTTACAGGTCGGGAACACTGCACTAACACGCCTGCACTCCCCCTCCTCCCCGTGCTGTGGGAGGCCATGTGGGCAGCCCACGTTGGCCCACGTTAGCCTGCAGAGGCAGGACAGAGGCACCAGGTGGCTAGGGAGACTGTGGCAGGAGAAGCAGGTGGACAGGACGCGGTGTGGGCGAAACGGGCTCCGGTCCGGGCGCCCGCCAAGCAGCTCCCTCTGCCTCTCGCGGGAGGTGGCACAGTCCCCTCCGGGCACCTACGTCTGGCCCCCAGCAGAGACGTGGCGAGACCTCTGTTCAAAGGCAATGACCAGCTCCTGGTTCTAGAAGCACAGCGGTGTGTCCGTCACTAGAAAGCCTTCAGAAACCGCCTGAATGTGCGTAGAATTTCCACTGTCTCCTACCACGTTTTACAAATAGCAAACACATACAGACGTCCCTCAACTTAGGATGGGGTCATGTCCCAAAATACCTATTGCGGGTTTGGAAACATTCGAAGTCAAAAATGTACTTAACGCCCCTAACCTACCAAACATCGTGCCCCAGCCCGGCCCAGCCTCACTGTGCTCACGGTAGCCTGTCGCTGGGCGGAGTCATCTCGCACAGATCGCGACGCGTGAAACCGCTCACGGAACGCACGCACCCACCGCACCAACACCGCTGAAGTTGACGGAATGGCAGTGTGGGTGCAGGGCGTCTGTCGGGGCTCCGGCCATCGACCTCACGATCGCGGTGCCCCGCGCCAGGAGGGAGGATCGGACCGCACGTCGGTGGCCTGGGAAAAGATCCAAACTCAAAACCCAAAGCGCAATGGCTGCTGCACACAGACCGCGTGTGCACCGCCGTAAAGTCGGAAAACCATCAAGCTGGACTATCGTGTTAAGGTAGGGACCGCACGACTTTCCTGAAAAGCAAAAAACACACAGAACAGAACAGAACAGAACAGAACGCTGTACCTACTGCCATTCAGGCAAAGGAAAGAAGCTTTGCAGGCGCACCTTCCGAGTTCAGGGTGATGAGGGTGACGTTGTTCCCAATGTTCTGACTTCCCGACTGTCCACAGTTGGAGACGGAGTCGCTGGCCTCGGACCCGCTCTCCCCGTCCTCGTTGTGGCTGTCATCCTGACCCGGCACCTTCACCACAATGGTGTTCTGCCGTCTCCCGGGCACCGCGCTGAGCGGGAAACAAAAACACCAGCCGATGTTGTGAGAGCAGCACAAGCAACGAGCAGAGACTAGCGCTGAAGCCGCCGCGTGCCTCTTTCCTCCACTCATCAGAGAACCTAACTGCACGAGGCGGCAGCTCGCGAGTCTTCCCACACCGCTCTCTCTACTCGGGGGAACAGCGACCGAATCGCACGAAATGGTCTGGGGTTGGAAGAAACTGTGTGAAACGTAAAAGTCGACAAACGTGTTCGTGTCGCAGAAGAAGTAAAACCACCACCCACGGTGACTCAAGGCCTAGAAGGCGGCTCTCTGATCGTGGAGGTGCTCCCACAAAATGCCGGCACTTGAGTGAGAGCGACTGTTGGGGCTGTGTCATGGGAAAGACTCATCGGAGAGCAAGCGTGCCTGGAGACTTCCATTGACCCAATCCACTCCACACTGGTAGGCCTTCTAGAAGGGACTCAGCCTCTGTTAACAAAGTCAACACTCCTAACTATTCTCACCAACAAAAACCACTGAAGTGGGTCTGAAAAGCCAGTCGAGACTCTCCCAGAGGATGTTCTCACCACTAAAGGGGTCCTGCTGTGGAGCAGTAAGAAACTGCCAGAAAAACAGGGCACAAGCCGCCAGCTCCAAAAAAGGCCCAAAACATACGTATTTATTACCTGGAGACAAGCTACTTGCCTCTACCGCGACCCTCTCCACATCCCTTCGTGGGGACTGCTAAGCACCGAGAAGGGGGACGCAGCCCAAGGTCCCCGTTCACAAAGACAAAAACATGCTTCCAACCGTGGTCGTGCCGCAGGCTGGGACTCCAGCTTCTGAACTCGATCCCGCAGCAGCCTGCCCAAGCTGACCTCCGGCCGAGCCCCTGCGGGAGGCACACCTGACCCCGCCTCCCAGATCCCCAGATCTCCTCAGCCTGAGCGTCAACAACTCTTCTCCCGCCACCCGACACGGCAGGCCCGCGGCACAGCTAGGCCCTGGGAGCCTGGGCTCGGACAATAAAGACAACGGGACAGAGCTGGGGCAGGAACAATCTGCGGAGGGCACTGAGAGAAAAAGGCAAACAGGACGCTGTGAACACGCTGATGGAAACAATAAGCAAAACCACCATCTCGGGGCAGGTCGCCAGGAAAAGCGGAGCCCAGACTGCCGGGCAGGGCCGTCCACAGCACGCCTCCCCGTCACACGATGCCTCTTACGCACCCCTATTTCTGACCAAGGTTACACTTCCAGTGTCTCAAGAGAAAAAGGTGGGAGAAGAAAATCATCACCTCGAAATGCCTTCATCGCTTAGCAAACTCAATAGAAGGTGTCTGTGGACCTGACACGCTGCTGTACAGACAGACAGACAGACAGACACACGTGAGGAAGCGGTGGTCGAGGGAGGAGGGCACGAGCCCCACCGGCTGCTATGGAAACACAGAGCCGTCTCCCCACTGGGCACGTGAGCACCGGACACAGAAGTTCCCGGTGCGTCCCCCCTTAACACGTCCCCTTCTCCAGCTGGCACACCAGGACCTGGGCCTGCACGCAGCACGGCCCTCGCCCACCACAAACAACTGTGGGCCGCGCCCGCTGGGCTCGACCGACCAGCTGTGCCCGGCTCAGGACGTGGAGTGGCTCTCGAGGGGACTCATCGCGGTGGCAGTGGCAGTGAAAGGTGGGGTTGGTGTGGTGGCTACTGACTTGCTAACGGTACTTTCCAGGGGGTCCGGTGCCCTGTTGCCCAAGGGTTCTTCCATCTTGGCTACAATGGCGCTCTGCCGATCACTGTTGAGTATTACTGTAGTCTGGGGGACGGCGCTAGGGAACAAAAGAATCACAAAGAAAAAGAAGACCTTAAAACAACAACATTCATTGTCAGAATACACAAGAGTCATTCAATACACTCAGCATCCAATGACCTGCGCTACGGGAGGGAGGGGGCCCCACACAGAAGTCACGTTTAAAGTGATTTACTGTCTACACCGGGCATAGGATAGACCAGAGGT
The DNA here is from genome assembly GCF_028018385.1 of Neofelis nebulosa. Lineage (NCBI taxonomy): Eukaryota > Metazoa > Chordata > Mammalia > Carnivora > Felidae > Neofelis > Neofelis nebulosa. The sequence continues at coordinate 60,609,415 of NC_080798.1, read as the reverse complement.
GAACCGTTTTGTCGAGAGCTTACCACCCCTCGCTGCTAGTATGCTTAGTTGAGTTGAGATCAGAGTATTTACACCTTTACACAGAAGGGAGCCAAAGGCCACAGGTGACAGGCTCCTGAAGTAGCATGTCTGCGTGAAACTCAGCTGGTATTTTCACTCGTCCCATCCCAAGGAATGCCTGCACGGCAGCCTAGGCTTTCAGAACCACACGTATCGACACCTTTCCGAAATGTGAGCTCCGGAAGGACAGGGGCAAACACGACAGAAGGACTGTGGGCAAAAACACCTGACATTTATCACCTCCGGCTTCTACTAGGGGAGTGTGTGGACCACACACAGGTCTTTGCTTTGAAGGAAAGCGAGTCCACGAAAGAACGGAGCCCCTATCCGGGGACCTTCCTCGAGGTGGCGCTGTGAGTTTAAGCAGCAGCCAGGAGCTTATGGCACCAAGGTTCTCCAGGAGACTGCTCGGTCATTCATCTTCTGGCCACAGGAAGTGCGGGCACGCTCTCAGGAGGCTACAGGGCCAGAGAGCACCGGAAATGCACGGCAAGGCCACCTGAGCACGGGTCGTGCTTAAATTTCACGACTCTGGGAGAACCACTGCTCTCACGTGAGAAAACCTCACGTAACCAAAAGCACGTGAGAAAACGTAGCCCCGTGTCAGAGCGACACGGCTGTTAAACGCCCCCTCCCAAAATCAGGGTCACAAAGGGCACCATCTCATGTCTGAGTAAATCGCAGGACCGTGAGGTGTTTTCTAAAATAAAAGCATAATCAATTGCGTTTCATTCAAAACTTTGTATTTACAGCGATTCCATTTGTTCTCTGGTGACACCTAAAGTAACCCACCAAATCCTTACAACCTGTCCACAGGCAGGCCTCACAAGTGACATAGGTGACCTCTGACTTGGTACTGTGGCCACCCACAGGCTTTGACGATTTCAGCTTCCCTCTTTCAAAACAGGAGATGAATGGTTTGTATGCACTGGGGGGGCACTGCTCCCTGCTCCCGCCACCCCAGGATCCCACATGCATGCACCTGTCTCCTCTCCACTCCTCCCTGAGCAACTAACCAGGATGACCCTGCGGGGTGACAACAGTTCCCTAATGAGAATTCACAATGGACAGGAGCACAGTAGAGGTCTCAGAAGTCCTGGAGAAAAAAGATTAAAATGTATTCATGGCACCATCTGGCAAATTGTTTGAGTAAATGTACCTTTTCTCCTTAACGATTCTTGTTAAGATCAAGGAAACGGTGTTCTGAAGCAACCACCTTCAATGTGAAGAGGCACCCTAGATGTACCCCAGGACTTTTGGGGAGTTCCCGGGTGTGGGCAGCTCTCACGATGCAACGTCCCAGTCCTCACCTTGCACAACGGACTATTTTCCAAAAATGTTTCCCTTGAGAGAGCACCCTCGTCAATGTGTCTGTTCCCTTTCACAAAGCCCCTTTCCCACCCTGAAACAAAAGGACGTGAACGTGGGACGCGGGGACCCCAGAAGGGAACACGAGGCCACTCTGAGACACCAGGCGGGGCGTGAAGAGTCTACGCCTCCGCTGACCGACCAAGCACCGCTGGGTGAGTTACCGGGTTACCATTCCTTATTCTCAACGAAACTGACGGAGGACCAAGGGACCTTTCCAGCTCACAGATGATCAGAAGTAGTTCTTGACGACAGTGTACAAAGACCTTAACGACCTGAGGAGCTGAGAGGCGCCTCTGCCCTCACGGGAACCAAGTTTCTCAGCACTCAAAACTTTAAAAACTACCAAGGGAAGCAGGACCAAGGCCGAACCCGGTCTCACCTTGAGTGATAAGTCATTATCATCCATGGATTCAAGGATTAACTAAATCTAAAGCCCCATCCATCTCAAAATCACACTCCTGACACCGAATTATTAAAAATCAGTCACGCAAGTAACACACGTAAGCTGTTCTGTTCAGCTACGCACTAGTGACTGTAATGAGAACTCAGCCAAAAGAGCTGAGCCCTGGGGCTACGGGAAACACAGGTCCCAGCTGCAATTTCTATCCACGTGTCCGCTGCAAAGGAGGACTACGTCAGCCTGGTGGATGAGGTAAACTGCAGGGCGGGGCGCGCAAGACGGGAACGAACTTCCAAAAAGCAAAAGGAATAGGGTGAAATTCAACTGTGGAAAGCTTATTCATGGGATGCTTTTAAACGGGTAATAGTATTCATACCGTAATGGAAACGTTTAAGAAAACAATGAATGCTCTCTGTTTTTAAATATCAAGGTCACAATATGCCAGAAATTATACCCCTTCAACTAATGCAATGTACTTGTATCGACCTCAAATTGTATAAGAAGAATATTTCATTTTTCAAAAATTAAGGAACATCCATATCACACGAGTAAGAATGCAGTAGTCATCTGAGGGCTGATTATAGGAAAACTGCCACAAGAATGTAAGTGTCTTGCCTGGGCTGAGTTACAGTCCCCAATTATTCAATCAGATACTGATGTGCATCTGCTGTGAAGCAATTCTGCAGATGGATTAAAAGTCCCAACTGGCTGACGTTAGATTAACCGGACGGGAGACTACCCTGAATGGACCTGGCCTGATCAGGAGAGCCCCTCCAAAGGAGGTTTAGGCATTCTGTCCCTGGGACTGGAGACGCCGGACAGCTCTTGCCAGCTGATCCCGATCTCCCCTTCCTGCCTACCTGCCCTGGACTCCAAGCGTGCTTGGCTACCCCTACAACCGTAAGCCAACTCCATATAACAAATCCTTTACAGGGTGTGCTGGTGCACTGTGTGTGTGTGTGTGTGTGTGTGTGTGTTAGTGTGTGTGTGTGTGTATGTGTGTGAGATCTCTCTCTCTCTCTCTCTCTCTCTCTCTCTCTCTCTCTCTCTCTCTCACACACACACACACACACACACACGGGTGCAAACGTATCCCCTACAGATTCTGCTGTGAAGTAACTATAGAAGGAACAGAAGTACCACATCAAGTCCTAGGTCCCCGGTGGCGACGTCCCATAAAGCCTGCAGTACAGCATCAGAAGCAGGAAGTCAACACCGGGACGCTTCCGTCAATGCGACGGCAGTCCTCAGCCCCCAGCCCCACCCGTCCCCCGGCAAGTGCTAACCTGCTCTCCATCTACGGTCCTCACATTTTGAGAATATTACAGACGTGGAATCAAACAGCTCATGACCTTGGAAACTGGCTTTCTGTACTCAGCGGAAGCCCCAGATCATCCAAGGGGCAGAGCCACCACCGGTTCAACCGGCGTCACTGCTGCGCAGTTTCCCACGGCACAGGGGTCTGTGAACCTTTAACTCCAGAAGGGCATCTGGGGTACTGGCAGGTTTGGGCTCTTACAAATACGCTGCCACGGACATCCCCGTAGAAGTCGTGAACCTAAGTTTTCATCTCTCTGGGAGAAATGCCCAAGAATGTGACTGCTGGGCCCTGTGGTAAGTACACGTTTAGCTTTACAAAAAACACCGCCAGACTTTTCCAGAATGGCTGTACCTTTCACATTCCCACCAACAAGGGATGAGAAATCCAGTTTCTCCGCATCCTCGCCAGCATTCGGTGCTTTTCACCATTCTGACAGGCGTGGAGCGACACTCGGTGTGGTCTGGACTCGCGTTTCCCTGACGACTAATAGTCACGTGCCCATTCACCACCCAGATCTCCTCTTTGGCAACATATCTGTTCGAGTCTCCTGCCCGGTTTCTAACCGGGCTTTTTTCCTACAGGTGAGTGTGCCGTCGGTCCCTGCCAGGTGCGTGGTGAACCAGCATGGCCTTCCCATCTGCAGCTGACTCTCCGTCCTCCTCACCGGTCTTCGTGGAGCAGAACTCGGTGATTTCCATCATGTCTGATACCTCCTTTTCCACGGGTGGTGCTTTCGCTATCAAGTCTGGGGGTCTGAGCCCGGCCTCGGGCCCCAAACACTTTCCCCTACGTCTTCATCTACAGGTATTACAGTTTTGTATTTAAACGTGTGCTCCGGTTACAATCAGTTTTTGTTCCAGGTATGATGGGGCACCGAGGTTCATCTCACTCGTTCCGCCCGGGGATGTCCAAGTGCCCTGGTTCGTGTGTTGAAAGGCTGCCCTTCCCCACTGGTCTTCGGCCCTCTGTCAAAGCTCAGCGGGGCTATTTCTAGGCTCTATGTTCCAGTGATCAATTTCTCTCTCCCTCATTTTGTTTTCTTTTTTTAAGTGTATTTTTATGTATTTTGAAAGAAAGATAAAGAGCAAGTGGGGGAGGGGTGAGAGACAGAGACAGAGAATCCCAAGCAGGCTCCGCAATGTCAGCGTAGAGCCTGACATGGGGCTCAAACCCATGAACCTGTGAGATCACGACCTGAGCCAAAATCAAGAGTTTGACACCCAAATTGACAGAACCATCCAGGCGCCCCAATCGTTTTGTTTTCTAAAAACTACATGCTCAACTCATTCTTTGGCAATCTTAAATCATTTTCTATACCCTTACCTATAACCACATGTTGGTTTGTTTTTTAAGTTCTTATTAAATGAAAACCAAAATTAAGTAAAAGGGAAAAGGGTAGACTCATAGACTGTCCTGTTTTAATTCTAAAATTATGCTAATCGCCCAAGTTGTATACTCTTGGGTAAAATAGGATCATTCAGAAGCAAAAAATGCTCTGTGACGTGGCCCAGTGACCTGTGACCGGGGGGGGCACAAGAATCACTCGGCCGTGTGCAGTGACTGAGCAAAGGGCCCTCAGGCACTCCCCCCAGGAGAGTCATGGCAGGCAGGACTGCCCCCAGGGCTCCGCATGGAAGGAGACACCCAATCCTCAAAGCGGGAGAGGGCACCACAGCGCCTTCCCTGCGCGGATCAGCAGACCACCGTGTGGACCAGCTAGTAACGTGCCCAGGCCCACAAAGCCCAGCTAGATTTGAGCCCAAATTCTCAAGCAGCAAAGGGGACATTCCAACCAAAACCAATACAGGAATGGTCCATAACCCACTACTCTTTGAACACCGTAATTTCCTGGGGAAACTAGGGGCTGCCCCCAGAGAGCCCAAAGTTATTTTTTGTGTTTTTTAACCATTTTCCCAAGTGACTCTGATGGGTGCTGATGATTTAAAACAACAGGGGCATCTGGGTGGCTCCGTCAGTTAATCATCTGACTTTGGCTCAAGTCACGATCTCACAGTTTGTGGTTCCGAGCCTCCTGTCGGGCTCTGTGCTGACGGCTCAGAGCCCGGAGCCTGCTTCGGATTCTGCGTCTCCCTCTCTCTCTTCCCTCCTCTGCTCACGCCGTCTCTCTCTCTCAAAAATAAACATTAAATAAAACAACAAAACTGCACACACACACAACCCCACAGAAGAGGCACAGACCTGCTGTGTCCACGGGCCCCACACGGCACTCACCCACTACATGGCTCGCTCACTACAGATTAGCTTGGTACGAGGCAGCCCCTGCACAGGGGCCTTTCTGTCCATTTTCTGAAGGACAGACCCCAACTGCCTCGGTGAGTGCTCAGTATACAGTCAAGCCCGTGTGTATAAGATGTGAATGAATTCGAGAACGATTCTGATTTAGTTCAGTCCTCTGGCTCCTGCCTCTAGACTCCATGGTCTCGTGCCGCGGAAAGAAAAGTGACCAAGACTCGTGAGCCAGAAGAGAAACTTAGGAAGACGATGCCCACGGGACGGCCTAGCGCACTGTCACCCACGGAGGGTGGGGCGACCGAGAGTTCTGTGCGCTCACCAGCGTGAGCCCCGCACGCACCGGGAGGCCCGGCTGACGGTACCCCCTGGTGAACAAGAAGCCTTAATAGGATCGGGTTTTTAAACCTCACAGGGTCGGTGGGGCGTCCGGGCGGCTCAGTCGGTTCAGCGTCAGACCTCGGCTCAGGTCATGATCTCACGGTTCCTCAGATGGAGCCCGCGCGGGGCTCCGCACCGCCAGCCCAGAACCTGCCTGGGACTCTCTGTCTCCCCTCTCTCCGCCCCTCCCCTGCGCATGCACATGCGTGCTCGCTCTCTCTCTCTCTCTCTCTCTCTCTCTCTCTCTCTCTCGTTCTCGCTCTTGCTCTCTTTCTAATAAACCAAAACAAAACCCCTCGCGGGGTTGCTGAGGGTCAAAGAACCCAAGCGCTCATATGCATGACCTCTCTCACGGCAATCTTCACATACTGTCTTATTCCCACTGTACTGATGAGGAAGCTGGGAAAGGGTAAGTATTTGCCCAAGGTCTCACCCCTTAGAGGTGACAGAGCCTGTCACCAAGCACCTCTCAAGCTCTTAGCCACTTGTTAGTCAAGACCAGAAATACTCCTTTATTTCTGTTAGCCTTTCAGTGTTGCATATTTTCACTGTTTTATTCCGATGGCTTTACAACAAAGTATCTTCAGCTTTCAGAGATGTCATGGCAAACATTTTCCAAGCTATGCTTACAAAGTGACCTTCAACTTCTCTTCTGTTTCAGGAAATCGCTTTGTGACCGTGTTAAAAGTCTCTGTACTCCTATTTTAAAACATCAACATCTCTGTCCCCTTAGCTCATCGGTTCACACAAAATGGACCATGATTTGAATATACGCCAAGGGGCTCTACTGAAGTCTATGCAAAAAACCTAACAAACCACCAAAATAAAAGACCTGAAAAAAAATCTTGAAAACTGTAGGTAAAAAGTTTTAAAACATCATTTTAAAAGTGGTGTCTGCCACTTTTTATTACAAAGGAAAACAGAAAACAAGCTGGTTTGAGCCAGAGAGTTTGAGGACCACAGAGTGGCTGGTGCAGGTGGGCACACGGAGAGGAGGAGGGGCAGGGGTACGCAGGACAAAGACCAGCCAACAGCGGAGAGGAGCTCAGCATGTAGTGTGCAAAGAGAAACACACACAGACCTCGGGCAAAGAGGTCAAAATGACGTCAAGTCAGGTGGATCCAGAGTTTGCAAATATTATTTGGGAGAGCCCGATGTCAGAGCTACATAAACTCAGAGAACTTTACAGAAACTCTAACTCTGGGGTGCCTGGGTGGCTCAGTTGGTTGAGGGTCTGACTCTGGATTTTGGCTCAGGTCAGGATCCCAGGGTCCTGGGATCGAGTCCCCCATCAGGCTCCGCGCTAAGCGGAGATTCTCTCCCTCCCTCTGCCCCTCTTCCCTCATTTGCATGCGCACTCTCTCTAGATTAAAAAATTTAAAGAAAGAAAGAAAGAAAGAAAGAAAGAAAGAAAGAAAGAAAGAAAGAAAGAAAGAAAGAAACCCTAACTCTAGCTAAAACCTCATACAGATTCCAGTGGCTTATAATCATATTCTGAACGTACACACAGACACACACGTGCACTTGCACACACACAAAACTTATGCTGTGTCCTCACAAAGAGATGGCAAAAGTGATTAATGTTTGGAGCCGGCTGAGGCCAAAGGAAACAGCACGCTGATTCGGGTCGGAAGCTGTTGCCAGCTCAGAGGGGATGGGCCGCCATCAACTAGCCAGTCTGCTGTGGAAATGGTGGGGCAGGGGGGCAGCCTCCCTCCCTACCCGAGAATTTTAGTGCACTGGGCTTAACCCAAGAGAATGCCTCTACGTTTGCTTCCTTGCAGAATGGGGTGCCCTGGGGAAGTCAGGTTTGTATGAACCGGTTTCCAGCTCCTAATCACCAAGGAAAACGTTCACAAGCACTGACTGCACTCGCTCCAGGAAGTAAGAAACCAACGGCGAACAAGTCTGATCAATCGATGGCAACACACCCACGGACATTCACTGCTGGGGGGACACAGACACCCATCACCAAACGACTGCAGGACAGAGAAGAACGTCCACGACGAGGTTCTCTGCCTACATCGTGCTCCACGCAGGCAGGTGCTGAGAGCACGACCATCCTAGAAGAAACTGACTTATACGCCCAAAGGAAATCCTCTGAATACTCCTTCCCCTAGGAAGTCCTGACGCTCAGTGAGTGACAGCCAGGCTCCGGGCACGGGAGAGACGCCCCGACCTCAGGGTGTCCCGTTCTGTGTCCCGTGCTAAGCTTCGAGGGTGAGGCAAGACCGCCCCTTCACGCAACGCCGCCCCTCCCCGTGCAAGGCCGGCAGCTCAGGTGTGGCTTCTCTTCACACAGTAACGTTCAGCTTTGTGCTCTGTGGCCGAGGGAGGAGGGACCTGCCAGAACATCAAAAAATGTTGGCCACGTCCCCGCCTCCCTCGCACCCACAGAAGAGTCTCGCAGGGCCACATTCCTCTGCCGGGCCGGTGGTCCTTCTGCCTTTCAAAGTAACTACTCATACAGTTCAGCTGGGGAAATCGGAGATACTCATCGTCTCATTTTTGAGAATTATCTCAAAGACTCTCAACAAAGCAAGCTAGCAAAAATCTCGAGTGATTCCACGTTCCACTCGCAAGAAAACAGGTACAGGTTCTCCAACTCCACAGACACGTGCTCCCTCAGCACGCACCCTCCCACGGGCGCTCAGAGGCGTGCTCCTGCACGGCACACGGGAACCGGGGTCGTAATAAAGTGAACGGTGTGTGAAGTGTACTTACACACACCCAGCTGTCTAAACCGTCCAGCGGCCAGCCTCAGACTTCAGTGACAGCAAACCCGGTGGGAGCAGAAGCAGGGGCACAGCCCTTAGTTAAAACGGTAAAACCAGACACCCCGAGGTCCTCACGTCCCAGAGCAGCAGGGGGGCTCGTGGCCACCACGGGCCCCCGCGCCGGGTGCACGGGGTGGTCCTATCTCGGGGAGCCACCAGGCAGCCAAGCCACATTCCCTTCAGAGCAAGCACGGCCCTGGGACCAGTGCTCACGGATGAGATGTAAACAGGAGAGGGGCCAGCATTTTTAGGAACAGAACGTGCCAACCTGCAACAGTCAGCCCACGAATCCGGAGGATTCTTTACCGCAGTTCAAGTCACCCAACCGACGTACGAAGCGTTCGACCCTCACTGAAATTTGTTTCGCGGGGTTAGTTCTGTTCTTTACAGGCTCAAGATTAAAAAGTCATAAAAACCAGGATCCAAAAAAGTATCCTTAGGGATAAGAACAAATGAGCATTAAAAATTGCTTCCCAATATCTAACGAAATGAACAAGTTCCTGGGGCGCCTGGGCGGCTCAGTCGGCTGGGCGTCCGACTTCGGCTCGGGTCATGATCTCACGGTCCGTGAGTTCGAGCCCCGCGTCGGGCTCTGTGCCGACAGCCTCGGAGCCTGGAGCCTGCTACGGATTCTGTGTCTCCCTCTTTCTCTGCTCCTCCCCTGCTCATGCTCTGTCTCTGTCTCAAAAATAAATAAAAACATTAAAAAAAACAAAAAAAACCCGAACAAGTTCCAGTGTGAAAACCACACCCCCAAATAAGCAGCTGCCACAGAGAAACAGGGATAACCTAATGCAGCAAACGTCGACCACGAGCTGCTTCAGAGGAGGGCTGGTTCTAAGCCCGCCTCCAGAAGCCACACTTGCACCGTAACGGAGCCCTCTGACTGCAAGCCGTCAGTCCCAAACCAGAAGGGCACGTTGGTTGGGAACGCAGATCCTTTCTTCTTCCCAAGGAGCTACAGGAAAATGGCTACCAGACAAGAACTGCTAGGAGGAAAAGCCGGACAACAGGAGGGACCCCCAGGGGGAGCAGGGGGACACAGAGCCGCGGGTGACACCGCAGCGGTGAGATTCCGGATGCTCAGATCCTGTCTCTGCCGCCACTTTCCAGTACAGGAGACGGCTGACTGGAGGACTGGTGTGCGGAGCACGCAAGACGAGGCTGGAGCGCCTTGTGGTGCCAGAGAGGAAGGAAGTGCTCAAAACAAACCAAAACGACTAGCGGGGAGGGAGTGTCCAAGGACACAGAAGCCACCGCAGAGCAGTCTCACCCACAGAAGCTGGAACATTTGAGCAGCAAAACAAAGGAGTACTAGATTCCAACCCAGAGCGTAAAACAAATACCCGTGAGTCCACACTGATATAAACGAGTGACAATCAAACGGGGAGGAAGAGATAAACCTCCTGCGCAGTACGGTAACCACATACCCAAGAGGTGCGGCAGAACTTCCCACTCTTTCATTTGGGGCGCCTGGGGAGCATCCGACTTCGGCTCAGGTCACGATCTCGCGGTCCACGGGTTCGAGCCCCGCGTCGGGCTCTGTGCGGACGGCTCGGAGCCTGGAGCCTGCTTCCGATCCTGCGTCTCCCTCTCTCTCTGCCCCTCCCCCGCTCGGGCGCGGTCTCTCAAAAATGAATAAATGTTAAAAAAAAAAAAAAAAACCAAAAACTAGAAATTAAAAAAAAAAAAAAAAAAAGAACTCCACACTATGTGGAGCTGAGCTCAGTGATGTCCAGTGATGTGCTTCCCAAGAGCACAGGGGGCAGAGAAGGGGGGCAGTTGGAACTTGACAGGGGAGGAATCTCACCAACGCAACCTCAGCCCAGTGATCCACGGCCACACCGGCAGACAGAAGTCACGGAGCTAGCACGCAGCCCGGAGAAGGTGTGATGGGAATGGCACTTCGCCTCTGGGGTCTGCCTCTCAGACTTCGGCAGCCCCAGGCTCATCAGGAGAAAAGCAACAGACAAATCCCAAGTGAGGGACAATCTACAAAACACCTGCCCGATACTCCTCAAAAAATTATAAAAACCAGCTCTGTGAGATTATCACACACCAAAGGAGCCCAAGAAGACACAGCAACTAAATGCGATGTGGACCTACAGACATTTGAAAGGTAATACGTGAGGGACGCCCGGGTGGCTCACTCAGTTAAGCATCCAACCTCGGCTTCTGTCGGCTCAGGTCGCGATCTCACGGCTCGTGGGTTCGAGCCCCGCGTCGCGCTCTGTGCCGACGGCTCAGAGCTCGGAGCCTGCTTCCGATTCTGTCTCCCTCTCTCTCTGCCCACCCCTAAGAGCACTGTCTCTCAAAAATGAATAAAAACGTTAAAAAAATTGTTTACATAAAAAAATAAAAAATACGCCAATACTATGAACAAGTATCATGTTAACAAATTCCAGGATTTAGACAAGAACAAAATCCCTGGGGAATACAAATTAAATAGCAGTGACTCAAAAAGTTCCATGTTTATCAAAGTTCTGTATTTATTAAAGAAACTGAATTCATAATTCACTGGCAAACTGGATCAAATATTTAAGGAAGAAATAAAACTAACCATCCAGAAACATTATCAGAAAACAGACAAGAGAAGGCTTCCCCAACCATTTTTTTAAGTTTTCTTATGTTTGTTTATTTTTCAAAGAGCCAGAGGATGAGCAGGGGAGGGGCGGAGAGGGAGAGGGAGACACAGAATCCGAAGCAGGCTCCAGGCTCCGAGCCGGCAGCACAGAGCTCAATGCGGGGTTCGAACTCATGAACCGTGAGATCGTGACCCGAGCCAAGTCAGACACTTAACCAACTGAGCACCCAGGCAGCCCTCCCAGATAAATTTTTGAGACTAGCATCATCCTAGTAACAAAGACAGGTCAAGAAAGAAAACTATCGACTAGCATACCCCATGAAAACAGAGGCAAAAACCTTTAACCACACGTTAGCAAGTCGGTCCAAAAATACATAAAAAGGGTAACATGCTATGACCATCAGGTTTATTATGACAGAAATGCAAGGCCGGTTTAGCGTTTGAAATCAATCAGTATAACTCACTGCAACAACAGAATCAAAAAGAAAAACCACGTAATCATCTCAAGAAGATACAGAAAGAGCACGTGAACATTCAATTCAATGCCTGCTCACAGTAAAAACTCTCACGAAATCAGGAATAGAACTTCATCAACCTGATAAAGAGTGTCTGCAAAAGACTTACAGGCAACACCACACTTAATGGTGGAAGACTGGATGCTTTCACTCAGAGATCAGAAATGAAGTAAAAGTACAAAAAGAAAAAAACTTACACGCTGAAATGAGAGATCCTATCCATGGAGCAGACAGGATGCCTGGGTGGCTCAGTCGGGTAAGCACCCCACTCTTGATTTTGGCTCAGGTCATCATCTCAGGGTTCTTGAGTTCGAGCCCTGCTTTGGCCTCTGCGCTGAGTGTGGAGCCCACTTGGGATTCTCTGTCTCCCTCTCTCTGGCCCTCTCCCCCCACACTCTCTCTCAAAAAAAAGAAATGCTAGAGAAATTTGATGACAAGTAAAACTCTCTTTAGGTATATAAAAAACATCTATGACCACAAATACTTCCCTTTACCTTAAGTCCTACAGCAGAGCTACTAAAACAAAGTGAATTTAGAAACGATGCAGGATCAAGGTGAGTACAGAAGGCACGGCACCCTTCACGACGGCATCTGAAAGTATGGCGTCCTTGGAGAAAACTTTAACAAGACGCGAGTAAGAGCTATGCACTGAAAACTAGGAGGCTGCTGAGAATTTAAAGACCAGCGTAAGGGGAGACGTGCACCGTGTTCGTGGTCCAAAGACTCCATGGCGTCGAGAGGGCAGTTCTCTCCAAACTGACCTCCAGATCCCAGACTCTGAGCTTCGCGCTATTCCACCGCCAGAGAAGCAGTCCAGATTAGCAGACGTGCGCGATCTGTTAAAATGCTCGGCGCTGCTTATCAGACGGTATCCGAGTCACCACATGAGGTTAATCATTCCGCCGGTTGTATGTGTGTAAACCGTGAGTTTTCCTTGGCTGGTACTCGGCCCTGACACGCACAGGGTACCCTCGTTAGGTCACTAAACGTGCGCGGCTGTACAAAGGAGCGTAGACCAGTCGGCAAGAGAGATCGTACGTCTACAAAGTTAAGTGGAAACATCGAAAAACCGGAAACTTGGTAAGGAAAGAACGAAAACCAGGTCCATCACGGCTAAAACCAAACCTTTCCTCATAATTCAAACAGCCCTATCTGGAGTCTCTCACGTCCCAAAGCCCACGAAATGCTACGGTCCTGACTGAAGAGCTCGATGACCCAGAGCGGAAATGCTCTGAACACGGATGACCCCTCACCAGGACTGCAAGTGTCCCGAGAGCCCCCAGGAGGGGACCTCTCTCTACCCAGAAGCCACGAAGGCTCAAAAAATAGCCTTTCCACAAACATCCACCAACACTTAACACAAAAGGCCCTCGGGGAAACAAAACAGACTCAGCAGCCAGCATGGTAGAGGGAATTGAAATAATTTCTTGATCAATAATCAGCTTAGAGGAAAGGAAAGAAAATCATTTTCTTCCCTCAGGTGTCCCAGAGGACCGATCTCTCTGAAGGAAAAGATTATCTCGAAAAGAAATCACTTGTATGTCTGAGTATTACAAAGAGGCCCCTGATTTACTCCGATTGTTTTAAAATTGTAGATGTAGAAGTACGCTAAAGTTTTAAAAGCACACAAAAAAACTTTTCAAGCTTAAAAAATGAAAATCTGGGGGCGCCTGGGTGGCTCAGTCGGTTAAGCGGCCGACTTCGGCTCAGGTCATGATCTCGCGGTCCGTGAGTTCGAGCCCCGCGTCGGGCTCTGGGCTGACAGCTCGGAGCCTGGAGCCTGTTTCGGATCCTGTGTCTCCCTCTCTCTGACCCTCCCCCGTTCATGCTCTGTCTCTCTCTGTCTCAAAAATAAATAAACGTTAAAAAAAAAAATTATACAAAAAAAAAAAATGAAAATCTGTTGTACGGCAATTACATCTCAATAAAAAACCATCTGTGCATAAAAAATAAAAACATCTTGCTTTTAAAAATAAGAGACAAGCATTTTTTTTAAATTAGTCAACGTGTGTAGTAACGTGTCCTGTTAACAGAAACCAACCCGGAGCACGAGGGTTTGAGCTGCTGTCTGACTCATCACACAGGCTGGCCCCGCAGGGCACCGGGGACAAGCGGGAATTCTCCCACTCCAGGTAGGCACCGTGCGGGCACCGTCCTGCCAGCTTTCTGGCGGTCATCAGCTAGGGCAGCAGCCGCAGCTCAGCAATGTCCTACTCACTGTGCTTTCTCCAAACGGCACGGTGTGTAGCTTCAATGAAGTGCAAAAGAGGAATTTCTACGCTGATCTGTATGAACGTCCTTATCCATACACCTGACCCCTGCAGCCCACATTCTAAAAATTTTTTTTAAACGCTTATTCGCTTTTTGAGAGACAGAGACAGAGTGTGAGCAGGGCAGGGGGCAGGGAGAGAGGGAGACACAGAATCGGAAGCAGGCTCCGGGCCCTGAGCTGTCAGCACAAAGCCCGACGCGGGGCTCGAACGCACAAACTGTGAGATCATGACCTGAGCTGAAGTCAGACGCTTAACCGCTTAACTGACTAAGCCACCCAGGTGCCCCTGCAGTCCACATTCTAAAACGGAGGCCCTTCTGAAATGCGCAGAGGGCCTGCCGCAGCTCCTCAAGGAGCACGTCAGCAGTCGGCCACTTCCGACGTCGACGCCAACGTGAGAGGAGCTTTAGAGGTAAAGCCTCAAGTCGCTACACCTAGAACCACAATTAAGCAAAATCCAAATTTACGGTGCACTTCCAAGAAAGAAAAGCACCTACCTGCAGCAACTCGAGTGTTCTTTTCCCCAAGAAGAACACCGTCATTGGATGAAACCTATCCAAATACCCTCACCAACAGGTTTATTACAACGGTTAAGCTTGAGCATCAAAGAAAAAGGTTTTCTCTCATTTCTTTTTCTTGGACTCATTTAAAGAATCTCATTCAAGCGCACAATCTGCAAATCTGGATCCTAAGTCGCCACCTGGAGCCGGCAGCGCGCTGCTGCCTTCTGCCCCCCGAGGAGTAAAGAGAACAAGTAACTCTCAGAGCTAAGAGCACGGTCTCGAGAAAGAACCAGCGGACGAGCGGGCGCATCTCAGAATGCAGACACCGACTTAGCTGCGCGCCGCGGCTTCGGGCTGGCTCTGGGCCTCAGGCAGCCTCTCCAAATGGAAGGGCGAGCGGGGTTTCAGACGACGGCTTCTCACCCACCACCCGATTCCTCGTTAACTGAAAAGACCTTTTAAGGGGCCCCCATCTGTCGGGTTCAATTACACTCGGACTTCCCCACGAATCATCCACAACATGGGCCTAAAAAACCTTAAATTAAAAGCATATGATTTACATCTAAAGTAATCCAGAACTTAAATGCTTCTAACTTATATTTTAAATATCTGAGGCCCAAAATAAATAACTGGTAAAAGTACTCTGTTACTCAGAATGTTAATCAATTTTTAATTTATGTTGGAGACTTTCCCTTTTCTACGTCCCACTCACTACTCGCATTTCATACGCACAATTCTCAATTACTTACGGTTTACAAATTTGTAACCTTCTAACTAAAATGTACACTTTTTCCTCTGATCTACTGTAATTAAATTCTTCTCCCTTACTTCTCCCCAAAATTTCCTGTCAGCAGCTTTCAACTGTTGTCTTAATTCTTTAAAAATCATTCATATACATATGACTTAAGGCCACGCTTAGGAGAAAGCAGAAAAAGGACTGTTCCTTTCTTACTCTTACACCAGTTTCTACACGTAACTGTTTTACGAAAAACATTCACAAACCCTGTGTCGAGACACAGTAAGTGCGCTCTCTGGCGGGTTGATTTTATGTTACCGGTACGATTACTCAAAGCCAGAAAACCTACCTGATTTGGTTTAGCCAGATCATATATCTGACTCGGTATCAGAAAGCTTTCCTTTTAAATTACCGCTTGTCAATACACACACAGAAAACCACAGCAGCTTTACCTCCTGTCTTGGGGCAGAGGGAAGCACGGTGGGATCTCCACCCAGGGAGGCTGCCCATGGTGTCTCCCTGCCAGCCCCGCGATGGAGAAAACGCTGAAGAAAGCTGGAGAAGCTGGTGGCTCCCTGCCGCCCGGAAGTGCCTTCATCCAAGTGAGCCCCTCCGCCTTCGGACAACCCAAAGCCCAACAGGACACGGCACACCGGCCTGCAGGCCCAAATCCAAAGGAAGCGGTGCCACCCTGTCTCCCAGCCCCCACCCCCCAGCTTCATGGTTAGGACCGCAGGAGACGGAAACGGAGCCCGTAAAGGCAGGCCCAGGTCACCTCCGTCTTGTCTTGTTTTTGAAGACGAGGAAACTGGAAACGGACAATTAATACCAGCACGTGACTTGACCCAGGTCACCGCGCGGCTTCAGACCAGGGCAGCCCGTGGCACGCAGAGGCCTGTTCTCCCAGTAACACACCCTGCTCCGGACACGAAACAAATCCCAAAACAAGCGGCTCGCAGGTCCAAACCGCAGCTGCGACAGCACCCTTCAGACCCGGAACTCACCCGCCTGCCCCTGACGGAACCGTCACAAGGCATCAGCTGTGGAATCTGAACGGGCAGACTTCGTCGACACTTTCCCTGACTCGTCAAGATTACCTCTTCCAAACACAGGTAAGGAAGTCACACATGAAGGAGGACCACCCTCGGCACGGGCCGGCTGCTTGCTCACGAGTCATTCTCTTCTCGTGCCCGGGAGCAGCAGTTCCCCCTGGAACTGCTGGGGGCAGGGTCTGAAATCCAGTGGGGCGTACTGGGTCATCACACTCACGAGACACCGCTGGCACTTTGCGGGTATGGCCAAGGAGGTTAAGACGTCCTTCGGCGTGTGAGACACACTCATCTAACAAAACATCTTCCTGCACAAACTTCCAATATCCCCGACACTCAAGGAAAATCAGGATTCTAACAGCTCTCTGAGCCTAGCATCTGACTCTATTCTAAGCTCCAACACAAAATGTTCTCGGGTAATTTTAACGTAACAAACTTTCCAGGAATTCGACTATCGTTCGAGTCTAGAAAAAATTCCATTTTGCTTTATTTGAAGGTTCATCAGGAACGGCTCGTCATCTTGCAGGATTCCATCACCAACTAGTATTTGAGTTCCCAGTGTGTGTGGACTCACGCCACAGCCCTCCCCACCACCAGGACTCCGTATACGACGTCTGGGCACCTGGCCTGCTCACTGCCCCCTCGTGCATCTCACCTAACCGTTCACTCGTGGAAATACGTGTTATCGTATTATACCCCGCCGGCCTTTAATTTCTCCTTATGCTGCAATTAAGACATTTTACTGGTTTTTCCAATATAAATGTTTTCTTCACATCACATTTTGGGATAAGAGGGTATCACAAAAAAACTGCTCTGAAAACAGGCACCGGTTCTGCCAGGGTGGAGCCCCACGGCCTACAGAGAAGAGGGTCCACGAGCGTCTGCTGGAGGAAACCCACGCGGGATCTGGTAGGACACCTGCAAACACAGGGCAAAAGCCTGTCTCCGAGCAACACCACGGATGAGCCCACCTTCCCTAGGGACAGAGATCAGGCGTGGGCCACGTGGCATTCCAGACACACGAGGCACTGGCAATCACACCCACACAGCAGCCGTCCCAGACAAACTGGGACAAGTGGCCATCTTGAAAGTGAAGCGTGTTCGTGAGCACTCCCAAACCAAACCAGGAACCCCCGGTCAACCCCACCTGCCCCTTATCGCTGCTCCCACCCCCAGGGCACGTGGGCAGGGCAGAACCCAGCAGACACTGGCAGCAAGGCGACAACAAGAGAGCCCTTAGCAAAAACGCTTCAAGTTCTCATCACCTACAAGGACAAATTCTACCGCCACCACAAGTGTGACTTTCTTTGGAGCCCCCGTGGGAAGAGATGAGACGCCAAGGCTGATGGAAACTGATGCCCAGAGCCTGAGCTTTAGGTCACGCCAGGAACACCAGCATCTAACTGGACACCCTGGACAGAGACACAAACAGGCCACAGACGGGGAGACATCTTTCCAGTCTAGGTGAATTCTTTATGAAGTTTCAACTCACACGGTAGAAAACTACCATAGGCACCACTAGGTTAGACCATGAGTGTTTTTAGAAGACACAGTAACTACCGATAGGAAGGAAAGTGCAGGATGCTCCAGGAACACTTACAAGCACTAGCATCTGAGAACCAGCCACACGGGACACAGTAAAGGGAAGAAAGGTACACCTTCCAAGATCTGGTGGGCTGGCTGCAGAGGACACGCAACAGGCTGGTTCGTGCCCGGGAGGCGACTCAGAGGCACTCAGGCTGCACGTCACGCGTGTGCTTTCCTCTCTCTACACCCGGGGCCAGGGAACCGAGGAGGGGACGCCGGGCGTGGGCACAACTCCCGCCACCGGGCCAGGCGGGCCAGCGAGGGGGACCCGCGCTCTGCTCTTACCATCGCACTTTGTTGCACGTCTGGGTCGCGCCGAGCGGGGAGCCGGCCACCATGGGGACTTGGATGGGGCTGTGCTGCTTGTTCGTGACCAGGTCCAGCTTCTCCTCTAACGACTTACAAGTGGCCTCCAGGGCTTGCAGCTTGGCCTCGATGCTATCCAACCGTAAGCAGATTGTCTGGTTAATGGAGTACAGGAATGACTGCAAGCGGAAAAGAGAAGACCCTCAGAAGGGACGCCGAGAACCGTAAGCAGCCACGTCCCCGGATGCCGACTCCGGTCCCATCTGTTCGGGGAGAACCACCCCGCAGCGCCTCCGTGGGGGCCCCCTTCCCCAGGGCGTGCTTTCCGGGGCCGTCCCCGTGCGCCCAGGGTCCCAGCTCTGCAACAGCGCACACGCGGTCTTCGGGACGCTGCCCTGCTGGCCTGTGTCGCCCACCGGGCAAGCGGCACACAGCAAGCCGACGGCCTGCGGGTGCCGGCCGGACGCTTCCGAACGGCAAGCCCGCCACCCAGTGGCCGGCACGCGGCCTGCGCGTGCAGGGCTGCGGGCTCAAGTCCCACCCGCCTCCCTGGGCCATGGAGCTTCCCTCAAATTCACTTCCCGCCAGTGGCGCTCCTGGTGGGGGGGGGGGTGGGGGGGGTGGGAGCTCGCCCGCAACCAGTGCACTGCCTGCTGCGGGGGGGGGGGGGGCGGCTCGAGAAACCACCGCCGGACAGAACAGGAAGCGGTGTCCATCTCTTCTCCCTCCGTTCCTGACTTTGACTTGGGAGAGTAACAGACACCTGCAAAAGACGGGCGCGGAACCAGGAGACGGGGACCCGGGACCAGGCTACGGGGACAGACCAGGGCGGGCACAGGGCTGTGGGAACAAGAGACCCGGGCGGGCACGGGGCTGAGGGGACCGGGGGGACCAAGAATGGGGGCGAGGCGGGCTCTAATGGGGAGGGGCAGACATCCTCAGTCCCTGCGCAGCCGAGCTCGTCTTCTCAAGGACCTAGGCGCTTCTGAAACGGCCTGCGCGGGGAGGCGGGGAGCGAGGGGAGCCACGTGATGAACACAGTCCACACGCGTCCACGCAACCCGCTTCGTGGAGCGGTCACTGTGCCGGCACACCTCCTCACCAGAGCGGCCCCTGGCAGGGAAGGCCCACCTGCACCCCCTCCGAGGACACTCCCGCGGGGACCGGGTGTGAGGACAGCACGTGAGGGCAGCGGAAGGACCGTGAGCGAACAGCACCGGACAGCTGGGAGGGGGCAGCGCGCGAGGGCAGCGTGAGAACGGCGCGTGACGGCAGCACGTAACAAGAGGGCGGGGCAGCGCGTGACGGCAGCACGTGATCACAGGGAGCGGGCGGCGCGTGTCACTCGCGCTGAGTCCCCGCACGCAGCCGCGGCCCTGCGGGGCCCACGGTGCCACAGCGGCACAGGTGGGGCCCGGCGTGGGGTGGGGACGGCGTGGCGGGGCGCGGCGGGGCGCGGAGCGGACACGGAGCGGCGAGGGGGCACGCACTCCACGCGGCAGGCGCGCCCCCAGCAGGCGGGGCAGGTGGAGGAGGGACCGGGGAGGCGCCGCACTCTCACCTTGATGGAGGGGTCCTGGCAGTTGATCTCCAGGCGCTGGCGCTTCAGGGCCGGCTCGTCGTCGTCGGTCACCACATGGTTCTCCAGGACCACTGAAAACCAACGGCGGGGACAGAACACACACTTGAACGTGAACGGCCGGACGGGGCCGCGTCGATACTAAGCGAGTAAGCAGTCGGGCCGCCTTTCCAGTAATGGAGAAATAACGCGACCCCTTTCTCATTGTACTTGTTTCGTGTAAACTTAAAACTTTCAAACAGAAAACAGGAGCTCCCCTTAATCTCAAAAAAAAAAAAGTGCAACACCAGACAAAGGAGTTCCCCGATAGGCCACCAACTTGACCTAACACCAAAACGACAGACTTCCCACTTAGCGCTTGCTCCGTTGAGCTGCCCTGTTGGAACGTCAGCAGGAGAAAACCCAAGTAACACACATTTCTCTCCAGCGTCCAAGTCCTGTCTGTTGGCCACCGCACTGGAAAACCAAAACCGCTCTCATACTCCCCTCCCGTAGGTGTTTACTCCTCAAAACCGTCTCAGCCCCGGCGCGCGGGGAGACCGCCTCAGCTCTCCCTGCACTAGCCACCCGCCCTGTCCGCACCTGCCAACTCCCCCTCCCAGCTCCTCCGCACTCTGGGCCGGCCCGGGTGTGCTCCCCACCGCCTTCCTATCGTCCAGCATCCACCGCAAAAACAACAGTAAAGGTAACACAAAATCCCACACCAAAACTGCCACAATCACATCGTCCCTGCAAACGCGCTTCTCTCCACCCCTGCTCCTCGGCCCCAGACCTAGTCAATCTGTAAGCGGGACACACCCACAAACGTAGACAGAATTTTAGATTCGATGTTTGTTTTCCACATGATACGGGGAGGGCTTTTCCATTTTGCCCCAGTATTTCCTCCTCCTCGTCTTGCCAAAGTCACCAACCTTCACCGCCTAGTATATTTCCCCTCCCCCGTCCTGCGTGGTCACACGTGGACACAAACATGGTCCACAGAGTGGGGGTGCCACAGGCTTACCAACAGATCCGTCTGCATTTTTCCTCTCCACTTAGCAACGGAACGTGGACAACCCTCCTGGTTAGTGGCTTCAATTACTTTTTAAGGGCAATATCAGAAATATTACCAGTGCGTGAGGATACACAGGTGCGTGTGTAGAACGCTGTACGTATACACGCACACACCAAGACAGGTTACCACGGCACTTGTGGGAATAAACCACAGCACGCAAACACTTTGGGGTATCATCTGTCCGCCTTTCAAATGCACCCCACGTTCTAGATGGACTCGCCGCGACAGGCATCATCGTCTGCCTTGCTCAGACGGTGCTGTCTAACCACATCCCTGCTCCTCCCCCAAGCATCCCAGAACCACCCACCACCCAGCCATCTCTACTCAGGGAAATCCATCCACCTTCCCTGCAGCCCCGTGCAGATGCCGGAACTCACACCAGCTCATGCTGTGATACCAGCATGGCACGGCGTCTACCCCCCGGGCAGGCGCCTCCCCGCCCTTTACCCACAGAGCTATGCACAGATGCGGGCAAAGCGCATCCTGCTGGCATGTGATTCCTCACCTGCTAAGGGACAGCTGGGGCAAGCACGGGGAAAGCCAGGTGCCCTGCCCCCACCTCAAAGCATTGACACTTTGACAGCTTGTACAGACTAAGGTTCCAAATAAGATCTCGAGGGGCGCCTGGGTGGCTCAGTGGGTTAAGCCTCCAACTTCGGCTCAGGTCACGATCTCACGGTCCGTGAGTTCGAGCCCCGCGTCGGGCTCTGGGCTGATGGCTCGGAGCCTGGAGCCTGCTTCCGATTCTGTGTCTCCCTCTCTCTCTGTCCCTCCCCCGTTCATGCTCTGTCTCTCTCTGTCTCAAAATACAAATAAACGTTAAAAAAAAAAAAATTTTTTTAAACAAAAAAAACAAAAAAAAAACCAAATAAGATCTCGATTTTTTTTTCAAGTGTCAATGCCTTTAAGCCCATACCTACTAGATGACTCATCTCCAAACTCCAACACTTGGAGACGCTGAATAGTCCTATGGCTCAAACGTGAACCTTTCATGGGTCCAAGGCAAGAGCTGTAAACTGATTTCCTAGAGGTAAATTATCCAGAGCTGTACCTTGCAGACCCTTAGAGCCAAGGTCAACAATAACAGAAAGCATCTTGCTTACCAAAGGGCTTTGCATCATGCACCGTGGATCCTGTGGAGGGAATGCCTCAGCCACCTCCACAGAAATGGGTGAGAATGGATTCTCATTCAATTAAGTAAAAATAGGAAAAATCCATGCCTACGAGTGTTTGTGGTTAGCAAAACACGCGTTCTCAAAACCCGAGTCTATTTACTCCCACTGGTGGGTGAAAACTGGTAGGTGAATTGTATCAGGACTGGAAGACAGATCCTGGCAACCGTTATTCTAATCCTTTTAATTTGCTGAACAGAAAGCAAGTCCAGTGAGGTTAAGTGACTTGTCCAGGGCCACACGGCTAGTTCCTGTAACTACAGAAGAGTCCGTGCCCCACAGCAGCGTCAAGTACCTCAAGGCTTTAAGCAAAGGGGCAGACGCGTAAAAGGCAGCGCACCCGCGGCAGATGACAGAGGTGAGCATGCCAGGATCCTAGCAGTGACCTTCTATGGCCGTGGGGCTGCAAGTTTACTTTCCTTCGTCCTTTGCTACATTTGCACACCTTGCTTGCGCTGCCTTTTAGAATTCTGCTCGCAGTACTTTTGGATAGAAGAACTCCGTGTTCATTACAGCCGTGACTAACAACTGGAAGGGCAGGCCTAAAGAAGGCTGCAATCTCGGTCCATGCCAGACGGGCATAGTGAGCGTAGCCATGGCCGGGAGCGGGGGGGGGGGGGGGGGGGGGGGGGGGGGGAGGCGGCAGGGAGGGGACATGAAAAGTAGAGGAACCTAAACGTCTTTGTTTTCATACATGCCAATAAGCAGTTCTTCTGCTAGGATTTACGTCTACTCGCCGAACTACTTGTAAATTTCACAAAGTTCGTATTTTATGGATGAGGGAAAAAAAATCATCTCAGTCTTAAGCCCACTCTAGAGGCAAACACATATATGCAGCATGGTATTTGCTGGGTGTGTGCAAGTCCTTTTGGACCAGAGATTGGAAGCTTTCTGTCTACTAAGGCCTCAGAGAGCCCCGTACACAATGATCTCAAGAAACAGTAAACTACAGTTCCCAGTTATTTAAGGAACAGAGACGGGATAAAACCAAGCTTAGACATGGTTTCTCTGAGCCTTCTCTGAACTATAATCTACAGAGAAACAATTTATTTAGGAAGGAAACTCTCTGGAACTTTAACAGTTCTAAAAAGGTTTAAAAGTTATGTAATAGGAACATTTTTCTTTGGTAACATTGCAATGTGTTTTCTAAAGAAACTGTCATTCACCTACCAAAATATGAAGACATTTTTAAAAGTGTTCTACAGTGATAGTGCTTCTGTTTTTCTTAGCTCAGTGGCATCTAAGGTGTGGTGCTAATGAGGCCAAGGTTCCAAGTTCTAGCTCTAAACAAACAGACTAACTCTCACAGACAAAACTGTGGTCACACAGCCGCACTCACAGACCGTAACTTTGTTCAGTGACCTGCCAGGCTCTTGATCTCGCCAGCCGACAGGTGACAGTGGTTCTTACAAACAAATCAGAAGCAAAATAAGAGGAAAAGCACAGCATCCCTCAAAGGAGGACCTCGATTTCTTTGTGACTGCTCACGTGATTCTAAAATCATTTATACTACTCTCTCCCTTCCAGAGCAGAGCTAAGTTCCAAATGAAGTTTTCTCAATTAACATATCAAACAGATCACAAAAGACAGACGTCTTCCTACTTCTTATGAGATTTCTGAAAATTCTCTTTTCTGCGGGGGGAAAAAAAAGTCAGCCTTTCAATTCTATTATTCCAAAAAGAATAACCAGGCAACTAAAACACTCAGTGATTGTATCGTATGCACTTCTCATTTCAAACTTAAAAAAAAAAAAAAAAAAAAAAGAGGAGGAGGAATTTACTAAGAAATCTTCTAAAACAAACGTGTACACAAAGCTTTTCATAGATGAAATTCCTAAAATGTAGGGTTTCTTTTATACACAGTCTCTCAAGACAAATATTTAAAGTTTCAAAGTAGATGTGTCCTTTTAACATCGTGAAGAAAAATTACCAGCCTTAAACAAAAATACAGGAAAAAAGTCATTCTCACACACAGTCAATGACAGAATAACTGAATAAAACATTATTGCGAGGGGCGCCTGGGTGGCTCAGTCGTGAAGCGTCTGACTGGCTGAGGCCACGATCTCCCGGTTTGCTTATGAGGTCAAGCCCGTGGCGGGCTCTGTGCTGACAGCTCAGATCCTGGAGCCTGCTCGGGATCCTGTCTCCCTCTCGCTCTGACCACCCCCAACTCTCTCAAAAATAAACGTTAAAGAGAAAAACCCCACTATTGGAAATGTGATTATTAATCGTGCAAATAAACCAGTTGAGTGTTTAAAAAAAATTATTAAAAAAAAAAAGTGAAAACTTTTCCGGGAAATCTGTTAGTGTCATATCAAAGGTTTGAAGATACACAGCAGTTCTACTTCTGGGAACGTACCCTACAAACATATCTGCGAAGATACACAAGCAAGGGTCCTAACTACCAGGGTGTGGTACAGACAAGGTCAGTGGCATCTACAGGGAAGAGGCCCATCGGTCGGGGCACACGCGAAGCTGACCTGTGCGCTCCCGCAAAGCATGGTTTCCAAGGCGCACTACAGTCAGGGGGGAAGCTGTGGAACCCCAAGGGTCACAGGACCGCCGTGGGCAGGGGAGGAAGGTGGCTTCCCCCTGGGATGGACGGCCACGGGGCCGACGTTCCGGCTCCCCATGGTTAGCGCGTGCATCGCCTTTGCTCCTGCTTTACTTTTCAAAGGAAAGAAAACTTCTGGAAGTGCTTCTGGACTTCTGAAGGACAGAGAGAATAAGAATGTGAGCTGCCCCACAGCTCCCTACCTGGGTGACCAGGACTCAGGTCTTCCACGGCAATCTGCACCACATCCGCCAGATCCTGTTCTGACATCATCCAGAGCGAGAGGAGGGTGGCCGGCGAGTGGGCAGGAGTCAGACTCGCGCAGGACTGCGTCTCTGCCACCTACAGAAGCGAGAGAGACAGGGACAGGGAGATCACACGGTGACCTGTGACGTGAGGCTGACCGCCAGCCTCGTGGCTCCCAGATCACATCCGGTGCCGTGCTGTTTGATACAGGCCACTCCTCGCTTCAAACCACCAAAAGGTAGTGCTCTCGGAGAAGCGAGCGGCAGTTCAGAAACCCTGCTCATCCTCACCGCCAGACCGGCCCTGCCCCACAGCCTCCCGCTTCCCGCTTCCTCGGTCCACTCCGCACACCAGCCTCCCCTGCTCGGCCTCCCGTGACGGCCTGAGCACTGACCGTGCCGTCCGCCAGCCCGGAGTCTCAGCGGCCCCCGCCCGGCCGGCCCATCCTGCCACACACACCGCACCGCCCGGTACCACGCTGCCCTGCCTCCCGCTTTTACCTGAACGGGCCCTTCTACCCAGGGCTGTTGCTCCCATACTCCGTTTCTGCGGCTCGAGGCACCATTCCGCTAAGCGCCTCTGCTTTGCTTTCCTTTGGCTTCCAGAGCAGACCCAAACCACGGCACCGCCCTGCTACCATGGCCTGGGAGCACCATCGTCCGTTCCCCCAAGCGCCCTCACGGGCAGGGGTTTGAACGGTCATCCCTGAGCCAAAAACCATGTCTGGAACAGTCAGTTACTTTCTTCTTGCTCCTGAAACACTCTGATTAGGCCAAGAGAGACCTTATCTTCCAAAACAAAAATGAGGCCATGTCGTGTCAGATATGGTCTATCAACACACGGATCTAAACATACTACGTAAAAATGGGACATCCTGGAGGACTCAGGAATCAACGTCACCGTGATATTTTATCTTACACGTTTTGTTTTAATTATTTGTGGTAAATGTTTATAAAATAAATCATGTATTGATCTCTCCCCAACTAGACTATGCCCTCAACTCTACAGCTGTGTTCCTTTTGGCACTAAGTGCTCCCAGCCCCCAGTCAACACTCCCGTGGGGCAGGAGGAGTCAAAAAGTTTTCAGATCACCCGCTTTCAGCTACGGGTCTAGCGACAACTCCTGTTAACGAATAAGTTCCAAGAGGCATAAAGTTCTAAATTCTCACATCCTGTGAATAGAGTGGGTCCTCTTCCCCTTCTTCCAGATTTAAATTCTACATAATTTCTTAGAGAAAACAATTGTAAAAAGGAGAAACCAATCTCCTGCCTTAAATCTCCCTTTTCTTTTTTCTTTTGGTGAGTGCAGGGGGTAGGGACAGTATGGGGGTGGGGACGGGCAGAGCAGGGAGAGAGAGAGAGGGAGAGAGAGAATCCCAAGCAGGCTCCAAGCTGAGTGCAGAGCCTGATTCGGGGCTTGATCTCACGAGCCACGAGATCATGACCTGAGCAGAAGTCAAGAGTCAGATGCTTCACCAATTGAGCCGCCCACACGCCCCTTAAATCTTCCTTTGTGGAGTATGTGCAACATTTCTATGTAAATGCATGATCAAATGTAGAACCGGTAAAATTGCAAAGGTGCTTCTATTCCCAGTTGATACGCCTGACTCAACAGTGAACGAGGTGTCTGTGCACCAAAGGAGAAACTGATGACAAGCGCCAGGGAGGGAAAAAGAGGCCTCAAGGTACTGTGACAGAACCCTTTAAGAGTCCAACTATGAAAAGACAGCAGTGACGAAGATTTTTCATCTTTCCCTGTCCCGCCATAAAAACACATGAGCAAGTAGGATAGCAAAACCAAAATCCAGGCCCATGTCTATAACAAGATTCAGTGATGAGGTATGCCTAATGAACCCCAAAATACCAGCAAGTGGGGACAAATCACTGACAGCTACAGGATCGCCGTGGTGGGAGCAGGTACAAAGCAGGAAGCAGAGAGAAGCAATGGGACAGGGTGACAACAGCAGCTGAAACCAGGCGGTGAGCACAGTCCAATGGCGGAAGCCACAAAGGGCTTTGCGGGAGCATCTAGAAGGCCTAGACAGTCTGGGCCCCATGAACTTTCCAGGCTAATTACCCAAAGCTCCCTTCTAGGCTAAATACCCTAGAGAGAAACAACTGGAAATAGAATACCAAATGTACAGGACAGAGAAAATAGAGACTGAGAGAAATGGAAGTCTGGTTGAAGATGAGAGAGAAAGGTGTACCCGGCTGGCTAAATCAGTGGTATGTGCTCTGAGTAGTGAGTTCGAGCCCCATGTTGGGTACAGAGCTAACTTAAAAAAAAAGAAAGTGGGAGAAAAAAAACAGAGCCAGGAGAGCTCAGAAAATGAGTTACTGCGTCTTTTAAAACTTTCTAACATCAGTAGAATGTAGAGCCTAGAACACGGAAATTAAGAGATAACTATTCTAAATCCTGCCTCCCTTCTAAATATCCAGGCAAATTAATTCCACATGAAAATGAACAACAGAAAATACTGAAGTCCAATCTCATGCAAAGATTATAGGTTTTAAAGGAGACTAAAGGAGCACTTGGGTGGCTCGGTCAGTTAAGCGATCAACTTCAGCTCAGGTCACGATCTCACGGTTCGTGGGTTCAGGCCCCGCGTCAGGCTCCGTGCTGACAGCTCGGAGCCTGGAACCTGCTTCGGATTCTGTGTCTCCCTCTCTCTCTGCCCCTCTCCCACTCACACTCTGTGTGTCTCTCTCAAAAATAAACATTAAAAAAATTTTTTTAATAAAAAAATAGAAAAAGAGACTAAGGAGGAAAATAATAGCACTACAGACCATGAAAGCGTGCGTAAAGCCATGTCCTTGAAAGAGATGAAACCCAACCCTAGTATTCCAAAACAAGCTGAACTACACAGAGGGAGCGGGTTATCGTTAGCCGTTAAGCCAGCATTACAGATGTGCAGAAGTGAGGGGACAGGACGCAGGAGGGAAGTGAGAAGGCACCCAGGAGCACATAAACACGGTAAACTGTGCTTTAAGAAAAATGAAATGAGAAAAAGGGGGCAAATTGAAAGAATGAGAACGAAATGAAGGAAGAGTTCAAGAATGAGGAGCACAGATGACGGGCAGAGAAGGCCCCATGGACGTGGAGAGCAAGGCTCTAATGACGAAAACCAAAGCAAAGTCCAAGGAAACAGAGCACTCAAAAGTGTAAATCAAGAAAACTCTTCAGAAGGGGGAAAGTTAAAAACTACTTATGAAAAAGACACACCACAAACCTCGGTGCGGGAGCGGGGCAACAAATCAATCCCAAGACACATGCTAATAAAAATTAAAAAAAAAAAATTCCTTTACACATCCAGGCAAAAAGAACAGGTGACTTAGAATGGGCAAAAAACGGATGATTAAATACAACAGAAAGAAGTAGATTAACATGTCTAAGATACCCGAAGAAAGAAATGTGAGCCAAGAATTTTATATCCAGACAGAATGACTTTCAAGTGTGAAGGCAGCAAACATTTATCACCCTCTAGCTCTCAGAGAAGGGCGTTCCCATCAACCCTTCCTGAAAAAGCTGCTAGAAAACAAAGCTCAGAAAACTCAAGTCACTTGAGGAGACAACACGCACACTGGTTGGGGGTGAGCACTGTGCATTTACAAGCAGAACTAAGACTAAGTGAAGAATAAAGGAGAGAGTACCGTCCACAATGGCTACACGCTCTGTGACACACATACAACTGTTCACAATGGGGAAAAACATTGGGAGAACATACACAGAAAAAGGCCGACGATCTCCCATGACCACGTTGAGTGGGAGCACTGGCGTTCCCTTCTGAGAACGTTCGTGTGCGGATGAGTACTTCTGGGACAGTCCAGGTCGATCACTCTTCACGTCCTTGAGAATCAGGACAAGCAGACCTGTGCCAAGATCTACGTACCCAAAAACCCAAAACAAAACAGCACAACCAAGGCGTGGTTCTTAGAGGCAAAAGGGTGGACGCGGCCTACACGTACACCAACAGGGAGTTAAAACAGGGCCCACGAGGCCACACGACGGGACGCCAAGTGGCTGTGTGAAGGAGCCAGGCAGGTGTCTCCCAGAAACCACGCCCAAGATACAGAGTTATATGAATATAAGCGGGCCAGAAGGTGTATAGCATGCTTTTTTTTAAAAAGAAATATGCTGAATACGCACAGACTATTTGCACAGACGATTCCTGGGACATAAGAGGGAGAGAAAATTATTTTTCCCTTTTCACTCTCTTATAACATTTGCATTTTTATCCTGCGCATGTGTCACCTTCTCAGAAATAAAACTGGTCAGCTAAACACATGGGCGTAAACTGCTGGGGAAATCCTCAATTCCAGCGTCCATCCCAGAGCGCGCTGCCTGGGCACCGGAGCGCGTGTCCCTCCCTGGGAGCGGGGGTCGCACGCACGGCAACCGCTCCGAGGAGGAGCCACGGCCAACCCGGTGGACCCAGGAGGGCCCGTCAGGCCTGACGCGGGGTAGAGAACAGATGTCTGCTGACTCCGTGTCCTCCAAAGATGACCCCTAAGTACAGACTCACTGGCAGTCAGTCTGAAGATCAGGGCTACTCGGGCCATAAACTTGGTCGTCTTCTGTCCAAATTAAGAGCCCAAGCAAAGATTATTAAAGGGTACAGTGAGCTGTTTCCTGAAGGCAGTGGTCCTCGGGGACAAAATACCACCCAATCAACCTTTGACCTGGTGGATTTAAAATGTTTTGGGGTCACAGATTGCTTTCAAAATGTAAAACAAAACAAAACAAAACAAAACAAAACAAAAAAACTGTAGACCCTTTTCCAGGAAAAAAGCACGACAGACAAAATTCTGCCAAGTTTCAGAGCTTCACAAACAACACCAGGAAGGGCTGCCTATCTCAGCCGCCCTTCTCCCCTGCTCAGTGGAGGAACCCGAATTTACTGGGCCACGCGGCCGCCAGACCGCTCCCCCCACCAGCCGCTCCTGCAGCCTAGTGACCAGGCCTGGCCGAGGGGGTGTACGTGCAGACGCGGGGGCAGCTGCCACGACACCTCGTTGAGGACACCTGGCGTGTGGCCACAGCCATCCTGTTTTCCTGCTGCTGGACCAGAGGGATGAGGACGGGACAGAAGGAACCAGAACGGCGGAGCAAAGGACAAGACGGACGCTGCCACATGTCCCTGGACTGCCGGCCTCAGACTTCCTTATCAGAAAGGAAAATAACCAACCACCTGCTCTGAAACAGCGTATTCTGGGATCTGTAATGCGCAGCCAGGCTTGACCTAAGTGTTGCGCACCGAAGCCGTTCGCGACGGCCCTGGGCTCAGAGGCTCCAGGTTAAACTAGCTGTCTCATAGAGGGCTAATGGAAAGTTTTCAAACGCCCAGTTCAAGCTTTTTCCTGGCCTCTAACAGTTCCGCGAGCAGCTGAGGAAAATACTCCAAACTCTCCATAAAATCCTGCATCCCAACGTCTTCCAAATGAGGACACCACACGTTATCCAAGTTGTTTACTCAAAATGGTTCTGTTGCCAGGACAGAGTCACTTAAAATTCTGCTAACAGGGAAGGTTTGAATAGAAAACACTAGGGCAAGAAGCCCAAGAAAACTGGAACAGAGCGATACATGCGGTTGCCATTTTGGCAAATTAAATTTACCATTTCTCAGAAGTCCTGGAGACAGTCCAGTCTTCATATAATGGAGCAGACGAATGTACAGCAACGTCTCTGATGGCAACGACTAGTGAGAACCTTAGCAAGCCCGTGAAGACGGCGTCTTCCCTGGGGCACAGGAAGGAGAACCCGCCGACCACGATCAACGACCTAAGCTCCTGAACTTCGGGGAACGAGAAAAGAAGTGACGGCAGGCCGTCCGTCCCGTCAACCGCTGCACTTGTTAACGGGAATGACGCTGCTTCAATCGCACGGACCAAAATGGAAAGATCCCCAGAACACAACACCAACGGAAAGGAACGTAAGAGGAAAATCGCCCGACAGCATGTATACGATCCCAGTTCGGCTTTCTAACAAGTGCGCGCGCGCGTGCGTGTGTGGTCACATGTCTGTGTGTGTAATGCACACGAGAGGCCTGGAGTGATCACGGTGGACCTGCTGGTACCCGTGAGGGAGGGAGGCTGTAGATGACACGGGCTCCCTTCATCCTCTGTCCTTCCCGAGGGCGGAGCCTTCTGTAGGCACATTATGACGATCACCGTGAAATGCGTTCTCTACAACCGAACAGTACGTGGCCAAGGCCCACGGCGTCAAATCCCGACAGACACGAGGGAGCCGCCTCAGCCTGCAGGGAAGCGGCATCGGGGACGGTCCTCGCCATCCTTTCTCCTCTCCCTTCCACGTCCCGGCCCCTCCTCGCCTGGGCTCGGCGGGCCACCTCGCCACCTCCCCCAGGGCTTCCCTGTGGCTCCGTGGGCACCCCCCCCCCCACTCCTGCCCCCACACACGCCGTGCCCTCCTCACAGCCCCTCAACGACAGCTCTGGGCTCACTCCCAGAGCTACTCCCCAACCCCCCCGTCTCTGCTGCTCTGCTCCCCTCCAGAGCACAGCCCCCCAAGTTGCTGCCTAGACTTGCTGTCTTCATCCCCTCTAGAACCCAGACCAGCGGTCCCCTCTCCCCCCACCCCCCCCCACCTCCCCCCAGCCAACCGCCCAGTTGGGTCCCGTGCTCCTCGCCCGCAGCACCTGCACGGGCTCTGTCCCGCCTCCTCCACGCGCCTCCTGGCCTTCCCTTCCCTCTGTGGAGGCCGGCGTCAGAGGGAGTGCCCGGCTGGGGGCAAGGCCTTTCTCCGTCCTTCTGGAACACCATCTGCGTGCTGGTGGCGCGGGCTCACCCTTCAGCTCAGGCCTCTCAGGTGAACTCCAGGCCCACGAAGCAAACAGCCTCCCGACACCACCCCTGGGAGTCCAGTCTCGATTTCGACGTGCCCAAACCGCGCTAGACCCCCGCCCCACAACCGCCCTGCTCCCCCCAGACCTTCCCTGCCAAAACCTCCAGCCCCCGGTTCTCGTCCCTCTTAGAGCCACTCTGTGGGCAAGGGCCTGGCTTCCTGCGCGCTGGCCTCGTCACCTCACGTCTGGATTTGTGTGCTGGCCTCTGCGTGGGTCTCCCCGCTCCGCCTTTGCCCCGTAACCGTTCCCGATACCTAGCGAAAAAGCTACTTGGACCGCGTGAGAACGCATGGCAAACTATGCCCCTCACCTGTTCAAAGCCCACCAAAGCCTTCCTGCCAACTCAAGTGCTTGCTGGAGTGCCAGCCAGCACCCTCCGGGGCCCGTCAGGCTCTCCCCACTGCTGCTTACGGGTCCCTGTCCAAGGTGGCCTCCCCACTCAGCAGGCGCCCGTTCAGCTCAGGGCCCCGGCACTCCAACACCTGCCCGCCCCTACCCAACGCCATCTTCCCAGAGACACTGAATTACACCCACTCAAGACCCACCCCCAGCACCCGCCTCCCTGCTCCCCTCTCCTGCTTCCGTGCAAAGCACTGATGGTCCACCTCACCACGTGTGCTAAATACTTACTTCGTCTAACACCTGTCTCCCCTACCGGAAGATGAGCCCCACTGGGGCAGGAAGTTCCATCACTCTGTCCCCTGCCTAGCGGAGGCTGCACACTGGAACGCTACGAGCCCACTGTGGGGTTACGTGCCAACGCACAGCTGGAAAGGTCAGCATTTCCACTAAAAAACCACGGAGTAAGCTCTCCAAAGTACTGCCTTTGTGTCTTGATTTCACTAAGGACTCAGTAGGAAGAGCCTACAATTATCGATCTTGTGGTCATGAGTTCAAGCCCCACGGTGCGTGTACAGATTGCTAAAACAAGAAATAAACTTCAAAAAATAAAAGAAAATCAAAAAGGACTAGACCACAATGGAGTCACGAGTCTGTTTAGTTTACGACGGCCAACTTCATACGAATGGCGCGCTCAGTCGTTAACAACGAAAGTATGACAAGCCGCTCGTCACTTGTCAACAGCGGACACGAGCAGCCGTTCCATCAGCTGAAATGCAGAACTGCGCATTTATTTTTAATTTTGCTAACTTTTAAATATTTCGGATCCCCATAAAATAAAACCACAAGGCCATTAAAACAGGCGTAAGAGACAAACTACTGTATTTGAGCACACACACAACTTTGCTTTAGCAGTAACAGCTAAAAAATAAAATGCTACAGGCGATCGGCTCTCGTTATGTGAAAAAACACAGCAAGAAAAAACCACCAAATAAAGCCTCCCTGTGTTGACACAAGGACCTTCCCAGTCACTGCGGGAACAACACGTGAGTTGTCTCACTAGGGATGTCACACGTACAGGATTTATTTTCTCATCAGTTGTTTTAGGGCAGAAATTGTTCACAGAGCCGTTTCCGACATTAACCCTCGAGCGAAGCCTTGATGCTGAGTGTGATTTGGACGAAGTTGTTTCCGCACAGCCTCCCCGGGCAGCGACCTGACTCCGGCTACTGCAATTATTTACCAGCCATCAGAAGCACGCAGAGGGGCCAGTCTAAAGAGACACAGTCGGCGGAGGCCCCTACCTTGCAGGCCCTTGAGGTCTAGGGACGAGGACACGAACTGAGGGTTGGGAGCGTCCCGGGACAAATACCTGACAGTCTCAGGACGCCATGACACGACACAGACGCTTGGGACCAGACAGCAGTGCCGGGGAGGACCGCTACCGCTGAGGCACTACCGCACACCCGCCGCCCCAGCCCGCAGCCCGCCGAGCCGCCACCTGTCACCCCTCATGGCTCCTGTTGGAGGCTTCGAACGCACGCGAGCAGGAATGTCAAGCCCACCACGCCATAAGAACCACAACAGGGATTTCCATCCCCACGTAAGGACGTGGCTAAGCAGCACTCGAGGCGAAATCTCCAGAAACAGGGAAACCTCCGGGAAACTGAAATCATTCCATTTAGTCAAATCCTTTTGGATGGAAGTAGTACAGTAATAAAATAATTAAAAGCTGGTCTGCGGCAAGCAAAAAAAAAATCCGTATTTATTAGGCTGAGATATGTGGAAAAAACTCCGCTCGCTTCCTTTTTTCCTCCGAAATCCGTGTAGGCAAAGGACGAACTGGGGAGGAAAGGGACATAGTTCCATAAAAGGTCAGGGGCCAGATAAACAAGGACACTGGGAAGCAGGAAATCCTTCTTCCC
Organism: Neofelis nebulosa; assembly: GCF_028018385.1. Classification (NCBI taxonomy): domain Eukaryota; kingdom Metazoa; phylum Chordata; class Mammalia; order Carnivora; family Felidae; genus Neofelis; species Neofelis nebulosa. The sequence continues at coordinate 60,575,572 of NC_080798.1, read as the reverse complement.
AAGGTTTTCACTTCTTGGGAAAAGCCAGCCCACCGCCCCTCGTGTAAGACAGCCCCCAAAATGTGTTTACATTTAAAATTAGACAAAGAAGGCCAATTAAGCCTCAGGTAGCAGATCCTTCCCCTTAAGGTTGATAGGTTTTGGCTAAATGTGCCACTTTCACTCTTCCTTTCCAAAAACCACAGACCTCAAACATCCACCACGACACACGAAGGAGAGGTGGCTGGATTCCAGCCGCTCCCACAGCCCCCACGGCCCTAGTTCACACACGCACGGCACCCAGGACCCCCTTTACCGCCTTAAAGTTAGTGAGGCCCCCAAAGAGTTAATGCTTGTATGGGTGTATCTATCAGTAGTTACCATATTTGAAATTAGAACAGAAAATCTATGAATATTTCTTTATTCGTTTGGAAATTGTAAAAATCAACATATTCCATGTTAACATACAAGATAGTTTCCAGAACAACAGCAGCAGCAAAATCTTAGCAAGAAAAGGGCCACAGTGTGGCATATTCACAAATCTGTCTAATGTCAGACTTACTGGGAAGCAGCTGGATCCCCCCACGCACATCAGCTCCCAATCTGCTGCACTAGAACGAACCATCCTGGTTGACATACGTGAAGAAAATTCACCCTCACCCAGAGTGCTGCGGGGGCAGTATTGTACCAGCCTTTTCCGGCACCTGTGGATATTCTTCCTTAATCCAACAGCAAAACTCAACCGGTGTTTTATTTTTCTAAAGTCATGTTGCATTGAAACCCTATGAGTGAACATTTTACTTAAGTGTTTCAAAATTCATTGGTCTGGGGGCGCCTGGGGGGCTCAGTCGGTTAAGTGTCCGACTTTGGCTCAGGGCATGACCTCACAGTCTGTGGGTTCGAGCCCCGTGTCGGGCTCTGTGCTGACAGCTTGGAGCCTGGAACCTGCTTCAGATTCTGGGTCTCCCTCACTCTCTGACCCTCCCCTGCTCACACTCTGTCTCTCTCTCAAAAATTAAGCATTAAAAATTTTTTAAAACAAAAAATAAAGTTTCATTTAAAATAAAATAAAAATAAAATCCATTGGTCTGTCTTGCACTTTCTTTTTTAAATTTTTTTTTTTTTAACGTTTATTTATTTTTGAGACAGAGAGAGACAGAGCATGAACGGGGGAGGGTCAGAGAGAGAGGGAGACCCAGAATCCAAAGCAGGCTCCAGGCTCCAAGCTGTCAGCACAGAGCCCGACACGGGGCTCGAACTCACGGACCGCGAGATCGTGACCTGAGCTGAAGTCGGACGCTTAACCGACTGTGCCACCCAGGTGCCCCTGTCTTGCACTTTCAATGGATCTTTTACCCAAGTGCAACTTTGTAACATCACACACGGAACATTCCAGGTGTAGTTTATCATGTATTACCAAAAGCATCACATTCACTAACACTGATATCAGAAATACCTTTAAGTACTGAGAAGCTATCAGGATCTCGATGACAGATACACACTTCCCAAAATTCCAATTCCACTTGAAAACGCAAATTTTCTCACCAGTAATGGTGCCACAGTGGCTTTCCTTGAAGCAACAGGCTAACTTAATTCATTCAGTAAAGGGGCGCCTGGGTGGCTCAGTGGGTTAAGCGTCCAACTTCGGCTCAGGTCATGATCTCGAAGCTTGTGGGTTTGAGCCCCCGCATCGAGCTCTGTGCTGACAGCTCAGAGCCTGGAGCCTGCTTCGGATTCCGTGTCTCCCTCTCTCTCTGCCCCTCCTCTGCTCACACTCTGTCTCTCTCTCTCTCAAAAAATAAACAAACGTTAAAAAAATTTTTTTTTTTTAATTTATTAAGAAATACCCTCGGGGCACCTGGGTGGCTTAGTCACGAGCATCTGACTTCAGCTCAGGTCATGATCTTGCGGTTCATGAGTTTGAGCCCCGCATTGGGATCCTCTGTCCCCACCCCACCCCCCCGCCCTCTCCACCCTCTCTCTCTCTCACATTGAAAAAAAAATGCCCAGTTTGTCAGCTGTTCTTTTATGTGGTCCATGAGAAAACACAGCTAGTTGAGCTAGTAACACAAGTGCAGAAGGGGTGTGTCCAAGGCAGGGCTCCGAATCCGAAACACTGCAGAAGAACTTTCCATAACCTTCCTGTGTTGTCATACTGAGAATGAAACAGAGGGGTACTCGAGGGCTGAGACTTAATAAAATGAATTTGACTGCTTCCTCAGGGACATTCTTAGGTGAAAATGGCTGTTTTTAATTGCATGGCAGTGAAGAAAACAAGGACCCAACTGCGGCCGGGGGCTTGGCCTCTGTCGGGCCCAGGCAGCGGCCGCTTTGCCACATCAACCCTGCACCATCGGTGCAAGTGTCAACCCACAAAAAAGACAAATGACCTCTTAGGATCATTATGAAAACCATTTTGACCTCACAGAGCCCCTGGCAAGGTCTCAAGTCACCCATGTGGCTCCTTGGACCACACTTTGACAAACAGTGCTTTCAGATATCATAGCTCCAGAAAGAAAGCAGAAGAACCATGTATGACCTAAAGTGAACTTCAGATGTCTGCTATAAAATATAAACCATGAGTGCAATTACAAGCAACTTTCACCTGATTTACCAACTGCCAACAATAAACGGGAAAACACTGCAGAAGCCTGTATGTGTCTTGCCATAAAAATTTTGGTGCTTACATTAATGCATCCGTATTTTACTTCTTCCTTGGTAGCTATAAATTGTTCACACTGTCAAGGATTTACCCCGACAACACACAATTCTACCTGTGCCAAAGATGCGGGAGTGTGAGAATGTACGACGGATTGCAGACCTGAGAGCCGTCGCCTCGTTTCTTAGTCCTGGGACGAACTTTAGCGAGTGTCTGCGAACTCTTGTACGCGGCAGCAAGCGATCTCGCACTCATTCTCTGATCCTTCAAAAAATAATCACTAGGCACTGTGCTAAACAGCCACTCCAAGAGAAGAGAGCAGTAACTACACGTGACAAATGGGCTCCCCCTGGATCTCCCGCTTAGCTAGCGCTAAGAACAGGCCCAGGCAGGGGTGCACCGATGAGGCAGCTCCCCCAGCCCCAGTGGAGACCTGAGGGAGTCGGCAGAGGCAGGAACGAAAGGGATACAGGGACAGGTCTACTGGCCGGAACCCCTGAAAAGTCCACAGCATAAAACTAGGAGAGGCCTGCTCTCAATTAACCAAGACAAAGAGACCTGCCAGATGCAGCGAGGTCTTGGGGGAGGCAGGGGGTCATTAGCCATAAACAAATTTCAGGGGACATTTAAATATGGGCAGTATCGGGGTACCTGGGTGGCTCAGTCGGTTGAGTGTCCGACTTGGGCTCAGGTCATGATCTCACGGTTTGTGAGTTTGAGCCCCACGTCGGGTTCTGTGCTGACGGCTCAGAGCCTGGCTCCTGCTTTGGATTCAGTGGCTCCCTCTCTCTCTGCCCCTCCCCTGCTCATGCTCTTTCTCTCCCTCTCTCTCTCTCTCTCTGAAAAACAAATAAACATTCAAAAAAAATTTTTTTTTAATTTTTTTTTTTCAACGTTTTTTATTTATTTTTGGGACAGAGAGAGACAGAGCATGAACGCGGGAGGGGCAGAGAGAGAGGGAGACACAGAATCGGAAACAGGCTCCAGGCTCCGAGCCATCAGCCCAGAGCCTGACGCGGGGCTCGAACTCACGGACCGCGAGATCGTGACCCGGCTGAAGTCGGACGCTGAACCGACTGCGCCACCCAGGCGCCCCAAAAAAAAAAAAAATTTTTTTTTAAATATATGGGCAGTATCTTCAGTGACACTGAATACTGTTCATTGTTTAGGTATGACTATATAAAGGAATGCCCTTGCTCTCAGGACATGAGCGCTCAAGCATCTAGGGGTGAAATATAGTGGTCTCTCTGCAACTTTTTTTTTCAATTGAAAAAAGTTTTTAATGTTTATGTTTGAGAGAAAGAGAGAGAGAGCATGAGCATGGAAGAGGCAGAAAAAGAGCGAGACCCAGAATCCAAAGTGGGCTCCAGGCTCTGAGCTGTCAGCAGAGAGCCCGATGCGGGGCTCAAACTCACAAACTGTGAGATCATGACCTGAGCCGAAGTCGGACACTTAACTAACTGAGCCACCCAGGCACCCCTATGCAACTTACTTTCAAAAGCAGGAAAAAGAAAAAAAATAAATAAAAAAAAAAAAATAGAGGGCTACCAAAAATTACCAAAATGTGTCATTCTCACAATATTTCAAACTTTTTCGTTATTATTTGTTGCGGTGATCTGTGATCAATGATTATGACTCACTGAAAGCACCGACGATGGGTAGCATTTTTTAACCATAAAGTATTTATTTTTTATTTTTTTTGAGAGCGAGCGCACACACACAAGTTGGGGAGGGGCAGAGGCAGAGAGAGAGAATCCTCAGCAGGCTCCACACTCAGCGCAGAGCCCGATGTGGGGCTCGATCTCAGGACCGTGAGATCATGACCTGAGCCAACATCAAGAGTCAAGACGCTTACCCCGCTGAGCCACCCAGGCGCCCCCACAATAAAGTATGTTTTCATTAAGGTACGGACATTGTTTCTTAGACATACTGCCAGTGCACACAAGCCAACTACAGTACGGAGTAAACAAGTATTCGGGCCGGCAAACCCAGATCCCGACGTGACCGGCCGGCATCACCGCGGCACCCGCTCGACTGCGGTGGCCTGGAAGCCAGCCCACCGCGCGACCGAGGTGTGCCTGCCCACGCGGATGCGGCACGGCCCAAACACTACCCCTCTGTGAACCCAGACGAAGGACACACACCTGTGTACTCACGGCACTCTTCCGGCACCTGCGCCCTAGGTTCCAGTGAGGGGACGCAGCACAGAACGGCCGATCGCAACATGCTCAGGCTGACGGGCCACGCCGTGCCTGGAGGCCCCCCCCCCCCCCGTCGCCGGACACAGCCCCACGTCGCGGCGCTGTGCGTCGCTGGCAGCGGGAGCAACCGGCGCAGGGAGCTAGAACGACCCGTGCTATCGGCGCAGGGAGCTGATAAAAGGTCTTCAAACGAGTAAACGTTAGAAAAAACAAAAGCAAGACCCTGCCATCCACTCCGCTGCCACCACCTCCCACCACATCCCTCCCGTGCCAAACTCCCGAAGCACACTCTGGAAGCCCCCCGAGCGCATCCACAGACGAGGTCTCTTCCCTCTCCCTCTGAACCCCAAACAAACAACATGCTTTCCAACCTCACCGTCAGCTCTTCTCCGAGGGCCCAGACGGGAGCCCGGTATCCCGTTCCTGACTGCCCTTCCGCACCACCCCTCCCAGGTCTCGTCTCCCTCCCTCCCGGCACCTCTGCCCTCCCGCGAAAGCTCCCCGCCTTTCCCCGCGGGGCACACCCACCCCCCTGGGGCGCCGCCGAGGCCCCTCCCGCCTCCCAGGAAGCAGCACCTGGGACGCTGGACCGACGGAAGGCATCATCTCCCAGGGCTGCCGGCAGGCTCACACTTCAATGACGGGGGGCGACCCCATCCCCCCCGAATCCGTCCCCCACCTCGCCCTCACGCCTCGCATTTCAAACACGCCACGGCCCGGGACAACAAAATCCACCCGCCGCTTCCGCCGCTGACCTCTGCCCGAGCCGGCCCCCCACGCCCAAGCAGGCTGCTCGAGGAGGTACCGCCTCCCGGCGCCTCCCACAGAAGACCCCGCAGACAGTTGGGAGCTCTCGCCGCCGCGCCGCCGCCGTTACCCTCACTCTCCGACCCTCACCAGACCCTAGGGCTTCTTCCCGCTTGCTGATTCTGACCCGACTTCCTCCCTCTTCCTCCTCCTGTCTCCCGCTGCACCTGGTCCGCCGGGGGGCCGCTCAGCTGGCCTCCCCCCAGTCCCTGCCTCTTGCCCCTCTGACGTGCAGCATCGTCTCCCTGTGACACTGCGGTCGAGCCCACTGATCCGGCAGGCCGAGCGTCCCCTTGGTCCCTCCCGAAGCCCCACGCGGCTGCGGCGGGAAGCCGGTCCTCCCTCATCCGCCCTGTATGACACTCTTCCAAAGAAGGTTCGTCCCCTCAGAGCCCGGCTCGAGCGCCTCGCACGGCCCTCCTCGGCTTCCCCTTCACCCAGGCTTCAAACCTTCCCCAGTCTGGCTCCAGCCTGCCTGCCCATACACGACCTCCTCTAATTCATCTGCCCCACAAACGCGTGCGAGGTCAAATCCGCCCGCCCCCCGCCCCCCCCCACCCCACCGTTGCCGGACAGCCCTCCAGCCAAGTCCAAAGAACAGTATTTTGTGACACGAAATCCTATGAAACTCAACTTCAGCGTCCACAAAGAAAGCCTTATCAGAACCTGGCCACACCCAGCTGTTTGCACGTGGTCTACAGCTGCTTTGGGGCTGGGAGGGCTCGTCCATCCGGTGCTCAACCTCTCACTTTAGTATCAAACCACTGCAGCGTGCACCGGGCGGGAACCGCAAGGGCTCCCGGCGACCCTGTGAACACGCGATCCCGAACCTCGCGCCTCCAGTCCTTGGCCGGACAGCTATGTCAGTCCTTCAGCTACAGGACGGTACGAATCTTGGCTTGAATCATCTCACGGGGGACGAAAAGTCAAAAGGAAGCATTCACCACTTGGAGAATGCAGCTCTAAGACAGACTCTCTCCTAAAAGTTGACTGACTTGAACCTCTGTCGTTTCGGTCAAGACAGACAACACTCAGAGGTGTGGAGATGGGGCAGACGGCACGGCCGATTTTTGTCCCTCCGGAGAAGAAAGCCATGTTTCAAAGAGATATTCTACTGGTTTGGTCATCTACTGGGTGGTCATATACCTAAATCCAGCTACGGCGCATTCTATGAGACTGAATTAAAGGTAAAATTAAACACTTAGAGTCCTTTTCCCATTGACGTATGTTCGTTCATACAAGAACTATTGGCCCTAAGATTGTAAGAATCCGTACTCGCTGCAAATTGTTTAAAATCATCTAATAGAATTTAAAATTCTCAATTATCATTAAGTAACAAACAGTACGCACACATTACAACACCATGTGATAACAGAATCTATCGCCGTTTACAGTAAGAAGTGCGGGAGAAGTCACTTCCCTGGAGAGAACAAGAGGGTGTCTTAACCCTAAAAGCCTACATGGACGGCGGTCTGTGGAGTCCAGACCGGCCAGTTCCTCACGGCAGAAACACAAAGGCCACTGTGGCTTCTCGCATTTACAAGACATGTGTACTTTACAAGCACGGCCAGGCTTTTTCTTAGCAAGTTTACTAATTTCGAATACCTCTGAGTTCCTGGCCTGGTTCTAAAATTCCAAGATTCTGTGATGTAAGTTTACCACAAACAAAATTGTGACTTTATGCACATCTCTGTCAGTGAAATCAGCACCATATGAGCTTGACAAGCGTAAGAAGACGTGGGGCCTGAAAGGTCATGTGACAACAATTCCGTGTATTGAGTTCTAAGCACCATTATGAGCACTAGAGCATTTTTTTTTCCAAGTTTATTTTTTGAGAGAGAGCGTGCGTGCACACACACGAGCTGGGGAGAGGCAGAGAGAGAGGGGGACAGGGGATCCTAGATGGGCTCCCACGCTGACAGCAGAGAGCCCGACGTGCGGCTCGAACTCACGAACCTCGAGATCATGACCTGAGCCGAAGTGGGACGCGTAACCGGCTGAGCCCCCCAGGCGCCCCAGCAGTAAGGCATTCTGTCTTCACACCTGTTGGTGCAGGTCCCTGTGCCCCCATTTTACAGGTAGGCCCAGCCCTAAACGCTTCCCTTATGTGACAGGCATCATGAACAGTTATTAGGGGAAATGAGACCCCAGGGCCCTGAAGAAGGGGGGCTGGACGGGGGGCAGGAAGCAGAGTACTTTCCACAGAGACTCGCCCGTGTCCTGCTAACCGAGCCCGCCCGTCATCCATCGCTCACGTTTGCGCTTCCTGTCCGGTCAGTCCTTTGGCCACAGGACGGTACAAATCTTGGCTTTAATCACCTCGTGGGGAAAATCAAGTCAAAAAGAAGGATCCGCCACTTGTTCAGCGCAGCTCCTCTCCTTGTGACGCACTCTGCCGTTGAGTCCGTCGATCCGGCAAGCCGAGCGTGCCCCCGGTCCCTCCCAAAGCCATCCTTGTATCGCCCACCCGCCTCTCCTACGTCAGGGGCGTGCTGCGAAGCCTGGGGAGGAAGGTGGACAGCAGTCCGAGGGGAAGGACACTACAGCATCCTACTCTCCTTTCCCTACCTCGCAATTTCACAGAAACCGAACAAAGCCACTAGCATGTGCCTAAATGTCAAGGGAACCTGGAACCCTAGCCAGGCAACATACAAACAAAAGATTAACTCCCAACTTGGGCAGTCGTTACAATAAGCAACAATGACAGATGGCAGAGGCAGGGACATTCCCGGAGGTTTCTGATCCACACAACCTGTCAAGCAAGCGCGACCCCTCAGAGGCAGGGCCGATAACCAAGGAGAACCACTCACAGGATCCAGAACGGAAAACAGACCAAAGCCTGAGGAGACTGGCCAGGTTGTGTCCTAGACACTGGCTGACCCAAGCACAGCCCTCACGAGGGCTCGGTGGAGGCGGACGCCTCCCACGCCACCATCACCGTGGGGGCCAAGAATCTGTTTACATTCTTGGTACTAGATACAGCATCCTGGCACTGTTTTCCTTAAGATCGGAGTTCTCGATGTGTAACTGAGAGCAAAACAAAGAAGGAAAGGAACTGTACTTAGAACCCCAAAATCAACTGGATCGGGTCTAAGACAGAAACAAAAGTCCATGCAATCAAAACGTCCATGTAAAGCATGTATCCTAATTTTTGAAAGTCACATTTGTAGTCACATGTCTGAATCAAACTAGGATGCCTTCCCACTACTGCTCAAGAACACCAGGAAGCCTGTGTGAGACGCGAGGAGTTTGGATTTTAGGCTGCAAACAGCACTAAGCCCTGAAACTTGGTGAATGCTGGGCTAACGGCTTCACAAGTGCTCAGACCTGCCCTCCACACCAGCCTCCTCCTCCTCTGCAGGAGACATTCAAGAGTCTGCCCTGAGCCAAACAACCAGGACAAGGTGATCTGGGTCTCAGACCCCAACACTCCCCCTCCTCGAAACCGGCCCACACAACATAAGGCAATCCTATTAGCAACAGAGCCGAAATACATCTTTGGAGAGGACTGTCCCACCTATGTCAGAAGTGCCACATGGAACCCAAAACTCCAATCCAGACAGGCGCGGGGGAACCCAGTAAACTGGGACTCCAGTCGCAAATGCGGACAGGGACAGCAACATAGGAGCCAGGAACTGCTTGCTACATGCTAAGACAATTCCAAATGAAACTTATTTTTAAATGTTAAGAAAATCTATTTGCTACACTAAGAAAATTTTACTTTGATAAAAGAAACATGACATAATTTAGCTGCCTTTCAGAAACGTTTTCACCCTGGCCCATTAACCTGACTTTCAGGAGGGGAGGATGAGGGGGGCGGGACGAATTTCAATTCAGAAACCCAAAATATTTATGCTCTGATTAAACACACACACACACACACACACACACACACACACACACACAGATCCAGCCCTGAGTAGGTACCCCTGTAAAGTAACCCTTAACTCGCCCAATAGGGTTATATATACTTGAGGGCAACCTCAGGTAATTTAACCTTTTTAAAAATAACTCTAGCAAATGATACCATGTAAGGTCAGGTTCATTTCGGACTCACAATTCTAGCACGTTCTAATCACAGCTCACTTACACTTGGAACTAATGACCTGAGTGGACTTTTGAAAGAGCAGCACATTCGACCTCTTGGCTGAGTCTCCCACTCCTCTCTCAATAGAAGGGCAGAAGGAAAGGATTATTCAAAGTGACTTTTGTCAGCAATAAATTTGCACTTCTGACTTTATTAAACTTGCAGTTTGTGAGGAGTGTGGGCCTAATTTATAATTATATGGGCCAGGGCAAATATTCTTGGGGAAAAAGATTCATCAAAGTGCATACAAGAATCCCTTTTTGTTTTGCTATCAAGGACATTATTGGGATGACTAGTAAAACCTGAATTAGATCTGTTGCTCAGATAATAGAGATGTATCAACGTTAAATTCCAAATTTTAATAATTATGTTGTGGTTGTATGAAAGAATATCCCTGGTTTTTAGGAAACACCACATAAGTGGTTGAGTAAGAGGACATCATTACCTTACTCTGTACAGAAAAAAATACACACATATACAGCTGTAGTGAGGAGAGGTGATAGAGCAAATACAAAACAGTAACATCCGAGAAGACCGTTATAATTCTCTGTACTATTCCTGCAACGTCTAAGCCTGAAAACACCCAATCCCTAAGAGGTGCCGAGGCTTTTGCTCTCCAAAGAAAGGCAGTGAGGACAGAAGATTCTCATCTGAAGGGGACTTTGTCATCACTGTATTTCCGAAAGGCTGCCACCGGATCCTTCCTTCACAAGTAGACTTTTCTAAAATGAACTAAAAGTGTCTGACCTACGCTCTCAGTGCCTTCAGCAGATGAATGAGACGGCTTGGAGGACTTCTTCCAGATCACCCCAAAGTCTCGAGGTCTGCACTCGAGAGCAAGGCGCTCCCAGGGAACAGCACAGCAATCTGGAAGACGAGGACAGTGCTTGAACCGCACCTGGCACCGGCTGAAGTATTCCTATCATCTGTTACTGAACCCCCAGCTTTGACTTATTTCTCCAACTTGCATTAGCACTTCTAAGTCTAGAGCTTGGAGATTCACAAACTGTAGCCCACGGGCCAAATACTGCGTTTTTGTAGATAAGTTTTATTGGAAAACAGCGACACCCATTCTGGTCTCCACCCTCCAAGGGAAAAGCTGAGCAGTTGTGACAAGAGACCCCAAATCCAAAAAAAAGTTTATTTAATCTGGGCCTTTACAGAAAAAGTTTCCTGACTTCTGCCCTAGAGCTCCCAAGTGTTTAGTGACACTTGTGGAATCTTTAGAATCTCGAAACTGCCTTGAGACTGAGGGGTAAGGAAATAAGGAACTATTCCTGCAGAAGAGTAATCTTGACCTTCTGGAAGAGGGGCCTGCGCAACCACAGGACGGTTCGGTTGCCTTCAGGTCTCGGTGATCTTGCTGCTCCAACTCCTGTTAGCTGTAAGGAGTGACTTCTGATTCATATTATGGTGGATCCAGAGAAATCCCAACGAGGTACAGCAGGCCGAGTTCTTGAATGGTCCCCAGAACTCAAGACGCAAATCTAACCGCACTTTTTATTAGCAGCTATGCTTGAAGGGAACCCCAAGCAGTGTGCACCTGCTTTCTTCATGTCACCCCGTCAGCTTTTCTCCTAGCAGAGCATGATTGCAATTTTACATAAATTTAAACTACACAAATCTAAAATAACCTATGAAACCCTCACTTTGCAAAAAACGAACATTTTTTGCAGCCACTTTTAGCAGGTAAACAGGACGCTCAGCTTTCTTTGTCCAATTCCGTTTAAAAACACATGGGGTGTGAATTAACACGGCTTCAGCATCTTCAGGGAAGCATTCTGGCATAAAAGGCAGCCTAATGCAGCACCTTGCTCCCGAGGACCATCCCTGGCTCCTGCCGAGTCCACAGGATGGTGTGGCAGCAGACAGGCGCACCCCAGCCATCTACCTGCCGATGGATCACAGGGCTGAACCGTGGTGACAGCAGGAACCAAAGCCTGGGTCCACGGTTCCTGATCTGTCTTTGACGTGAAGATGCCCGAGGCCCTGGCCACACCCACCGGACCCAACTGCCACCCAGGGAGTCCAGCAGTACACACACATCAAGTTTTCACTGCCAGTGTCATCCAAACCCCTTTCTAGAAAGTTCAGAAAGGTTAAGCCAGGCTTCAAGTTATTTGGTGATTTTCTACCTTGTGAACAAAAGGAAAAAAATCACTACAGACCACAAGCAGCAGTTTTTGAAGCTCAGGATACAAATCTTTATTACTCAACAGTTTGTCAGTACAGGCTTCCGCCACAGTTGCTTGATTGGCTCAACGCATCCCGGGTTTCCTGACAGCATTCCCACCCGTGAGGGCAGGCCTCCGTCCCTACCTGGGCCCCCGTTCAACCCGCCTGCACTTTCAGCGCCCTACGTACGCTCGACTATTTTATCTGCTAATACAAGATAATTTAGGACAAGGAAATGGTAGTCCATTTCCACATATACATTCATGCCACCTATCTACTTTTTCAGTGACTCAATTAAAACATGTTCTCATCTCTGCCTTCTCTGGCCCTTCCTGTTGGATATTCGTCTTCCACGCTTCTGCACTATAAGCGACCTGACCTCCTGAGGTATTCTGGGTCACCATGGAGGTAGATGGCCCAAAACATTCAGTTATATTGGACACTTCTTGACCGTGGGTAGAAGTGAAAGGTACAGAAAAGTTAATTCAATATCGGAATCAATTTCACGTGATGTCACTCTATTTTGGACGTACCGTCCGCGTGTGGCTTAAGAAGTTCATGCTCCCATCACAATTTAATTCAAGAACAATCACAGGTTTCAAGGGATGGGAGGCTCCAGGTGCCGCCCCCAGGCTCTGCTTCCTCTGAAAGAGGCACACACCGATGCTCTATGACAAGGATGCCACACCTCACCACTGCACTGGGGGGTGAGGAGTCCAGAACTTCCTCCAGGGGGGGCAGTCCGGCCACAGCCCTGGACAACGGACAGAGCCAAAAAGGTGAGGCGGATAGCATAAAGTTGAATTATCAGCTGAAGCTCTAACGTGTAACTGGTTTCACAACATGCACAAGATGAAAATGGGAAACCTAAACGTTATTTGATCGCTACCCTGAAAAGCAGGCAGGACGGGACTGCTGTTTCCAATTCTTGCGGACGCGCTAAATGAGCTCCAGGCACTGGCCCCAGCAAGAAAACAAGGGTAGCTTTTTAGGAGCAAACTGCAGGGCGCTGGGGCCCGGTCCCCCAGGTCATGACTGAGCCCTGCGGTGGGCTCTGTGCTGGCAGTGCGGAACCTGCTTGAGGTTCTCTCCCCTTCTGCCTCTCTGGCCCTCCCCACTCACGTGCGCATGTGCACTCTCTCAAAATAAACTTCACCAAAAAAAAAAAAAAAAAAAAAAAAAAAAAAACCAGAAAGAGAGAGAGAGAGAGAGCAAATTGCAACAATGAGATCCCACTCAATATTTGCTCTCAAATTCCCTAAAACTCCCCCTCACAGCCCCAAAAGTGAACATCTCAGGATGCTTCAAAGTACTTCCAATGAACAATCCATTACGTGATCTTGTTTTTATGACCATCATATACGTGAAGTCAGAGAACACAACAATGATCTTTATTTACCTGTTATAGGGAGGACTTTTTAAAGCTTTTTATCTGAGACAGTGTCACCAAAAACCTCAACATGTATTTTCCCCCAGGAGCTTCTTCAAAATGAGAAAAATGTTTGTTTTCCAGATTATAAATAGCTAAACTGGTAAAGTTACACGCACATTTTAAAGTCAGTCTCGTGGGTTGTGTATTTAATGGTACCGCTAATGTTTTCAGAATTTATACAGTGTAGGTGAAGATCACAGGAAAAATGAAGGCGAACACTCTATACTGGGTGTTTTATCAATAAACCATGAACATAAACTCACCTAGGACCTGTGCCTGAAGCATCCATCTACCAATGCACAAATCGAGACTGTGGTGACCTCTTATTCTAGCACAGGAAGTATTTCCGCAGCGGCAAAGTGCATATACCACGCCTGCCATCTCTGCAAATGCAAATTCTAAGTCTTTCCCTGGTTTTCGAGACCTGGATGCTTCTGAGGAGCAACAGTTAAGATTTTGGTGACTGTCACTCAATCTGGGTTCACATGACCGCACTACGGGCACGCATTTCTCAGTGCAGGACACGGTATGTCTTATTACTGGTTAAGGTGGTATCTGTCAGGTTTTTCCACCGTGAAGTCACCATTTTTCCCTTTGTAATATATAAATCTCTTGGGAGAGATACTTGGGGCTATGTAAGTATCACAGATGGGAGGACACTTCAGGAGACATGACAACTAAATGCAGAGTGGGATCCTGGATTAGATCCTGAAACAGAAAAACGACATTAATGGAAAACTGATGAAATTCAGTCAGGTCTGTAATTTAGTCAATAGTGTTGTGCTAATGCTAAGGTTCTGATTTTTAAGGACACTTGATTATGTAAGAAGTCAGCGTTATGGCAAGTGGGTGACAGAAGAGGGAAGCGCTCTGAACTATTCCCCCAACTTTTCTTTAACTGTAAATTTACTTCAAAGTTAAAAGTTTGCAAAGTTGCAGATTCTGATTCCATGTCTGCTGGGGGCCTGAGAGTGTGCATTTCTCCCAAACACCTAGAGATGGCAAGGTCACTGATCCACGGACCACTTCACGTGGGCCTCGCTGGGCCCTGACAAATGCAGCTGATGTATTTCACCGTGCACAACTTTCAAAGGACAATCGACTAACATGCGTGGAGATTACGCTTTAGGGGCGCCTGGGTGACTCAGTCAGTTGAGCGCCAAACTCTGATTTTGGTTCTGGTCATGATCAGTTAGTGGGATCGAGCCCTTGGGATTCTCTCTCTCCTTTCTGCTCCTTCCTTGCTCGTTCTCGCTCCCTGTCTCAGTATAAATAAATAAAACACGGGGCGGGGGGGGGGGGGGGGGCAGGGAATAAAAATATTTTGAAAAAATACTGTTAAAAGATTACACTTCAAGTACAGTAATCACTGTTTAACTGGAGGCAAATCCTTAAACTCGGGCATGCTTAAGTGCTATCTTTGTACGAGGACATGGTGCGAGAAGCCGGTGCGACGTGCCAAGACTGAAAGAAGAGTGTGAAATCACAACGTTTTGTCTACGGTTGGCCTTCCCCAGCTGAGCTTGGCACTCCTCCAAGGCTGCGGAGCCAGAACCTCCAGCAGGAACGCACCACGTCCGCCCACACTGCAGTGCGGAGATGGCCATGGGGACAATGAGTAGGCCACCCATTCCACTGACAGAAGGCACCCATTACCAAGGCCACAGGGACGCAGGAGAGCAGAGTGACAAGAATGGGCTCTGGAATTCCTGCTCACAGTGAGAACTAGCCACAAAGGTGATCTCTGCTCGTCCCATTAAAATGACTTTTAGTCGCATGTAATAAACCCACAAGAAAGAAGACACGGGCCAGGTATTTTGCCAATTTCTGGGAGACTGAAAGGATCTAGGAGGACAAAGGAAACCACAACCTGGAGCACATAGGAATGGGTATGGCCAGAGGAGGGCTCTAAGCCTGTGGTGGGCCAGGACACTCAGCGAAGCAAGGGCTGAGCCTGCTCACAGAAGTTGGATCCCTGCACGGAAAAGCTATACAAGAGTCCTCCCTAGACCAGGGGGAGCAGCCCCAAATCAAAGGGGTCTTTCTTAAGCCGTAAGACGCAGAGGAAAAGTCTCTGGGTTCCGGCACTCAAAGTCCCACACAGTAACAAGTTCCCAATCACCTGAGGGGAGACCCGCACATTTTCAAAACCAGCCCCACAGACTCAGCTCTCTGCCTACTTTCTCTGGCCTTAGGCAACAATAATTACCAATATTTAAGGAGTATTTGCCATATGAAGTATGAAACCAGTATTTTTAAAAAGATGATGGCGACAGTGACACTAGAATAAGAAATCAGAGAATAAAAGAAATGAAAAAAAATCCTTACTGGTCTCCTCAAAGTCGAGAAGATAATGCATTCACAAAACAATAAACTGTGGGGGGAAAAAAACAGAATAAGCTCTTCGAAATTTTCAGTTGTGTTAATAAAAAATTTAAAAGATTGGGCAATATATCGAAGCCCCCTCCCAGAAATGAGAATAAAATGACAAAGGAAGAGGAGAAAGAGATTCAAGGGATCAATCCAAGATGTCCACCATCAAACTAATAAGAACTCCTGAAAGAGTAAAAGCGGAAACAATTCTCAAATAAATACGAAGAGAATTTCCCAGAGCTGAAAGGCAAGCCCCCAGAGGCACAGAGCACTCAAGGTGGGACTCCGCATCCTGGGGCACTTTGAAAATGCCCCTAACACCAAAAAGGATCCTAAAGGGTTACCCAAAAGGAATAAGGCTACTTGGCAGAAGGTTCTCATTGAAATGATGAAGAAAGCCATGATTACACATGGAACCTTGAACAAACTCAGATGTATAATACAGGAAAATATCGGCAGTACACTTGTAACTGGCCTACAGGGTAATCAATCCAGATCAGAAAAAGAGGACAGAGACCTGGGGAGAAGACGGGACACTGGAGAGATCTGGCATGCTTGAAAATTTAAGACAAAGAATCATGGGAACAGCAAATGCAAAAATACCAAAAAAAAAAAAAAAAGCCATTACCAACAACAGAAAAAAAAGACTGTAGGAGAGAGAAAATGCACCACTCAGCCTTGAAGCAAACAGTATTTGTACAGTCATAAACAATTTAACACAGTTAATTCAGGGGGTAGAAAAAAATGGCATCTGACCCGAAAAGCGAAATCATCTATCATAACAGAAAGTCGACAATGTGTAAAACTAATAAACTACCAACTTTCGCTTCAGAGCTATGGAAACCTTCCAGAAGGAACATTAAAAAGATTTCTTCGAGGAGAGAAACTGAAAGGCTGGACAGGGGACTGCTGCTTCTTAATGTTCAAGTTTTTCACCGACATTGTGCTGTGTATAAGACTTTGGTTAAAATAGCAGATACACGGGGAGATATATACATTTTAAAGCTCGAACCTCAGACAGACTGAGTTCAAAGCCTTGGCTCTGTGTGTCCCGGACGAGTCTCTTAACCTCTGTGGGCCTCCGTCACCTCACCGGATCGCTGGGACAAGAGACACTGGAAAGGATCAGCAGTCCCAGCCACAGCACATAACCCACAAACGGCAGCCATTTCTAAAAACTTAAAGCCAACGGACGTTGTCAGGATCCAACATCACAAGAACCTAACTCTTATCTTCACCGCGAGACGAGGAGAAAATGGGAGCCAGACCTACAGCAAGAACTAGTCTCGCGGGCGGTTTGCGGGTTTCTGCTACCACCGGGCGTCTGGACCCCGGGGCGGTCCCAAGGGCTGAATCCCGAGGGGCCGGGTGACCTACTTTCTGACCGCCTGCTCCCCCGCTTCCGGAGGACCACCTGACTACCCCCAGGTTCGCTCCCGTCTCCCGTGAACCGCCAGTCGCAAGTGTGCCCGAGAAGCGGCCGGCCCCTCCCACCGGCCACCTTCCCCCGGCGCCGCCGCACCAACGCCGCCGGGCCCGGGAGCGCCTTCCGGGGCGGGACAGGTAATTCCGAACGGGCCGCCAGGAGCCACTCCGGGCGAACAGACCCAAAGCCGGGCAAAGTCTCGGTCCGCAGACGCCCACAGGTGCGGGCAGCTCTTCCGGGAGCACTCAGGTCTTCAGTGAAAACCCAGCCCCGCGTGAAGGCGGCGTCTCCAAGGTGCTCACACGGTGCAGGTGGGACCGGCATCCGAGGCCGCACTTCCGAAGGGCCACACCAAACAGGCGGGGGGGGGGGGGGGGACCGAACCCCTAAATCTTCCCCCGCGGACGACCACCCCCCTGCTCCGGGAGCCCTCGGCCGAGCGGGGGCGTGCGCTCTCGCCCGCCGGTGCCCCAGGGCACACGCCGGCCCGGAGACCGGCCTGACAGCGGCCACCGGCGCGGGGCTCGCTCGCGGCGCCGTCTCCCCTCGTCCCCGCCAAGTGGCAGGGGCGGCCCCGCCACCGCGCGCGGCCGCGGGCGCCCGGTCCCCCGCCCGTCCCACCGGCGCGGCGCGCGGCACCCCGGGGGGAGCGAGGCTCGCGCGCGGCCCCACGCCCGGCCCGCCGCCGGGAGCGCCGCCGGGGCCAGGGGGCGGGGGGAGGGGCGGGCTCGCGGCGGGCGGCGAGGAGAGGCTGACGGGGGCGGAGGGCCCGCGGCGGGGAAGCAGCAGGAACCGGGAAGGGGGACCGGGGGAGCGGAGGGCGCCCACAGGGCCGAGGGCGGCGGGCCGTTGGCCGGCCGCGCAGGGCGTCCCGGGCGGGGGCGGCGGGCGCGGCGGCCGGAGGAGGGCGCAGGGAGGAGGGAGGAGGGGAGATCTCGCTCTCGCTCTCGCTCTCGCCCCGCGGGAAGGGGGAGGTGGAGACGCGACCGGCTGCGGGAGCTGCAATTACCGTGTGGGCTGCGGAATTCTCGTGGTGTTTGTCGGGGAGATGCGATAATGGCGTCCGTCCTCGCGAGAGAAGCAGCCGCTCTGCGCAGGCGCCGCGAGTCCCTCCCCGCGGCCCTCCGCCCTGCACCGTCTGCGCACGCTCCCTAAGCGGGGCGCGCCGGGCGCAGGGACGGGGCGAGGGGGTGGGGCCTGCCGCTCGGAGCCTCCCGCGCGCGCTTTCGCCCGCGCCGACGACCGCCGAGCATGCGCACGCGTCCTCCTGCCGCGCCCTAGTTTGGGCCTCTGAGGGTCCTTACCTCCTCAGCGTAAGCTCCGTCTCCGCGTTAGCGCAGTGGGAA
Source organism: Neofelis nebulosa (assembly GCF_028018385.1). Classification (NCBI taxonomy): domain Eukaryota; kingdom Metazoa; phylum Chordata; class Mammalia; order Carnivora; family Felidae; genus Neofelis; species Neofelis nebulosa. The sequence continues at coordinate 60,557,087 of NC_080798.1, read as the reverse complement.
GCTGCGTCGGTGGACCGTGAGAGGAATTTACATTTTTCTCTGAGGCCGAATGAATAGGAATCAGTTCTCCCCTCGACGACTACATATCCCAGAGGGCCGTGCGCGACCCGCTAGCGGTGCTTTCTGGGAATCGTAGTCCCTTCGCGTGCGCTGAGCCTGCCGGTACTTGTAGTCTCTCCGTACTCGGGTCTCCCGTCAGGGGCCGCGCCCGCGGCTGCTGGGACTTGTAGTTGAGACGCGGGGGTCGCGGCCGCTGCCGCTGGGGAGGCGCGCCCCAGGTAATAGGAGGTGCCCCGGGCTCCCCGGCGTCCGTCCACAGCTCCCGGCGCTCACGAGTGGAAAAACGTGTGTGTGGTTATGTGGCACATGTGCCGTATGTAACTAATGTGTTACCGTACGAGACGTGCGTCCGTAATGTGTAGGCTATCTTATGGACGAGCACGAATTCGGTGTGTGGACGTGTTCCACGTATGTAGCATAAATGCACGCTTGTTGGCACTCGTGGGAAGAAACCACTGAACTGTAGACAATCCCCAGAAACGATTCCTGCTGACTGCCATCAGCATTGCGCCTCACGTGGGCTGGGGTTCCCATTGCTTTTCCTTCTTCTCTCTACTCGCCTCTGTTTTCCGAGTTGTTTACGACGAGCAAGAACAAGGCTGTGGAGCTATTTTCATTTGGGAAAGAAAACGCTTCCCTGCAAGTTTCCTGCCCACTTCCCTTTTTGCCAGGAACAAAAAGCCCAATTCAGGGCAGTAACGCGCCGTGTGACCTTGGGCAACCTCGTTAGTTAGAATCTCTTCCAGAATTAACACCTGGGAGCTCTCCTAAGGCTGGTCATTGGGTTTCTTTGCAGGAAAAGCGCCTTAAAGAAATTCCAGAGAAGAGTCACAGAAGCTCAGTGCTGGAAGAGATGTTTATTCACATTGAAATGAGAGTTTTCCTGTCTACAGATGAGGGAAAATTGCTCAGCAAGGTCACGCTGCTGGAAAAAGACAAAAGCGGAGTTTGGAATCCAAAACACTGTGGTCTAGAGTCTGCTCATAGTGGGGGGAAAGGGTTGCGGAAGCTGAGCACACAGATCCTGAGAGATGAGTGGCTGCAAAATGGTTTCAGACGGCTGTGCCTTCTGTCCCACCCCTGCCTCAGTCATAGCCAAGTCTAAAACTTAACCGAGATTTCTTAGATACGTGCGTATCTGACTAGAACGCAGGTAACTGTAGACTGGCAATTTTCGTGTCATTTCAAAACATCACAAAGTTCCTTGTCTGTAGCTCCAGTGCGGGTATGGGTGGCCGGCTCCTTCCTGGCCGGGCCTTGCACGCTGCGGGGCCCCAAGCCACTGCTAAGTCATCATCAGACAGTAAGCCCATCAAAACTGTCTTTGTGCTTATGCCAGAGTCGCGGACTTCTCTTTCTCGTTGTTGATGACTCAGATTCATGCGTTTTACACTTAGCCACCCAGGAAGCTCCAATAAAGGAGAGTGTTAATATTGACATCTAGCTGATTAGCCACGGTTTTAAAAATAATTAAATCGCTGGCAGTTGGCAAAGCCAGCTGTCCACCAAAGAAGGGCTGCTTCCCTATTGCAGAGGGCCCTGCTCCACGCCAGTCAATTCGTACACGATTCCCGTCCAGGTTCTGGAGGTAATGAGGCTAGTGTCCTGTTGGTGGGGGCCTTATGGCCAGAGAGGGAGGGCACTCTGGCCTGGATGGTACCAGAAACAGGGAACCCCCTTCCAGTGTGCGCACTGGGCATTCACAGAGATCTCAAAGGCCCCAACAAAATTGTGCGATGCCATTTCCAGCAGACCCTGGGATCCTGCAGAAGCGTCCTGTTCCCGAAGATGTCATTAGGATGAAGCCAAGTCCATTATGCGCAAAACTCTCAGTTGCCCAGGAAAAAGCCTAGAAAACAGCACAGTTGTCTGTAAGAGCAGGGACATGGAGTTGGCCTGACCTGGGCTTGGAATCCAAGCTCTCCTGTGGCACATGTTGCACTGCCGAGGCCTCGTGAGCCTTGGCCGCCGCCTCCGGAAACTGGCGTCTCAGACTCACAGCTCATGGGAATATTGGGAGGATTCAAGGAAGTAGGGCTTGTAAAGGGTTTCGCAGAAGGCCCGACTCAAGAAATGATCGCATGATCATGTGTTAAGTTGCCATGCCTTGAGTCAGGCATATATCATAGTCCGTATTCTTTGTGAAGAATGTGAAGTTCAGGGAGGTTAACACCCAGGGTCACACGGCCAAGGCAGTGCTAGAGCTTTGAGGTGGAAGGTTGTGAAATCTGGCAGGAAAGGTGGTTAGGATATGGGCTGTGCGGGTCCCTGTTGGCCAAAGGATGCGTTTTGTCTTGATCCTAAAATAACCAAAGCCTTTTCAAGGTTTGGGACAAGGGTAGATATGATCAGATTTGCATCTTCAAAAGTTGCTTTAGCTGGAATGATGAAAAATGAATTGGGTATGGGGAGGAGGGTTCCTAAGTGAATTTGGGGGAGTACTTGAGGAGGCTGTGGCAGGGGTCCTGGCAAGAGGGGACAGAAGCCTGAACTAGGGTGGTCACAGTGGAGAAGAGATGTCATGGGATGAGATCAAAAGGACTTGACCCCCAACCTGATACTGGGGACGGAGGCAAGGCGCAGGGCTTGGGGGTGGCATCTGGGATGTCACCTGAGCCTGCAATTATGGGAAAACAGATGGATAGAAGCACCATTCCCTGAGATGAGCTCCGGGCACCACCAGCCGCTGACCACCAGCCACAGCTCTGGAGACTACCCCGAACAGTGCCTCTTTATAATTTGTCCACCTACAGGGGATGATCTGTCATTCCGCTCCTACCCCGGGACACCTTTTTCCGCCTCACACAAAACCACCTGCTGGGAAGAGATGAGGTTTGGGGACGAACGACGATAGAGGAGTCCGTGGGTGGTTCAGGGAAAATGGGAAGAAGCAACGCTCAGCAGGCACTGGAGCCCCGTCCCCCACTTACGTGGATTCTAGCCAGACACGAGACAGGCCACAGCCACACGTTCTGGTCCATCAAGAGAATTACGGGCCAAGAAGTACGTCAGCAACATGGTAGGATAGGAGGTCCCCCATCGCACACCCCCCTCAGCAACCATAATTCAACAGCCAGCCATGGCTGAAGCCTTCCTGGAACCCTGGGACCCAGCTCTAACCACTCGGCAGCCGTGGTCCAGGAACAGTCCCACCCACCAGGGGACACGGAGGGAAACCCACCCACCACATCAATACAATGAAAACCACACAATCATCTCATTAGATGCAGAAAAAGCATTTGACAAAATTCAGCACCCTTCGTGATAAAAGCTTTCAAAATAGCAATAAATGCGGTAATAGGCCTCAGCATAATAAAACCCATGTATGCAAACTGGTGTAGCCGCTGTCGAAAACAGTATGGAAGGTCCTCAAAAAATTGAACACAGAACTACCACGTGATCCAGCAACCACTTCTGGGTAAACATCCAAACGAAATGCAAACAGAAGAGACGTCCACACTCCCGTGTTCACCACAACTTCCTTCTCGATAGGAAGACATGGAAACAAGCTAAGTGGCCATCAGTGGATGAAAAAGTTGTGGCATAGGTAAAAAATGGAGTACTATTCAGCTGCAAGAAAGAGGGACATCCTGCCATTTGTGACAACGTGGATGAACCTGGAGGGCATCATGCTAAGTGATGTAAGCCAGACACAGACAGGCACTGCATGGTCTCACTTTCGTGTGGAATCTAAAAAAGTCACACTTACAGGGCACCAGGGTGTCTCGGTCGGTGAAGCATCCCACTTCCGCTCAGGTCATGATCTCGTGGTTCATGAGTTTGAGCCTCACATCGGGCTCTGTGCTGACAGCAAGGAGCCTGCTTGGGATTCTCTCCCACTCCGCACCAGCTCTCTCTCGCTCTCTCTCTCTCAAAAATAGATAAATAAACATTTTTTAAGTAAAATAAAGTAAAAAACAAGTCGAACTTCCAGAAGCAGACAGTAGAAGAGTGGTTATCAGGGTCATGGTGAGGGAGATGGGAACGCTGGTCAAAGTGTACAGACTTCCAGTTAAAAAAAGTTTTTTTAATGTTTATTTGTTTTTGAGAAAGAGAGACACAGAGTACGAGTGTGGGAGAGGCAGAGAGAAAGGGAGACACAGAATCCCAAGCAGGCTCCAGGCTATGAGCCATCAGCACAGAGCCCGATGCGGGTCTCAAACTGACAAACGGCGAGGTCAGACCTGAGCCAAAGTTGGACGCATAACCGAATGAGCCACCCAGGTGCCCCCGGTTTTAAGATGAATGCACTTGGGGATCTAACGTACAGTATGGGGACTACACCGTGTACTTGGAAGTGACCAAGACCTCAAGCACTCTCACCACAAAAAGAGCAATGCTAACCGTGTCAGGTGGTGGAGTTGTTCATTAACCTGCTTGTGGTAGGACTTTCATAGTGTATACGCACGCGAAATTGTCATCTTCTTTGTCCATTTTACTTCAATAAGGCTAGAAAATAAATTATTTTTTTAAAGTCTTCAGGGAGAACTCTATTCAGTCACTGCTGCATGGATAGGATGTCCTATGAATCTGGGAAATGTACCGAAACGTCCTGTGCCTTCTTTTCCACCCCTGGAAAGTGTGGTGTTGAGACCTCATAAAAGTCACCTGTGACATAGGTGCCTTTACGTACAGATTGTGACATGGACTCCACTCCTGGCTCATATTACCTCTGTGTGGCTCCGGACCAGTCACATGACATCCCTGGCCTCGGTATCCTCATCTGTAAAATGGGACAATAAAATCTACTTGGCAGAGTTGTTTCTAAATTTTGAAATTGACCATGGGACGTGCTCACCACAGCATCTGGCACAAAGGGGACGCTTCCCCTGATGTTGTTGTCAAACTTTACATCCATGCAAATGACTTGGAGGCTACCACTGCTAATGAGACATCCATAGCTGCCACTGTCGACTGCTCATGGGGGCCGAGTGCTGTGCCTTTACTGGATCACGTAATAACCCGCTCCTCTATCTACACTTTGCCAGGCCTGCTTGACTGCTTTTTTTCTCCGTCTCTCTCTCTTTTTTTTTATTATAGTTAAATACACATCACATAAAATTTACCATTTTAACCATTCTAAATACACACTTCATTGCTATTAAGTACCTTCACAAAGTTGTGCAACCGTCACCACTAACTTGTTCCAGAACCTTTCTGTCTTCCCCAAAACGGCTTCCCCATTATCCATCACTCCCGTACCCCCCAGCCCTGGCAACCCCTCACCTGCTTTCCGTCTCTATACATTTGCCTGTTCTGGCTATTTCATATAAGTGGCATCCTACAACTTGTGGCCTTTTGTGACTGGCTTCTTTCACTCATATGACATTTTCAAGGGCCGTCCATCCCCGTTGTAACGTGTGTTAGGCCTGCACATCTTTTTGTTGTTGTTGTTACTTAATCTTATTTTTTAGAGCAGTTTTCGGTTCACAGCAAAGCGGAACAGAAAAGTACAGAGACAGCATGTGCAGCCCTCGCGCGTCCACGCTCACGGCCTCCCCCCGTCACCAACATCCCCCATCAGAGTGGGATATTTGTGACAGTTCGCGAGGCCTCCGGTGACACATCGTGGTCACCCAGAGGTCACTCTTGGTGTTCCGTCTTTGTATCTCTGGCAAATATTTTCTCCCGGTCTGTGGCTTGTCTTCTCGTCCTCTGACACTGTCTCTCACACGGCACAAGTTCCTCGTGTCAACGGAGGCTCACGTGTTAGTGATCTCTCTCCCAGACCGCGCCTTCAGTGCCGTATCTGAAAAGGCATCACCACACCCAGGGTCACCTAGATTTTCTCCTGTGTCATCTTTGAGGACTTTTTAGTTTTGCATGTTACATTTCGATCCGCGATCCATTTTGAGATCATTTTTACGAAGGGCATAAGGTCTGTGTCTCGACTGATTTTTTTGCATGTGGATGTACAGTTGTCCCAGTGCCGTCGGTTCAGAAGATGCCTTCGCTCTTTTGTCACCGCCCAGCCCCCCGAGGTCGATTTCTGGGCTCCCTTCCATCCCACGGACTGATTTGTATATTCTTCAGCCAACACCAAACTGCCTTGATTACTGTAACTTCGTTTTTTATGACTGATTAATTGCATTTTGTGATACTGTTTTGTTTTTTTTCTTAATCCACTCATCCTTTGCTGAACATTTGGATAATTTCCATGTTTTGGTTTGAATAATGCTGCTGTGCACATTTGTGTACAAGCATTTACGTGCACGTATGTTTTCATTCCTCCTGGGTGTGCACCTTGGAACCAAATTGCCGGGACTCATGATAACTCTGCATTTGACTTATTGAAGAGCCCACATGCCCTCCTAAATGACACTGCTCATTGTTCTCGGTGAGCAAATGCTGCTTTCCCGATTCAGAGAGGCCCACATCGAGAGGAACCGACAGCCAGCTGCACCTCGCCAGCCTTGTGGGCGCACCGCCTTGGAAGCGGGTCCTCCAGTCCCAGATGGGCCGTCTCAACTGTGGCCTCCTGGGGCAGAGACAGGCTCTTTCTACCGAGCCCTGCCCAGATGGCAGTTGTGTGAGCCCAGGCACGTTGTCTTCAGCCCCCACGTTTTGGAGTCATTTGTCAGGCAGCAGAAGATAATTGGGGCACAGACTTGTGTGTACCCTTTTTATTCCAACCCAAACTCTCCTTGCACCAGGTAAGTATTTGGAAGAGATGACTGGCCATTCCCTGCAATGCAGCGAGCACGGATTATACACTTTACGTTGGGCCTATGGAAGCAAACAGCCACGAGGCAAGGCTCAATGAGGCAATGAGCTCAAGACCCCATACCTGAGCCCTGACTCTGCCAATTTCCAGCGAGGGAGAACTTAGACAATGCGCACGTCACTGCTCTGAGCTTCGGTTCCTTGTCTGTAGGATGGAGACCTAAATGCCTACAAGTGAGCGCCCTTTGGGCTATGGGGCAATGTAAACTAGCTGAATACAATCAGAGGAACTCCTTGATTTCCATAAATGGCAAGTTTGGAAGTGCACTTCAGGATACGGGAATGGAAATTGCTTGGCTGAGGCGATGTCAGGTACCCTGTCACGCTCTCCGTCCCTCTCTCCTTTTCCAGCCTTCCGGCCCCGGGGCTCACGTCTCCATTCTTGAGCAAGGTCTCAAGAAGAGTTCCCAGCAACTGCACACGGTGCACACCTTACCAGTCTAAGTCTCTTTCCCCATAATTGCAGCGAAACTTCCGGAGTTAACACTGATTGGTCAGTTCAGGTTACCTGTAAATGACCTTCCCTCTGGTTGGCCAAACCTGAGATACATCAGGGATGGGGTCAGCTTGACCTGAGTCCCACGGATGGCCAGTGGGGGAGGGCTAGTGTCCCCGGGAAGACTCGGGTGACGTTATCAGAGGAAAGGGACCAGGTGTCAGGCAGGCGTACACAGCATCTGCCCCTAGCACGAGTGTCCCAGGGCTCTCACGAGACCCAAAAGCGGCACCCAAGCCCATGTGAGCAGTGATGTCAGCATTGATGTCTGTCCAATGGTTGTTTCTTTTCTCCCGGAAGCTGTTGATTTGTATTTTCCAGAAGGAAAGGTTGAGTATGTTTCAACAAAGAGGAGAAAGTGTTTCTCTTGGGCTCCCAGGCACCTTTGATCCATTGATTTTCATTTGACTCAGGAGATGGTGTAACTAAGCCAGGCAGGTGGTGAGTATCTCAATAGCACTGCTGAGTTTCAACATCCTTGTGAACAAGAGATTTCCACTACAAAGCAATCCCCTTGGCTGCTCAGGTCACGGAAACAGGTTTACAAATCCATAAAATCAATAAAAGCGTGTGCCCAAAATTGTACTATAAAAAAAAATCCCTGGAGAACAAAAGAGATTACTGTGGACAAAATGCACGTGGAAACTTGCATGTATTTGCAAGATTTTTGTCCAATCAGCATTTTTTCCTATTTCCTTCTTTTTTTTTTTTTTTTTTTTTCCCAACTAGCACAGAATTTCTTTATGGACAGTGTATGTATCATTTGGAGATCTTAAAGTACTTTGGAGAGCATTCAGTTGCATTTAGGAATGAATGTGAATTTCTATCACGTAAGAATAAAGCCCTCTCTGGAGAGAGTGATGCCAAGAAATTCGAGGCGTCTCACACAAGAGCGAGCTCCACACTTTGATCACACAGTCTGCTCTATAAAAAGCTTTTGGCATGGTCCTCCAACACATATGTATTTACGAATAAATCATTCCTGTGTGTTAGGTACGATTACTGTGTGCTCTATTAAACATGTAAAATAGAAGTTATGACCAGTGAGAGAGGAAATAACGATAGAAATTCCTATCTTTTCTTCCTGCACTTTGAAGGACAGTCTGGAGTTGGCTCACATGACTGAGAGGCTTAGCCAAGTCCAAAATCTGATGGGGGGGAGGAGCAGCAGGCCGGAGACCATGGGGTGACCTGCAGAGCCCAAAGGGAGACTCTGGCAGAATTCCCTCTTGCTCAGGGGAGGTCAGTCTTTGTTCTATTCAGGCCTTCAACTGATTGGATGAGGCCCGCCCACAGTGGAGCATGTCCACTGACTTAAATGTTAATCACATCCAAAAAAATGTCTACACTGAAGGGCGCCTGGATGGCTCAGTCAGTTGAGCGTCCAACTTTGGCTCAGGTCATGATCTCGCAGTCCATCCGTTCGAGCCCCACTTCAGGCTCTGTGCTGAGAGCTCAGAGCCTGGAAACTGCTTCAGATTCTGTGTCTTCCTCTCTCTCTGCCCTTCCCCCATTCGTGCTCTGTCTCTGTCTCTCAAAAATAAACATTAAAAAGAAAAAACACATCTACACTGAAACATTCAGGATAATGTTCAACCAAATATCTTGGCACTGTGGCTCAGCCAAATTGACAGAAAAATAACCATCACGACTCCCCATGAGAAACGTTCAGTTCCAGCAGATAATTTCAACACATCATATGAAGGCTACTGATTGGTGTTTTACGTGCAAAGGAGATACTAACGAATTAGAAGGCGTTGGTTTGGATAAACATGAGGTTCTTTGGCTCAAAATACGAGGAAAGTGGGTGACAATTGGACATGTTGCGCTCCCTCAAGAGAGCAAGTTGGCATTTGTATCAACTATTTTAATACATTTGTCCTCGGACCCATGGTTGTCAAAAGTGGGAGTTCCAAAGATGTTCATGCAGTGTCATTTATAAGACAAAAAAAAATAAAATAAAATAGGGGCGCCTGGGTGGCTCAGTCGGTTAAGTGTCCAACCTTGGCTTGGGTCATGATCTCGCGGTTCATGGGTTCAAGCCCCATGTCAGGCTCTGTGCTGACGGCTCAGAGCCTGGAGCCTGCAGCCGGCTTCAGATTCTGTGTCTCCCTCTCTCTCTGACCCTCCCCAACTCACACTGTCTCTGTCTCTGTCTCTCTCTCTCTCTCTCAAAATAAATAAACATTAAATTTAAAAAAATAGGCCATCTGTAAAGGGAGTGATTTGATGAATTATGGTATATCTTTTCACAGGGTATTCTATCGTTCAAAAAAAACAAGCAAAAAGCACTGATGTAAAATCTTATTCATGATAATTATCAAGTGACTACATCTGTATCTATATACATACATATGTACACATATATACCCTTTACATAGGATATGATTATCTCCAGTATTAAAAATAGTGAGAGAGAGAGAGAGAGAGAGAGAAGATTTTATGTCGTGGAGATTTCCACAAAGAGCCACAAGAAACTGCTATCAGAGTGCAGTTCACAAAAAGATAGAGGCATTCATTTTTCACCTTTGACCTACTTGAAATATTTTTCATAACATGCATGTAAATGGCTTCTCTATCTCTTTTGATGGCAGACATTTCAGTTGCTACTGTAATAGTGGCTGAACTGATGTTTGAGTCGGCTGAGAGGGTTGCGTGGGGCAGGCTCAGTTGGCAGTATTTTCTAGATAAAGCAGAGCTCTGTCGTGTGGCTACAGGAAGGACGGGAAGACCCCAGGACCATGGGGACAGCCAGTGTGGCGTTCTACCTCAAATAGGCTGGCTGAGGACGGCCGAGTAGCTGAGCACGGCCAAGGACATGCCCTTCAGAGCAAAGGGGGCTACGGAGTGCTGGCTGACAGGGTCCCCGATGCCCGGGAAACCCGCGTTCCTTCAGGGCTCAGCCAGCTCCTAGAACGCCTGGAAGGCTGACCTGGGCATCGGTAACAGAAATACCTCTCTCCTAAGTGCATTAGTCATGGATTCGTTAAACCCTGAGGGCAACATAGCGGAGTTAGTGCTATTATTTCCCTACCTTACAGAGGAGGGAATTGGGGCAGAAGTCCATGAATGAATGAATGAATGAATGAATGAAGCTACCCAAGGGTAGGTACCCTTGCAGAATGCCTCTGTGGAAGAAAACCACGTGTATTCCAGAGTTGCAAGGAAGGCAGGCAGACGCAGGGGCCACCAGAGACCAGGTCAAAATTCTGTGCACGTGACCAACAGGGTTCTTGGGAACCCACACGTGGACCCAAGGTTCCAAACCCCTGTTCTGTGGGGTTTTCCAGATCTAAGAGTCCAGGATTCTATGATAAGTTATGACATCCCTGACCCTTTGAAGTTTGCACACTTAACCCCCCCCCCCAAATTACAATTATTCCGAATTCACCCTGAAATCTCCGTTTCACAGGTAAAAAGCGTCAGGAGGAATAAACTACTGTTTAGTCCAAAGTAGGGGTTTTTTATTATCTGGCACATGAGAACATTGCCAGTTGTATAGTCAGGGCGACTGCCTGATTCGCCGTCACAGTGTCGATACTTTGTGCATGAAAAGGGGGGCATTAGGATCCATGCTGACACGGTGACCTGGGAGCTCCCTGGGCCAGCCAGGACGTGTTACTTTAGGCAGAACAAATTTGTATCAGGTCATGTCTCTTTGTTCCTGGCAGAGAGGGGTCACCTGCCCTCCTGCCCCTCCACCTCGGCAGTGCTTTGCCTAATTCCTGTCCCTGCACTCCGGAACCTGCCACTCCCTCCGCACACACACGGCACGGCTTTGTGCCTGGCCCTACATGCATACGACACGGCTCCAAACTAGGGGTCAACATCCAGGAACAAGGCCTTTGCTCTCTCCTATTTGCCTCTTGCCCTCTTCGCCAGGACGAGCATTGGGCTCTCCACTGTGTGCTCCTGATTCCCCGGCACACTCTGCTGTTTACCAGATCGAAGCGAACCGAGGGACCGGCCACGGTGAAGGCCACAGGTCTGTCGAGGGGCACCCACCCCTATGCCAAACTGAGCATCGTCCAGAAGCTGGGGCAGGCGCGGGTTGAAATTTAACCTTCGGGATCAGGGGGTTGGGTGAGGTTCTACAAAAAGAGGTAGGCTAACCCCATTCCACGATCGTCCAGACCAAAGTGAGAGCAGAGAGTAGGAAGATCACCCTGTGTTTACGGGGCTCTGAGGGGAGCAGTTTGAAGATGTTGAGGACCCCGGTGTTGGGCAGGAGCCTTTGGAAGTCATCCGATTTCTCCGTCTCCGTCAAGCGGATGTGGGGGACCCCCCACAGTCATCCGCTGAGGCCGGAGCGAAGGTGCTCACAGGGTCCTTGTGTGCAGAGAAGTCAGACTGATACTGGTAAGTGGGCCCTCAGATTTCCCCAGATGCACTTTGATGTTTGGCTAATTCTGTAGCGTCTTCCAAAATGAGAGGCGTTAGAACCGGCCTGCTGGGGTTCAGGTTCCCAGTCTGTCTCCTTTTCCTGTGGGTGAACTTGGACAATTCCTTTAAGCTCCATTCCGTGGGGCCACCAGGAGGGTGAGACCCTCAGAAGAAGACAGTTAGCAAGTGCCCCCTGGGATGGGTTGTTACTAGGACCATCCAGCCCCCTAGAAATTAGCCCCGCCAACCAGTCCCAGCCAGTCGTTTGAGCTCCAGAACCCCTCAGGCAGAGACCATTCTCAGCAAACGTGCAGTAAACACATTATCCAGGGGCACCTGGGTGGCTCCCTCAGTTAAGCGTCCGACTTTGGCTCAGCTCATGATGTCACGGTTTGTGAGTTCGAGCCCTGCGTCAGGCTCTGTGCTGACAGTTTGGAGCCTGGTGCCTGCTTCCGATTCTGTGTCTCCCTGTCTCTCGGCCCCTCCCCTGCTCATGCTCTGTCTCTCTCTGTCTCTCAATAATAAATAAATGTTAAAAAAAAAAAATTAAAAAAAAAACAAACAAACACATCATCCAACCAAAGACTGCCCCGGGTCAGCCGCACCCTGACGGCAGTGTCCTTAACATTCTGCGACCTCCTTCATTGTGGGTCTCAGATTTCTCCTCTGTCAAAAAAAAAAAAAAGGCTGGCTGATGAGATCACTTCTGATTTTCATTCCTAAAATATCCACATCGTCCAGGTTGGCCAGTGGAAAGAGCTTGGGCTTCTTCTCAGTGGCTCCTGAGTGTGGTCACTCGGGACAAGTGACTCTTGTCAGAGGTGAGAGCGGGGCCGGCTGCTGTCATGCCCCCTGAGCCCCAGTCTCCTTGCCTGTAAAATGGGAGAAGCGCCTGTCTCACAGGGTCATGTAGACACGGAACCACATGCAGAAAGCCCGGTGCACAGTGGGCTCCCAGTGAACGTTCCGGACTCGGACTCAGAGTGGGTGCCCGGGATGGCAGCAAGGTCGGCACCGGGAGCCGGAAGTAAATCGCTGGGCCCTGCCCTGGACCTACCTGTAGACTTCAGACCACACGGAAAGGCGCTCACACCTGACCGGCCTCCGAGCCCAGCTCCCAGAGGCCACAGCTAGGTGTGCTTCAGGGCTCACCTCTGACGCTTTCCTCCACGCACGCGAAACGGGTCCACGCATTCACAAGGCTTCTCACCGAAGCAAACACGGACCCCACTGGACACGTCGATCTGCACCTGGGTGTTCTCGACTCGACTGGAGACATCCTCACAACCGTCCCTTCTTTTACGCTTGGTGTGACCGGGACGGACATCAAGCCCCTTCAACCGGAACCCTGGCCCCGCCACTTCCGGACCCCTCGGCAGGTGCCTTCCCCCCTTGACCCCCGGGAAGTCACGGTACTTATCACACGGCGCCGTGGGAGGCAGAGAGGAGGCCGGGGATGGACCGGCCTAGAACGTGGAACTGCGTCCCAGGCACTGACTGTTGTTACTATCACCTTGGGCCGTAGCGTCGATACCTCCGTATTAAACCACTTCCTTTTTGGGGAATGTGAGGTGGGCTCCAATCTCTAACTATGACCAACCACATCCTCGCACATCCCCACACCCGTGTGCAGGACAGAGTAACGTTCTGTGTCAACTGGTCTTCAGACTACCTTCAGGGGAACCCCAGGGCTCCACGGCGATTTCAGAACGCCACGTTGGACAGTCTCTTCCGCCAAAGGAAGACTGGAGCTTCCTGAGAGGTGTGTGCCTCATGTTAGCGTCTTGTGCGTCGGTATTTGGCAGAACATTTCCCTTGGGGGATAAAGAGAGTTTGTTACTAAATACACCGCCCACCCCCCCCAGTGTATTATCAGGGGCCGGGGGCCGTTCCAGGAGCCCCTGGGATTCTGGCAAGAAGGGATGGAACTTTATGTAGACTGTTTTCTCCTAAACACGCATAGCTACAGTAAGTTTAATCTGTAAATTTGGCACGGAGGTGAACAACAGAACCGATAATAAAACAGAAAACTGGGGGGCGCCTGGGTGGCGCAGTCGGTTAAGCGTCCGACTTCAGCCAGGTCACGATCTCGCGGTCCGTGAGTTCGAGTCCCGCGTCCGGCTCTGGGCTGATGGCTCAGAGCCTGGAGCCTGTTTCCGATTCTGTGTCTCCCTCTCTCTCTGCCCCTCCCCCGTTCATGCTCTGTCTCTCTCTGTCCCAAAAATAAATAAAAAACGTTGAAAAAAAAATATTTAAAAAAAAAAAAAAAAACAGAAAACTGGAACGTTGTAGTCAAAGTAACGTCACCGCGGCCTTACCGCACTATCCTCACTTTGGCGATGACGTGAGGTGATAAAACGCCCAGGCGATGAGGTGAAGCGGGATGAGTGACCGAGCCTTAGGCCATCAGCGACCCGATAGCACGTGAGAAGCGGGATCGTCCGCTGCCCGAGTGCAGTTGACCGCCAGCTGCTGGAACCGCAGGCAGAGAAACCGCGGGTCAGGGGACCTCTGTGTGACCGAAAGTGGCCGGTGGCTCAGCCTGGAGAGAACACTGACAGCGTTATAAAATGTTCCAGAGTCATCTCAATCCCACATTCCCTGGCCACGCCCAGGGACCCACGGGCGCTACCTTTCGCCGAGGGAGCGCGTCCCTTCCCCGGGCCGGACTGGTGACATCCGTGCTGGCGGGAGCATCGCACCCTGGCCGTGGCAGACAGGGCCCACACGGGCCCTTCGGGGCAAGTTCTCGGACACGTGAGCTGGCACCTGTGGCTGATGCATCCGCGAGGCTTCCCGGATTTGGCTCAGCCGGGTGGCGGGGCGGGTCCACATCCGTTCAGTGCGTCCTTCCTGGCACTGAGGCTGGTGCTTGGCCCACGGCGGGAGGTGTTGAGTCAGCGAGAAGAAGATACCGTATTACTTTATCACTTCCCGTCAGACACCTGCGTCGGCAAAGACCAGACTTACTTGGCTGCGCGGCCCTCGCCCTGGAGGCACACTGCCGCCAGGAACAGGCCCGGGAGCCCGTTCAGGATCCAAGCAGCCTCACCTCATGGTGCGCGGTCATGAGCAACGCCCTTTCACTGGGGACAGAGACTGTGTGCACGTGGTTGGCAGCCCTGTGTGCAAATGTAACACGTTGGGGGGGGGGGGGGCACGGACTTCCTGTGCTTCCTGTGACCCCTGTGGGCTGGAGCCCCAGGGTGGGGGTGGGGGGGCACGGGCTTCCCGTGACCGCACCGTGACGATGACCGCGGATCCAAAGCAGATCAATGCCGCGCGGGAAAGCCGGTTTTGGGGGGAGGGTTCAGCGAGGAGATGAGGCGAAGGCCCCGCGTGCAGGGCCGGGGTCGGGCTGCTGGGCACCTGGCGGCCCCCCGGGCTCCGCGTTGGGCCGGTTTCCAGACACCTGGCTCCTCTGGGGCCCCGTTTGTGACGAGGCCACCTGCCCCGAGGCACCAGTCACTCCAGTGCATCAGGGGAGGCCTTCTCTTCCTTCTCTCTACCCCAGGGCACCCCCTCTGGAAGGGCCCCGTCTCTGTGCCGGGGGGCACCCGGCAGTCCCCCATCAACATCCGCTGGAGGGACAGCGTCTACGACCCGCGGCTGAAGCCTCTCATGGTCTCCTACGCCGCGGAGAGCTGCCTCTACGTCTGGAATACCGGTTACTTCTTCCAGGTGGACTTCGACGACTCCACTGAGGGGTCAGGTGAGCCGGGGCCGGGGCCTGTCACAGCCAGGCCACGAGGTGGGGCTTTGCTGACACGTGGTGTTTGGGGGCAAAGAACAGAGGCATCTCAGCGTCGCGGGGCAGGGAGGTGACACTCACTTGAAGGATTATGGCGCCCACGCCCGACACTTGCACGGCTTTGCTGCACATCCTGGGGGCCGGTCGGGAAGAAACGATGTGCCAAGAGAAACGCACATGTACGGCAGGTCACAGAGGAGAGCGGAGCAGGTGGGGGAGAGAGGCGCGGTGGGGGCGGGGCCCGCAAGCGGAGGCAGAATGAAAGTGTACCAAGGCCGAGGCAGGCCGTCCAGAGCCGGGCCCCTCGCTGGTCCCTGCCCAAAGGACGCCCAGCGGCTGTGAGGCACAGGGGATGGAGCAGGGACTCCGTGAGGTCTGGGAAGCTGCCTTCCACCCCTGCTTTCCGTCGGGACTGCTGCCGGATTCCGTCTGGCCTTCCTTCAGCGCCTGCCGGTATCGTCATAAACCCTGTTTATGCCACACGCCCGTCTTCCTTCTGGGAGCGGGGATTGTCGCGCGCACGGGCAGAGGGTGCCACGCGACCAGCCCCCAGTGGAAACCTTAGGCAGCAGGCCTCTCACCGGCTTCCCTGGTGGACGCGACTTCACACGTGTTGTCACGGCTCAATGCTGGGGGGACCCGGTGTGTCCCGTGTGACTCCACGAGAGAGGGCTCTGGAGGCCGGCGCCTGGTTTCCTCCAGACAGCGCGGTCTACAGAATGTGCTTGCGTCATTTCGCTGTAATAAATCTTAGCCACGCGTACGGCTCTACGCTGAGTCTTGGGAGCGCTCGAATCTGGGGACCCCCGGCCCAGCCCCCAGTCCCAGGTCCCTCGTGGGCCAGCCCTCAGCCCATCCCCTTCCACGCACCCAGTCATCTTACTTCCCCATCATCGCCCTGCGAGGATGCCAGGCCCAGGAGGGCAAGACCTCTAGTTTATGCTGAGCGTCACAGTGCTCAGTAAACTGATGGATGAACCTCGAATGAGGAGTTAAGGGAGCAAAGGAGCCTCAATTCTCCCCTCGGGAGTGGGGAGCAGGGCGCCCGCCTCAAAGGCTGTTGGAGGAAGAAACGAGGCCTCCGCAGGGAAGCCGTCAGCGGCTCCCGGCGTCGCACGGACCAGCTCCCGAAGCAGGCTGCTGCCACCTGCCCCGGCTGCTGACCTGAGTCCGCCTTCCTGGGTCACCGGCAGCAGGACGCCGGAGCGGGAGCTTGCTCGCAGCCTTGCCCTCGCGCAGGGCGTGCGGAGCCTTCGTTAGAGCCGAGCGTCGGCCCTAGACTGTCAGTCTGCTCCCGCCGTCACCGGGAGGTGTCAGCCCTGCGTCCTGGCTCTGTCCTGACGCTGATTCTGTGTCACCCGGCCTGGAAGTGTGCGAGCGGCCGCAGCCCCCACTCCGGGCACCCTGAGCCACGTGCAGCCCATGTGCCGGCCTTCCGGGGGCCCCGGGAGAGGGGCTGGATGGTGAACGGAGGCCCAGCCTCAACCGGCCTGCCTCCGATGGACGGAGCGGCTGCGGGGTGGGGGCTTCTCCAGGTTGGTCTTCACCGTGACCCTCGGGCATGCCTCTCACATGGCGTTCGCTGAGGCCGGCAAGGGGGGGGGGGGGGGGTGGCAAAACGCCAACTCTGACCAAGGCGCGCACAGAGGAACTTCTGGGAAGGATGAGATGGGCTCAAAGGAGAGAAGGGGAAGCTGTGTTCTCAGACCCTAGAAAGCACAGGAGCTGCCCGGCACAGCGATGTGTGTGCTCACCTACTCGGTGGGCCACCTTCTGTGCCCTCGCTGGTCTCTTCCAAGTCCGGATTCCCAAGGAGCAACCAAAATTGAATTTCCAGGTTCCATGTGGTTTGTACCATTTTTAAAAATTTTTGTGCAGCAACTTCATCGCTTTTGTTTTTTTAAAACACATTTTTTAATGTTTATCTTTGAGAGACAGAGACAGAGCGTGAGCGGGGGAGGGGCAGAGAGAGAAGAAGACACAGGATCCAAGTCAGGCTCCAGGCTCCGAGCCGTCAGCACAGAGCCCGACGCAGGGCTCAAACCCGTCAACTGTGAGATCATGACCTGAGCTGAAGTCGGACGCTAAACCGAATGAGCCACCCAGGTGCCCCGATTTATTTTGAAGTAAACTCTACCCGCAATGTGGAGCTTGAACTCACGACTCCAAGATCAAGAGCCTCATGCTCTACTGACCGAGGCAACCAGGTGCCCCTTATGCAGCAAGTTGAAAAGACTGAGCAAAGAATAATAGTTCCTGAACTTTCCGTTGCTTGGTTATTAGTTATGTGAATGTAGTAATAATTTTGGGAAAAACAGATATGGTTGTGGATGTGTTCCTCTAGAATTCATACTCCTCCCATATAATTATTATGTGCAGTTATGGGTCTTACTGATATCTACATAGGTTTATTTTCCTTTCAGTCATAAAATACAAAAAGCGTCGAAGGTCACTTAGGAATTCTGCCTGTGTATCGTTAGGATACATTTGACAAAAACTGTTCAGATTCCCAGGGGAAAGGGTGTGGTGGCTGAGCGTGGCACCTCGTCAGTGGCTGGTCAGTGGAGCACCTGTAACGCCGAGTGATAGCCTCACCGAGACCACATGCTCCGGGAAGCAGTGGTCCCAGGGTAAATTGGGATGCTGTTTCTAGAAGGTGGAAGCTTTGCCGCACAGACGAGTGAACATCCTCTTTCAAAAGTACCTCCAGGGGCGCCTGGGTGGCTCAGTCGGTTAAACGTCCGACTTCGGCTCGGGTCACGATCTCGAGGTCCGTGAGTTCGAGCCCCGCGTCGGGCTCCGGGCTGATGGCTCAGAGCCTGGAGCCTGTTTCCGATTCTGTGTCTCCCTCTCTCTCTGCCCCTCCCCCGTTCATGCTCTGTCTCTCTCTGTCTCAAAAATAAATAAACGTTAAAAAAAAAAAAAAAGTACCTCCATCCAATGGATGACAGCATGGCCCTAAGCAGACACCACAGCGGACAGCGTCTGTCTCCTCATTCTCCTCAAGGACCGAGGGCCAGAGACATGACTCGTTCAAGGTCGAGCGCAGCGAGTGGAGGGTCAGGTTCAAACCCAGTTCCTGCTGCTTGGAAAGCCCACCGGACTCACCGCATCCGCTGTTTGCTGGACCCTTCTCCTTGGCAACGCTTTGCTTGCAGAAACTTGAGTACTCCTGAGGATTGCTGAGATGGGTGTTGGCTCCCATTTGACAGATAAGAAAAATGAGGCGCAGAGACGTCCATGGCCAGAAGTCACAGAGCCCGCACGACGGGATTCTGTGCTCTCCAGAGCAGGGAACTTCACAAGCGTGACCTCTCTCTGGGAAAAATCTGCACCCAACATCCACAGAGGTCGGGCGTGAAGCCAAGGCGCTGGCCCCACGTGGCACATGGGGAGAAGGTCCTGGGCTCGTGGTCAGGTCCCCAGAGAGCCAGCAGCTGCTCAGGGTGCCGGCCAAGCCCACGCCCGACTGCCCTGACAGGCGGAGCGGGGACGTCTCTGTAATGCTTCCAGGGTGAGGTTGTTGCTGTTATTTCTGTATGGGCGTCTTAACAGCACCTGTGACTTGGGCTCTAGATGTTTCTGAACCCCACGGGAGCTCAGGCTCAGGTTCGAGGCTGGAGAACGAGGCTATCACAGGTCGTAATTATCCCCCGAGTCACCGCTCACAGCCTCCTCTTGGTCAAGAATTTCAATCTCTGGGGGCGCCTGGGTGGCGCAGTCGGTTGAGCGTCCGACTTCAGCCAGGTCACGATCTCGCGGTCCGTGAGTTCGAGCCCCGCGTCGGGCTCTGGGCTGATGGCTCGGAGCCTGGAGCCTGTTTCCGATTCTGTGTCTCCCTCTCTCTCTGCCCCTCCCCCGTTCATGCTCTGTCTCTCTCTGTCCCAAAAATAAATAAAAAACGTTGAAAAAAAAAAAAAAAAAAGAATTTCAATCTCTGGAATTTTTACCCCAAGAGTAACTCAGAATTGGGCACGGCCAGCCCCGGCAGCCTCTCTCTGCTTCCGGGATCTGTCCCGGGGCGGGCGTGCGACCCCGGTCAGACCGCTGAGCGCCAGAGCTCCCCTGGGAGGCGTTGGAAGAGAATCCCTTCCCGCCTGTGTTGTGCGGGGGCAGCCGGGAGCCGGGCCCGCCGGTCTTCAGGGGAGAGCAAAGCCAAGAGGGGCGAGGAAACTTGAGGCCTGAGGCCCTTGTCGGAGCCTCTAAATGCAACTGTGCCTGAGGCCAAAGCAACCCCCGGACCAATAAATCTCTCTTTTTGCTTAAGTCAGTTTGAGTAATGATAATTCCGCCCCTTGTTTCCCAGAGCCCTAATACAGAAGACCAAAAAAAGTGACCGAGTTGAGAGAGCAGAAACGGAAGGGAGTCACCTGGGAACCGGCCGCCTCCCTCCTTTCGCCTTCTGCTCAAATGCGATGCGGGGGCAGCCTGGGTCCCCGAGGCCCAGGGCCGGGGGGACGCTGCACTTGACCCACAGAGGTGGGCGGTCAGAGCACGGGGCCTGGAGACCCCAGGTGGGTCCTCGGGGAAGCCGAGCCCAGGTGAGCCTGGCCAGCGGCGCGCTGGCAAGGGTTTGGCACCTGGCCCTCTAGGGCTCGGGGGAGGGACCGGAAGCCATTGGCAGCTTTGCCCGCTTGCCCTGGTGTAAATACTCCCGCACGGCCGGCCTCAGTCTCCAACAGTCACTGATCCCAGGCGGGGAGGAGAACTCGGCCATCTCCCAGGGCCCAGTTCCAGTCGGTCCCATGCGTCACTGTCCCAGGCACTACCCCCCCCCCCCCCACGGTCTCTGCTGCCTCTGAGCTCTCATGGGCTCTCCAAGCGAGGCCTCGTCTGTACTGGCTAAGACCGTTGCACGTGGCAGAGACTCGACTCAGACTGGCCGAAGCGAACAAGGGGAAACGTATCGGCTCAGATCCTGAAAAGTCCGGGTTGTGGCTGAGTCAGGTGGTGGACGGCCCACAGAAGGAATGGAAGGAATGGAACAGAAGGTGGGAGGAAGCTGAATCCTCCCTGGGGCCCCTGCTCCGCTCTGGTGGGGTCATCCCGGACCAGAGACGCACCTGCCGTTCTGGTTCACCCTCCGGATTGAGCAGTTTGGAGAGACAGCGCCCCTGCCCCGGCGATCACAGCTCAGGCCCGGGGCTGATCCTCAAAGCCCCGCGTGGCGGCTGGAGCGCACCGCGGTGACGGAGGACGAGCCCGCCCTGCAGCAAGGTGCTGTGCCCAGAAAAGAGGGTGGCCGGGGCTGGGAGGTGCACCGCGAGCTCTCTCCACCGGGCCTGGCATGCTTGCTGTTGACCCTGCACTGACCCCGGCCCACCCGAGTCAGGCGGCCGTCAGCGTTCAAGACCGTTGCGCCCTGATGCAGCCAGGCCTGTGCGTTGACCTGGGCCTGACCCTCACTTTCTGGCTTCTGCACCACCTTCTCAATCTGATCCAAAGGGACTCGCCACCCCCTTCCCCCCACCACCGCCACAGACCGAAAGAATTATCTGGGTGTCTCTCTCTGGCCATATAAATTACTAGATAATTCCCCCCGTGGCTCGTGTCCACCCAGGCCAATCTGGTTTTACTTTACTTGTCATTTTCCCAAAAACCCAGTTTCCTTTCTCTCTCTCCTCCTCAATTTCACATGCCCCACACCCCCCCACCCCCAGCTCGATTCCCAGGCTCTCTCCCTGTTTCCACATTCTCCCGTCCTCTTTGCTCACCGCCACTGGAAATTGGGAACTGCCAGGAGCAAAGGAAATGAAAAACGCAGCTGAAGACTGGAGCCCATTAAAACACGTTTGCGGCAAGAAAATGAGAAAAAGAAGACAGTCCCACAACTCAAAAAAACACTGGATCGACGGCAAGGAAGTGCCCCACGAGCAGGAAAGGAAGTGAGCGGGGAAGGCACTCGCCGTAGAAGTAATTTTGCAGGATCTGTGATCACCCAGGTCCGGTTACGCAAACAGGTGACCGCCAGAAACTCAGACAGAAACATAATCGGGAGGCCGAGGACATTCTCCATCAGCGTAGAAGGGTCCAGCAGTTTTTTCCAGAGGGCGAGGAATACTCACGCTTCGAGATTAGCGCCAGCCAGGGATGATGTATGACAGGTGGAGACAGCGGGGCATTCCAAGGGATTGGAGAAGCAGCTGACGGCCCGGGCCCGGGGCCGTGGGGGCTGGTGCAGGGGCGCTGGAGGGAGAGAGCTTCCTGGGAGCAGAGGGAGCGAGGGAGGAAAGTCGGCAAAGGCAGGGCCCGTCGTCGGCCTCCTCTCCCCCCACACACACCTCCTCTCCCGGGAAGCCCTCTTGCCCCAGTCCCGAAGGGAGATCCTTCTGGAAGGGGTGACAACGCCCGCCCAGTCTGCCAGATGGGGGCTCAGAGGCCGCGAAAGAGACGCGTGTTCAGTGACCCATAGTCGATGCTGCTGCTGGACGTGGCCGGGTGCTCCTCGTGTGGCAAAGCCATGTGCTGAGCGGGGTACAGCTTTTATCCCCTTGGATCCTCGCAATTACCCCCCAAAAATAGAAAATGTTCCCACACGTGGAGAGGGGACGCCCTTATCCAACATTCAGCCGAGGGCTGTTTCCAAACCCCACTCCGTGCTCGCCGTCCACAGAAAAGGAGCCAGGGCTCTGCAGCCTCGCAGGGTAGAGCCTGACGCCAGGGAGGCCAGGTGCCCTGCTGCCCTATCCCTGTTCCCACCCCGTGCACCTGTCTAGGTGAGTGGGGGGGGATAGGCCACAGAGGGGAAATCACCTCTGTCCCACACGCTAGACCCGTGTCCTGTGGGGGCCAGGCCCCTGTGCTGCGTCTCTGCACCCAGAGGCCACACAAGTATTCCTGAAGGTGCAGGGGGAGTACAGCATGGGGGTGAGGGTCCTGCTGTGGGGCAGAAAGAGAGAGAGAGAGAGAAGCGTGCGGAGGGAGCAGGCCGTCAGCTCTACGAAGCCGCCTAAACTCTCTGATCCTTGGTCCTCTCTGACCCTCAGTCTCCTCCTCTGTAAAGGGAAGGTCCGCCTGGCTCCGGAGGAATTAAGGAGCGCTCTGGGAAGCACTTGGCACTCTGGGAGCTGAATTAACAATTCGATGATAGTTGTTGCCTTTGTTCAGAATGAAATGACCCAAGCGGGGCTCGGGCCATGTGCGCGTCTAACGTCTTCCACTAGGGGGAGCACGGAGACGGCGGAGAAGCCGCCGCCGGCCAGGCGGGGTCTGGCCTTTTCTGACCACGGGGCACTCCGTGTGACCCACTCAGCTGGCGGAAGGAGAAAATCTGGAACTGCAGGCGGGTCGGCGGCATCCTGACGTGTGAGCTGCCCGGGTGGGGGGGTCCCTCACTTGCAAGGACAGTGGTGGGCAGTTTGAGGCGTCGGGCGCCAGAGCCGCAGGTACATTAATGCTCCTTCCAACGTCAAAGTGAATTTTAAGTCACTTGTAAAGTGGGGCCAACGACAGCCTTTTATCCCCCAAAGGACAGTTGGTAACCACGGCCAGTGCCAAGAGATCCCAGCTGGGCCCAGGTCCTTGAGCGCGAGGCCACTCACCAGAGATCAGCACCCAGTGCACACAGCAGGCGCTCAGTGGACATTGGCTCCTGGAGTGGAGGCAGGCCCGCCGAGCGGGGAGGTCTGCAGACTTCACTTCCACCCGTGGGGACCGTCAGGTGCGAGCCAGAGAAGCTGACTCGAGTCACACAAGCCAAAACGGAGCTGCCTGGAAGAATCCGGGGCTCCCTCCTGGGAAGGCAGGCGAGAGATGGGGCCCGGAGCAGGGTCAGGAACACGGCAGCAGGAACCACTCTGCTATCTCTCTGTCCCCGCCATCGTCCCACTCAGGACCCGAGTCCCGGGGACCTCTCCACCTGCTGCGGGAGGCGAGGCGCCTGCAGGGAGGCGGGAGGTAGTTCCAAGCTTCTGCCCTGGGGGAGGAGGGGACTCCGGGAGGGGGTCCTGGGCCTCACGGAGAGGCGTGTGGCTGCACTGACCACAGTCCCGCCTTGATGGAGCTGAAATGTCCCAGAGCAGTTATCTTGTCCCGCAAATTTGTAGGCGGTCTATCCAGTTCGAGTTCTTTCCACCTTCGTTCCTTATCTATCTGCTGTCTCCTCCCTTGGTCCCTGGGCACGGGTTTTGGGAGGGCAGAGGCAGTCTTTTGTTTGCGGGTCAGGTGGAGTGTGGTTCTCCGGGCTTGCATTCTGTGGTTCTCAGCGGGAATGAGAGCCCTGCCTGGGAAGGCCCGAGAACCCAGAGCCATCCTTCTGCCCTCTCCTCCTCCCCCCCACCTCCTTGCCCCGCTCCAGCCTGCCCTCTCTCCTCCCTGCATTCATCCTTCTTTCTTTCTTCTCCACACACACCCTCCCTCCCCTGAGACTGAGACTCATTTGCACAGGGCTGGGGCAGCCCTCCCACCCGCCCTCCTCCTCCTCCTCCTCCTCCTCCTCCTCCTCCTCCTCCCTGCATCTGTCCAGCCCACCAGCTCCTCAGGCTTGGGAACAGATTATGTGCCCAGGGGCCGAGGGGAGCTCCCAGCCAACGTGGCAAGTCTGAGCCCCCATCTGGTCCAACCCTCCCCGACCTTGGTGTCGAGGGCAGTTGTCTGACAAAACGCTCCACTTAACGGGAATCAACCTGGAAATGGGAGGGGGATCCTCACCGAGCCACCTGTCACATCGTAATGCCCAGTGTGGTAGCTGCTCTCCGTCGCTGGAACGCCGCTGACCGCTGCTTCTGAGGGGCACCCAGGAATTAATCGTTCTTGCTGTGCCCAAGAAGCTCTGGTTGGACGTCCGCGGCAGAGAGGTCCTGCCGTGATCTCTCGGCAAAGTTCCGGTAAGGACTCCGCGAGCCGGTGCAGCGCTGAGGGCCCAAGGCACCGTCCGCCCTCGCAAGGACATCTCGAGTTGGGACGTACACGGAAAGGTAAATTGGAAAGGTGACCCACGTCAAGGGTGCCGAGTGCAAGCCCCCGCCCGTCCCGCACCCCTCCCCACGCGCCCTCCTCCGGCTGGCGCCCTCCCGGGAACCCTGTGTGGCCCTCAGAGCGGCGGAAGGAGGGGTGCGTGGGACAGAAGGAGATCTCCAAGAGGAAGAGGGCCAGTTGTAGAGAATATACAGAATGTGCGGCCTGGAGGGGCGTAGGGGGAGGAGGAGGAGGGGAGACCATCTGGGAGGGGCTGGGGAGGGGGGAGACCCCTGGGGGGCGGGGAGGAAGAGGAGGCACTTGCGAGGAGCCACGGGGAGGCCTCGGGAGGATGATTTTAGGGCCTTCTGAGCCAGTGGACCCCTGGGACACGTCCGGGAGAGGGGACACTGTCTGGGAAGGGGCTCGAGCCCACACCCAGGCACGTGTCCCCCTTGCACACCTTCCCGGGAGGACAGTTTGGAGTCAGGCCAGGGCAGTTGAGGAATCAAACACTTGATGGCATTGGGCAAACCCTGCATGATGCGTCTGCTTTTAAAGACAGGAACACTCGGTCTGTTGACAACAGTGCCCGGCTTGGCCTCTGCCGCACCTGCCCCTTCGCGCCCCGTGCAGACCCCACGCCGCGGCCCCTCGGACTCTCCGTCTGTGCCGCCTCGGTGGCCCACTCTCTCTCCCTCCCATCCACCCTGCCTCTTGTTGCTTTCTGCCTAGAATTGTTCTTTGTCTCCATCCTTAGGGCTCAGCGGAAGCCCCACTTCCTCAGGGAGGCCCGCTGTGGTGCTTGGAGTAGGGCCCCAGAGCACCCCCCGTGCCCACCACGAAGCCCCTAACTGCTCGCGCTCACTACGCATTTTCTGACTGCCTGTCCCTGCGGATTCCGAGCTCCGAGAGGACAGGGCCCCATCTGTCTCGTTCCCTCTCGGTCCCCAGTGCTTCATAGAGGGTGCGGCGCATCGTAGGCACGTCGACTTCTTCTGTGCTTCGGGGGCTGGCCCAGCCCCTTCTAACGGACACTTTCTTTTTTTTTTTTTTTTTTTTTTTTATTTTTGGGACAGAGAGAGACAGAGCATGAACGGGGGAGGGGCAGAGAGAGAGAGGGAGACGCAGAATCGGAAACAGGCTCCAGGCTCCGAGCCGTCGGCCCGGAGCCCGACGCGGGGCTCGAACTCACGGACCGCGAGATCGTGACCCGGCTGAAGTCGGACGCTGAACCGACGGCGCCACCCAGGCGCCCCTATAACGGACACTTTCTTAAAGTGCGTTTGCCCGTCGAGGGCTGGGGGTCCTCTCTGGGGAGTGACAGTGGCGGCTTCAGGTCTCTGCGTATCTCTGCTTTGATGGTGATGATATTTTTAGCAATGCCAGCAACACCAGTAATGATAACGGGAAGTACAACCACCTGTTGAGCCCCTTCTGGGCTCCAGGGGCCGTGTCCGGGGGCGTTTTGTAAGCATCCCTGTATTTGATGCTCACCGTGTGCCCACACAATAGGTGTCATTGTCTCGAGATTCAGAGAAACAAAAGAACCTATGCACAGGGGGCGCCTGGGCGGCTCAGTGGGTTAAGCGTCTGACCTGGGCTCAGGTCGTGATCTCGTGTTTTGTGAGTCCGAGCCCCGCGTCGGGCTCTGTGCTGACGGCTCGGGGCCTGGAGCCGGCTTCGGA